>NC_088411.1:32138718-32446648 GCF_034236695.1 Oncorhynchus nerka
ACTTACAGGAGCAATTAGGTTTAGGTGCCTTGCTCAAGGGCACATCAAAAGATGTTTCACCTAGTCGCTTGGGGATTCAAACCAGCAGCCTTTCGGGTACTGGCCAAACGCTTAACAGCTAGGCTACTTACTTACATTTCATGTAAGACTCCTCACCTCCCAACTCCCCCCTAACCCCCTTGCCTTCCTGAATCAGCCTCCATCACAGGGGGGAGAGGGGGAGAAGAGGGGGAGAGGAGGAGAGGAGGAGAGAGGGAGAGGAGGAAAGGGGGAGGAGAGGAGGAGAGGGGGAGAAGGGGAGGAGAGGGGGAGAGGAGGAGAGGAGGACAGGGGGAGAAAGGGAGGAGAGGGGGAGGAGAGGAGGACAGGGGGAGAAGGGGAGGAGAGGGGGAGGAGGGGGAGAGGAGGAGAGGGGGAGAAGGGGAAGAGAGGAGAGGGGGAGAAGGGGAGGAGAGGAGAGGAAGAGAGGGGGAGAGGCGGAGAGGAGGAGAGGGGGAGAGGGGGAGAAGTGGAGGAGAGGAGAGGGGGATAAGGGGAGATGGGGAGAATGGGAGGAGAGGAGGAGGAGAGGAGAGGAGGAGATGGGGAGAGGGGGATAAGGGGAGAGGGGGAGAAGGGGAGGAGAGGGAGGGGGGAGGAGGAGAGGGGGAGGGTAGAGGGAGGAGAGGAGGAGATGGGGAGAGGGGAGAGGGGGAGAAAGGGAGAGGGGGAGGGGGAGGGGAGAGGGAGAGGAGGAGAGGGGGAGAGGGGGAGAAAGGGAGAGGGGAGAGGGGGAGAGGAGGAGAGGGGGAAGGGGAGGGAGGGAGAGAGGAAGAGGAGAGAGGGGGAGGGTGGAGGAGAGGAGAGAGAGTAGGAGATGGGGAGGAGAGGGGAGGGAGGAGAGAGGGGGAGAGGGGGAGGAGGGGGAGAGGGGGAGGGGGAGGAGAGGAGAGGAGAGTAGGAGATGGGGAGGAGAGGAGAGGGGGAGAGGGGGAGAGGAGGAGAGGAGAGCGTGCAACGTGTTAGTTGTCAAATGTTTCTCTGCGTGTACTCACTGCTTATTGTCTGTCTGCTTTGGATTTGGAATTGTGTTTAATAACCTGCCCAGGGACTGTGGTTGAAAATGAGCTATATGGCACTTTTAATAAAACATTGATTAATGTGCACTGTCCCTGTAAAAATACAAATAATCTGAAACTCAAATGTAATATATAATGAGTGTACAAAAAAATGTGGAACAAATGCTCTTTCCATGACATAGAATGACCAGGTGGACCCAGGTGAAAGCTATGATCCCTTATTGATGTCACTTGTTAAATCCACTTCAATCAGTGTAGATGAAGGAGAGGAGACAGGTTAAAGAAGGATGTTTAAGCATTGAGACAGTTGAGACATGGATTGTGTATGTCTGCCATTCAGAGGGTGAATGGACAAGACAAGAAACAGGGAATGGTAGTAGGTGCCAGGCGCACCGGTTTGAGTAAAGAACTGCAACAGTGCTGGGTTTTTCACACTCAACAGTTTCCTGTTTGCACCAAGAATGGTCTACCACCCAAAGGACATCCAGCCAACTTGACTCAACTTTGTGAAGCATTGGAGTCAACATGGGCCAGCATCCCTGGTCTCCTCAGACGCTCTTACAGACAATGGAACATATCTGCCAGTGAACTGATCCTCTGGCATCCACAGCAAGGGAACCAGCAGCAGGGGCAACCCAGTAATCATGTGTGTGGACCAGCTTAAATGTGACACCGGCCTGGAGGAAGAGGAGACTGCGTCTGCAATGGTGAGACAGGCAGCTCTGGAAGTTCCATTTCTACTGCCGTCGATCACAGACAACCAGATGATGAAGAATGTGATAAACATACATTTCATTGAAACCGTGACTGCTACTTTGAGTCACTCCACAAAAATAATGTTGATTGAATAAGGCCCTCTTATCCAGCTCATTTCCATAATTTTAAACCGTTCAGATGACCATCTCTGAGCCCTCACGGACAAGCCAACCGTGTCAATCTGAATAGCATATGAAAGAAGCCCTAGTCCTTTTAAATAGGCTCTCGTCCTAGTGGACACTGCTGTCTCCGTCCCAAAGCCTCCAGTGTGATTCCTGCTAACTGTCAGAGCACATGAAATCTACTTATGTTTACCATGAAACACACAGGAGAGAAACCAAGCCTGTTCATGTCATCCACTCAACAATCTACATTAATTTTATATAGCTGCTAAGAATGTACTGAGTATAAACACAAACCCTTCACACACACACACACACACACACACACACGCACGCGCGCGCACACACACACACACACACACACACACACACACACACACACACACACACACACACACACACACACACACACACACACACACACACAAACCTTTCACACACACACACACACACACACACACACACAAACCTGACGGCTGAACACGATGATTCATACTCTGGTTGTCATGGTAATTAGAGATTATTCCAGCCTCCAGCTTCCTTCAACATTCTTACATGGATGGAGACACTAAGGACCGTATACAGTCACTTTGTGACGTCTCTTCTGGTAGCCTAGCAGTTAGAACACTAGGGCAAGTAACTGAAAGGTCGCTGGTTTGAATACCCAAGCCGACAAGGTGAAAAATCTGTCAATGTGCCCTTCAGCAAGGCACTTAACCCTAATTTGCTCCAGGGGCGACGTTCTTCCATGGCTGACCCTGTAAAACAACATGCACTGCACCTATATTATTATACATTTTTATCGCTTCAAGGAAGTTGTTCAATGGATTATGAATATGGATAATAACTTTCTGTGACATACAGCAACCTATACCATCACCTCCACTTGGACCAGCTGAGCCTGTGTCATCTTATATGACTGACTGTCCAGAGCATAACTGGATTCATATACACCCTGGATTCTCTGCTTTTCAGGACGAGGGAAGTGTAAAGGCTAACTTGAACACTGCACTTATCTATAGATCACTTCTGTCAAACTGGCCAGCACCTGCTGAACAATATCATTGTTTTTTCTCATAGACCATGTGATACAGCGTGGAGGTGACTGAATGGCAGTAATCATGTGATTTATAAACGGTGAGCTCATTAGTCTGTGTGCTCTGATTGGTAACATGTATGTATTTTCTTACCAAATGGTGGTGCATTTCATACATATTTATCTGATTTTGCATTACATTTTTTCTCTATACAACAGTGTATACTGAGCTCAGGTGTGAGTGGGATCTACCTGGCCCAGGGGCGGACTGGGACCAGAAATCTACCTTGGAGAAAATGTTTTCCTTGAGGCCCCCACATCAGCCCATTTTTTGTTTTACCCCCATTATTATCCAGATAATGATAATTTTGCACACAAAGAAAACAATTGACAGGCCCACTGGCCAAAAAATGGACCAGCCTGAAATGCCAGATGACCAGTCCGCCCCTAGCCCGACTTGAAATGCCAGATGGCCCGTCCGCCCCTAGCCCAACTTGAAATGCCAGATGGCCCGTCCGCCCCTAGCCCGACTTGAAATGCCAGATGGCCCGTCCGCCCCTAGGCCGACTTGAAATGCCAGATGGCCCGTCTGCCCCTAGCCGGTCTGAAATGCCGGATGGCCCATCCGCCCCTAGCCCGATCTGAAATGCCAGGTGGCCCGTCTGCCCCTAGCCGGTCTGAAATACCGGATGGCCCGTCCGCCCCTAGCCCGTCCTATTACCTCTCTTGAACTCCTCCAGCATCACATCCAGTTTGGTGTCTCTGAACACACAGTGCATGGGGTGTTTGTAGAACTGGGTGATGGTCTTCAGCGGGGTGCAGTCATCCGGGTCCACGAACGCCAGGTCTTTGACGAACAGGATATCAACGATGTTGGACCTGTCGTTCTCATAGACCGGGATCCGGGTGAACCCGCTCTGCATGACGTCAGACATAGTACAGAAGTCTAGAACAGCATCTGAAGAGAGCATATAACAGTCCACCAGAGGGGTGTGAACTTGTTCTACGGTCTTGGTGCGTAACTCCAGGGCGCCCTGGATGATGTTGAGTTCCTCTTTGACCAGGTCGTGGTAGGGGTCTGTGACGCGCAGCATGGCCACCAGTTTCTCTCTGGTGTAGAAGTTACTGATCTCCTGGTGAAGCATGATGTCTAGGAGCTTGGAGATGGGGTAGGAGATGGGGAAGGAGACCAGCATTAGAAGCCGGGTGGCCCAGATGGTTTTGGAGGCGATGGCTAGGCTGTGTCTGGACGCCACAGAGTGAGGCAGGATCTCTCCTATGAAGAAAATCCCGAAAGTGCAGGTAGCAAGGGAGGTGGGAGTCATCCCTATAATCTGGCACATCCACACCACGAAACAGGTGTTGGTCAGCACGTTTCCGAGTACCACAGTACATAGGATGTAGTTGCCATGTTTACGCACGGATTCGATCTTGTGTGCGTATTTTTGTTCCTTCTCGGTGCCGCTGTTTTGGAGAACACGGAGCTCGACGGGATCCATGGCTAGCATACTGATGTTCAGCCCGCTGCAGAGCGCAGAGAGCCCCAGTAGCATCACCGACACTCCCAACTGGAGCCACACATCCGCATGCGGGGGTCGCTCCACCACGGCTAGCCAGAAGTCTCTGGTGCTGAAATGCTCCCACTTCACCCCGTCAGACGCGCACATAGAGTAGTATTTGATCCGCTCATCTTTGCGCAGGTCTTTGGCGAGCAGCTCCACTATAGAATCAGAATCAAATTCCAAGAAGGTCATCATCAGACAAAAGAAAAACGCACAATAACATGTAAGATTTTTTTTATTTTTTAAATGTAAACTGAGATCGAACAACAATAAAAACGTAACTATAGACTAAATAAACGGACCTAGAACAGAGTTGTGGCTGGACGCAGACCTGAAGGAACCCAGGAGCTCGATGTCAGAACTCCGAGCATGCTCGTCCACGCACGGGTTCTGTTTGGGAGGGACCTAAATTCAAATGGATGTTTTATCACGATATTTAGGTTATTTCATAAAACCTATTTAATACATAGCTTTAATGGTAAATGGTCAATACACTCAATAAACTAACCAGTCTCTCCCCCTCTCCTCGCTTTCGCACTCCACCTGGTTCTTCTATGAAGGCGATCCATGGTGCGGCAGCGGCAGCTTCTGGTCTCCTACTCCCAGAGTGGTTGTTGGCTCTCTGTGTAACCGAGGATGCTGCGTAGTAAACCCGCAGCATGAAGCGCGTACCCTCGGTCGCCTGGAGCAGCCCGTCCTGCACTGACAGCTCCCCGGCTTTAGTGTCCTCTGGGCGGACGCCAAGCAATCCCTTCGCCTGGGCTGGGAGAAAGAAGAGGAGGCTGATAAGGGTGAAGAGGTGAAACGACAGCTGGCGGTAGGGATGAGGTGAGATGCGATGAGGTGAGGAGGAAGCTACCGCAGCATCAGCAGCCATCATGCTGAATAAACTACAGAGGGACATTGGCGGGGGTTGGGTCACGTGGTCACGGTTTTTACGCTGGCTCTGCTTGAATCAGCATAACAGCTGGACAGCCACACACCGAGGAAAGAGAGAAGAGAGGGTTGGCCGTGAGCGAGAGAGAGAGAGAGCGAGCGAGAGAGAGATCGGGCATGTGTGGGCCTTACAAAATCCCATGCAGTACAATGACGTAATGTCATTTTGCGTGCCATTACAATCTAAAAATAGAAGACAGGAAATGCCCCATCATCAGAGCTACTTCCCAGGGTGACTGTCTGTCGCTCCGTGCAGAGACCACAATCATAGAAACACACCAAATAGTCTACTCTACTATACTCTACTGTGTGGTGTGTGTGTGTGTGTGTGTGTGTGTGTGTGTGTGTGTGTGTGTGTGTGTGTGTGTGTGTGTGTGTGTGTGTCGTTTTTGGGGTGTTATTTACTTTACTGTTGATATTTTTGACTACTTTTACTTTTACTCCACTACATTCCAAAAAAATAGATGTACTTTTTACTCCCAATAATTTCCCCTGAAACCCAAAAGTACTGTAACATTTCACGCACCTGTCAATATGACGTTTGTCATCCCTACTGCCTCTGTTCTGGTAGACTCACTTAACACGAATACTGTGTTAGTAAATGATGTCTGAGTGTTGGAGTTCGAACCTGTCTGTCTGTAAATGGTGCTGTCTAGTTTGCTTAATATAAGGAATTTGATGTATAGCATTTACTTGTGCTTTTTACTTTTTCTCAAGTATTACAGTTGAGTACTTGTTCCACTTTTTTTTCTACTTTTTCCAATATACTGAAGTATATTTAAAACCAGATACTTTTACTCAATTAGTATTTTACTGGGTGACTTTTACTTTTACTTGAGTGATTTTCTATTAAGGTATGTTTACTTTGACTAAAGTATGACAATTGAGTACTTTTTCCACCGCTGTATGTATAGTCTCGCTAACACCAGACTGAGGCACAGCATGCTCTGTAGTCACGTGGGTCGTGCGTCAGCCAGGCTAGTGCGTGTACGTGTGCGTTTGTTCATTTTGTATCCCTGTTTGTCTATAAAGGCTATTTTTTTCACAATCGGCATCCTCCTCATCATCCGAGTCATTACCATCACAATCATCCTCATCATAATTACCAGAATAATTATCATCCTAATCATAATTATCATCATCAGCATCATTATCACATTGGGTCAGTCGATTTGTTCTAGAAACTATTATAGAGTATTCCATGAGATGGCAGTGTAGACTCTCCACCAGCTCTGGAATCAAATTCCGCTGAAAGGGCTCTTCAACTGAAGTTGAGCTGTTCATTTAGCCTCCTGATGTGAGTAATGTCATTTCATTTCACATTATAGGTTATAGACATTAAAGTGATTTAATTAGTGTAGTATTAAATGCATAGTTGCATTTTAAAGCCAATAATAGGTTATGGGTCAATGTTTTGGGCCTTATTTCTAATGTTCTAATTATTTATAACCACAATTATTATTTATATATTATTTAGACTTTTCAGGAACCAATCAGATTTAGGCAAACTACATTTTCTTAATTGTAGGCCTGGTGCCAAAGTCCATTTAAAATATATTTTCAGATTTTAGTATAGCCTACATGTTAAACTAATGTAAGCCATACAACGAGAAATGTGGGCAGATTTAGCAAAGCACGCCATTCATTTGGTTTAATACTATGATAAATCAAAACACAGATAAGAACACGGAGGGACTTGGGCCATGTTCATTTGATTAACAGTGATACAAAAAATGCCATGACTAGAAACCATAGAGACGATAATATTCCTTGTTCCAAAACGTTGTGTCCTGCTGAGCCGGCCCTTGGTTGCTCTTTCGTCCAGCGGTAGGCCAACCTCTCTGCCTCTGCTATTCTCCTCCTAACCCAGCAGATTTCACACAAAAGCACGCTTCCCCTCTTCAGGTCCTCACACTTCGTCAATATTCGTAAGAGCGAGCGTCAACAGTGCCTTTTAAGCCGTGACCCTTTCCTCACCTGTTTGAGACATTTGTCTAAAATCCTGCTTGTCCGTAAAAAGCCGATTCTCACTCCTTCGCCCCCGCTCCCTCTCTGCTACCATGCTCCAAAATCACTTTTATTTGCCTAAATATATTTTCATTTGGAGGCATAATCGAAGTCAGATATGAATCATTTTAAGGAAATAATAAGCCATATAACCACAAAAATGTAAAGGTCTTATTGAGCTCTTAAATTCTGTTCAAATCTTAAAGCTACATACATTTCAACAATATACCTTTTCATATAGGCTATACTTGCTTCACAGACGAAATGGCTTTTACATGTAGAGATGTGTTCGTTGTTCTACTGTCTGTTGCACTTTCCCCCATGTAAATGACTATTTTTCGTTTATAATATAATATTATTGGGCTATTAGAGCTGTTGTTGTTGTTATTATTATTGTCATAATTATTAGCATGTTATTATTAGGGTATAGGACTATGGTGGTGTTGTTTACAGTTTCTATAGATTTTTTCACCTTGGATACAAGGCCAGGGCTTACTTTTGTTTATTTTCTGTTGAATGGAGTCGAAAAGTTATAGTTTTCCTAAAATAATATTTAACATTTAGTCATTATTTTGTCAAAACCTTCCGAAAGTAATTACTCAAAGTCAACGATAGGCTACACACACTTTTGATGGCTTATGCCACTGGCGTAAATAGTTTAAGTTAGTAGGAAAAAGGCGCCGTGAGAAAACATTCGACAAGTGTTAATAAAAGCAGAAGAATAGTGTTGTTTGGCCTACGTTATTTTCTAAGTCGAAACGAATTTGACACTTGGCAAATTTTCCGTGCAGTGATGAGAAACACGATAAAGTCAAGAAATGCACGTCTGTCTGAAGGTAGCGAGTTCACCAACACACCCACCGCAGATCGATTTTAGCACAACAATCTTCTACGATTTTTCTATCTTAGAAACACAACTTTAATGTTCTTCAATTTTGATAATGTGCTATCACAATTGAACTCCAATTGTTTGAAGTAGTTGAAATATATTTTCACATAGGCAACAACTTGTTTCTATAATGTTATTCAAGTCTTATATGACGAGAAAATAAACAATGAAGTAGGGTAGGCCTATAGCGAGCCTTATTGGTCCTTAATGTTTTGCTGTAGGCTACTTATTTCATGTAAGGTACTCTTTATATTATATTTAATTTAGTTGTAATTTCTGGAAATCTTACAGACTGTGGCTTTATCCCATCTATTTGAGTATCAGAACAATATATATATATTTTTTGCAAATTGCATTCACCATAGCCTATCCGTCTCCATATTGTTCAGGGAGTGGGGCATCAAATACTTGTTATAAATCCCTTTGAGTTCTATTTAACATTTTAATAACAACTAATGGGGAAACAAATCTAACCTTTATGAAAATCACATACTGTGTATACCTCTCAATCCCAAACACTTTACACAATATGTCTTCGACATCTTAAAACGCACATCAAAACGCTCCAAATGACGTCTTTCTGCCATAGACATGCAGTGAAAGACCATAACCTGAAGAGGGATTTTGTTCGGTTGCCATATGGCCGATACATCCGTGGCGGGACATATCAACGACTAATTTCTTATCCTGGTAAAGTGATGGATCAAGCGAAGATCCCACTGCGATATGAAGATATTGATATATAGAGATAGAGATGTTTGGAGAGGCTGAAAGGGAGGCAGAGGTTTGCTCCCCGTTGTTAGAGGTGCATATTTGGAATAGATGGACAGGGTCTTATAGGACCCTGGGGTGCGTGTCTGATCCTGGACCACATATCTATGAACAGTTGCTGACCCATGATCGATGAACAGCAACTGGCTCGTTGCTCTCCGTTGCCCTAGCTGCTAAAGACGTTGTCGTACATGTCCCTTCGATGTTTGTCTCCACATTACCTTTGTTTTTCTATGGTTCTCTTTCGGTCAGTTTGTAGAGCATGGCGCTTTCAACGCTAGGATAGTGGGTTCGATCTCCGGGGCCACCTATACATTAATGTATAACTGTGCATTTCTTTGCTCAAAAGCGCCTGCTAAATAGCATATAGAGTTGAACCAGGCCTCACGAACTTTCAATAATGAATATCGAGATTTCTAAGAGTTGTTTGAATGTCTTAATGTTGGTGCGTTCAACATGAAGTTGGTTAAGTAGACAATACAACCTGTTAACTTTTAACAGAGGGGATTACGCAAAGTTCTTTCCATATCTTAGTCTTCCAAATCACAGTGCATCAGGCACTTTCTCTCCACGGAAGTAGCCTACAATCAGTGACCTCAGACGACCAGAGCCATTAGGCTGAGACGAGCCAGACCGAGGTGAGGCGAAGTTGTTGGGATAACCACCAGCGACCAAGCTGTGTGTAGGCCCTCTGATCAAAGAACATCTGGAGAGAGACTTTATACAACCTTTTTATATGTATGTTAAATCTGTAGGCTGTAGAGTTCTAAATTGGTTTTAAATATGTTTTTGGAAGCGCACCAAGTACGGCTGAGTTTGGTTGTGTTCTCCAAAGCTCAGGGTTGATCATGGTTAAGCCTGTAAAGCGCGATGAAGTCACGGGTTAAACTGTAAACATATTAGCACAGATCAAACTATGAGAAAACATTAGCCTGGTGATCGAAGCTGCTCTATTTGAACAAAACACAATTGAATACAGATTTAGCCATTACACAGCCTACTTGTGCGTAGAACCAACACAACAACATATGTTATCGCATAGCCAACTAGTAACTTGCCTTGTCTTGTTGGCCTTACTGATCTAGGACCGTACCCCAATGAATTCACTTTTCAATCACAGTGTATAAAAACCGTTCCGTTCAAAAGTTTAACAACATCAATGGGTCTATATTTCATTTATTTACTTTGACGTGTATTTGTTTTACAAGGCCTAGGCATTCAACTTTCTTTCATAAGAGATTTGTGATTCACAGATAATTGGAAAATATAAATGATCAGGCTCCTACGTGGCCCTGCAATTGTAATTTCCGTGATTAATTCGATTGTTTTTTTTTACCCAAATCAAATCCTCACTTATTTCCAAGATCCATGGTCCACTAGTTTTTGCCTAAGTAGGCTATTTCTAGAGAATACTTTTGAATACACGGTTTTCATAACGCTTGTTTTTAATCATTTCATTTGTTATAAGGATGTGTTGGTATTGTTTCGCCCGAGAGTGACAAAACATGAAAATATATTGTTGCCATTTACAAGAAGGAATGAGGCCTTTATTTGACTGGTAAAACGAGGAAATGGTCATTTGGCCTGCACGGTAGGCCAAATAAGGCGTCCCTCTCTCTCCCAGTTTGTTTTGATAAGCACCGTTATTTGACGTGTTTCCATTTAGTTTCTTCCTCTATTGACGTTCTGCGTATAAGCCAAGTCCCCCATGGGAAAACCATAAAAATAACGTTGAAATCTAAAATAGGCCTACATTCATATGAATGTTATGATTTCATTATACATTTGTTTTATACACAATTCAATTTACATGAAAATTGATGTTTTGTGGCAGGCACATCAAGTTCACAAGTCATACAAACAAGAAATAGTCTGTTGTTGAGCTCTGCGATGCGCACTTAGAATATTGATAAATAGCCCCCCTGATCACTGTTTTCTCCCCTACACCTCAAGGTTATTATGAGCCTTCATACAGTACCTTAGAGAAAAAAACACTGCTGAGTCCTGGAGCAGGGCGGTGCTGCTTCCTCTCCGGCTCATGGCCCTCTCTATCGGGAAGGCTGGCCCAGGGCGTGCGCTACCCTTTCCAGATCTCAAAAACACGGAGGGGCGGGGGGCGCAGCGGGAGACGGACAGAAAGAAAGACAGATCTCTTCCCTCAAAGGAGAGTGCATTCGGACTATAAGGTATAACTATAGCTTCTCTCACTTTCCCTCAAACCGCAGAGCACGGCCTTAATTTTAAAAACAGTGTTCCATCCGTGGTACCAAGCCAGGAAGATGCCCAAACCGACGACATGTCCCTTCCCAGGCTCCCCTCTGTGGCTGGCATCCGTTGCTCTGATGGTGCAGTCGGTGATCTCCACTTCGTCGACCTACCGGAGACCTGCACCGGGCGGCGGGGGGAAGAGAACGGGGTTCATGGAGAGGACGCTGATTCTGCTGGACGTCAACACCCGCAGTCCAGTACAAGTTCTTAACGACAACTTCCTCTCTTTACAGCTGGATCCGTCCATTATAAAGGACGGGTGGCTGGACTTCCTGAGGTAGATTCCCTTATCACGCTGTCTGCTGTATCGGCTTTACCATTGTATTCTCATGTTTGGATCAAATGCATTGTTTTTGGTTTAGATGTCTCCGTTGAGCATGATCGGATTCAGTTGTATTACTATATTATGATTTTGGGGAATCTTTAAACCATTTCAGATAGTTGGTTGATGTCGATTTGTGCATCGGGCCTTTGTTTAGGTGACATTCGATATGGGGTATATGAAAATATGGAGTGGGCTAGGGATTGTAGCAGGCCTAACTTCCTAATAACGTCGTCGAGCTTTACGTCTCGATCACACCGACAGTATTTTGCCTTTTGGTACATCAGAAGTACATTCATTTCCAATGGAACGCTGCGTTTGAACTACAGCATTTCGTTGCAGAGGCAGTTGCAGGGCGTTCTGTGTGGTGCATATGTTGGATTTATCGAACGTATGTATCAAACTGTATGCGAGGACGGCTTGCCAGAAATGGTAGCCGGAGGGGAATGTTGAACTACTGTTGCACACATATCCAGAAGAAGCTGCTTACCATTTTGCACAAGGCACAAGGACACAGTCGGTGTTATCGAGGCGTTACCAATTTGTTTGTATATTATAGTCGCCTATTTTCTCATTTCAGTTCAGACACATTTTAACACCTTTTTGACGTCATTCTCCCGTGGCATGCGTGAATCAGCCGACCCACTGGGAACACACTGGTTAAATAAACGTTGTTTCCACGACATTGAAATGAAATCACGTTGAACAAACGTGGAAGAGACGTTGAATTCACGTCTGTGCCAAGTGGGTACACAGTATGTAACTTATAAACATCTCTTTATTAACCTGGTGGTGTTAATAATAGGATTAGAAGTGGAATAATACTATATATATATATATATATATATATATATATATATATATATAGTTCACGACTGCATCGCAAAAGGTTGGGTATGGAGGAGGATAGTTTATATTGCGAGTAGCAGGTCTACATGGTGCATATGAGGCTCCCTAAAGACTTTCCGTAAACATAGGTTTCTTATTTCCAAAGAAAGGTCCACTGTTATTGTCTGGGAGGAGAGAACGAGGTCATGACATTTTAACATAGCTATATGATGTAAGAATGATTCGTTAGAAATGCAATTGAGTATCAGTTTGTATTACTCTATATCGACATGTTTGTGATCCTGAAAAACAGTTGGAATTGGCTACTCAGATATTATTGGAGCCACAGAATGTGGTGCCCTGGAAGTAAACCATTTCATCTTCCAATCTGCTTTAGCTATTGCGCAACCTTCCCAGATTGAACTTTCACCAGTCAGGATTTGAGCAAAAATTGAATTCTGGCTTAACTAGATAAAACATATATTCCTAGAAGAACGCTTTCAATCATATGGAGCTACAACTTCAGTCGATGCTGTCAATTCAATGTTTGTGTATTGTCTGGTTGATTTGTATGGTATCAACCTTCAGCAAGTAAATGTTGTCTGCATCAATTTAATAATAATAATGGTAATGATTAGCATAATGAACATAATCATAATAATCATAATATCAATAACACCCTCATGTGATTAAACAATTATAGCCTTCCAGCAAGTTTTTGCTTTACTTTGGTTCATACTTTTCACCACCTTCCTCTGTCTGTATTCACTGACTATTTCAATGCACATTTTTCTAAAACATTTCTCCCAGATTTCTTTCTTAAAATGTAGTGTTGACGTTTATATGAACCGATATTTGAATTAACAGGCCTAGAGGAAACTTTGGTGATCGTCATATCTGATCATTTACCGCTCAAGCAACCTGAATCCATGGCCTAAATTCATTTTTTTTGCTCGGTCGGTGGATTTTAGAAACATAAAAAGGCAATTATTAAAATACAAAGCTAGGTGATTTAACTACTACAATAGTCTACAATTATCATCAAAATTGCACTGCATGAATTCGGCTAAAATTACAACATGGAATGTGTCGGGCTATATTCTGTTTACAAAAACAACACAATAAGTTAGGCCTAAATGCTAATCCCATAAAATATTATTGAACACTGCATTAAAGCTACAGTACAATTTCCAGTAATTTAAATTAATGGGAACTATTCCTTTAATTTAGAAGAATGTGACATAAATAATAAATATACGCCTACTATAAAACGTTCATTTTCTCCATGTTTTTGGTCAAATGAGATTTTGTAAACAAATAATGACCCGTTTGAAATGTTATTTTCAAAAGTAAGCCAATGGAATGTCATTCCTTGAATAATACAGAAAACAAGTGCAATCTGCATGTGAAAATGTCTTGCATGGGATTTATTTTGCTCCACTGTTTTTTTGGTGGTCCACTTTTAATGATATGCACAAATTACAATGTGGCTACGGTCGAAAAGTAGAACGTTTCTGTTTTTCATTCCGTGTCCAGTTTGGTGACACAACAGTAGAATGGAACGTAATCCTTTACACGATTTCTATTCTAGAGTCGAGAGATATATTATATATATTATGTTATATTATATATTATTGATAGAAGGTTAACAGCGGCACGGTGAGAGGGTCATAATAGTCCTGTTATAATGGAAAAGCTTTCATGTCCTACTTATAAGGCCATTATGTAAATACAAGTAGGGTTCACTCGCTTGACTCTCAGAGAAACCTATAAGTGGGAAGAATAGTCAAATGTATTTAGGAAGGCCAGTCTGGAAAACTCATGGATAGGGACTTTCCAGAGAGTGTGGAAGAAAGTTGGGTCTTTCTGGGCACCATCATAAATGTTGCCCCGTGACATCTAAAAAAGTACTCCCGTGATAAATGAAATTGGCTGCATGTCTAGCTTTCTTTTCCTGAATCTGAATGTACAGGGCTAGCAAGCGATATCATGTAAATAAAACTGTCATTGTTTTATTACGTGAGCTGTTTGTCTAGTGAAAGTAGTTCTCAGCCTCTGTTGAGTATGTCGCTAGTGCTGGATAGTGCAACGACCATATACCCACTACAGAAATTATTTTCAAAATAACATCAAAGTAAAAGTAATTTCTTCTCAGAGTTGTATTTATACGTTGTGTATATGCATAATCTTAAATACATTGCAATCGTGTTGGGTTTTTCATGCCATTTGTTTTGATACTTAAACAACAACATTTGAGATGTATTTGTGAACATATTCTTACCAGTCCTCTGTCTCCCTGTGTAGTTCCAAGCGTTTGGTAACCCTAGCCCGAGGTCTGTCCCCAGCCTATCTGAGGTTCGGAGGAAAGAGAACAGACTTCCTCCACTTCCACAACCTGAAGAACCTTGCCAAGTTCAGAGGCCCCGGCCCAGATTACTACCTAAAGAACTACGAAGATGGTGAGTTAGGCATTATGGATTTGATTATTAATTTACAAAAATGTTAAACACTAAGTTGTCATCTTTATTTCTTGTGTTGTTTTCCCAATTTGATTATACAATGTTTTGAGATGTTTAAATATACTTTAGATACAGTTGAAATCTTCTATATCCATGTTTAACCATAGGTCTATACTTGTTCTGGAGAAATTGAAATTCAAGCAAGCTTTATTAGCATGATAAACACATTTTAACTAGAATGACTCGTTTCTGGTCTCTGTGTCCACCCTCAGACATAGTACGTAGTGACATCGCGCTGGACAAACAGAGGGGCTGTAAGCTGGCCAACCACCCCATCATGATGCTGGAACTGCAGAGAGAGAAGGCAGCTCAGATGCAGCTCGTCCTCCTCAAGGAACAGGTCTCCAACATCTACAGTAACATCACAATAACAGGTAGGAGATCACACACACACACACACACACACACACACACACACACACACACACACACACACACACACACACACACACACACACACACACACACACACTCTCTCTCTCTCTCTCTCTCTCTCTCTCCCTCTCCCCTCTCTCCCTCTCCCTCTCCCTCTCTCTCTCTCTCTCTCTCTCTCTCTCTCCCTCCTCTCTCTCTCTCTCTCTCTCTCTCTCTCCCTCACACTGTTTAGTAAGTCAATCTTGCCAGAGCACAGCGATGTAAACCATCACCCCTCATAATGACTAATGAAGGGATGGAGAGGAAGCGGGGAGGTGGAGACTACTGGCATTACTGAATGGAAGGTCTAATGTGTGTGTGTGTGCGTGTGCATGTGCGTGTGAGAGCGAGTGTGTCTGGGTTTGTGTAAGACTGTTGCTGAGTCCCAGTTTCCTTGGCTTCCCAGGGTGGTAACTGAGAACAGTTCGGGGCTGGCTGACAGTAGGCTGGGTATACCGTATTATTTTGTAAACACTGCAAATTACAAATGAAATTGATACAGCTGCATGTTAAGTTTAATTGCGTCATTTTATTCCAGTGTGTGTGTGTGTTTATGCGTGCTTGCATGTGTACGTGTGTGTACATGTGGGTGTGTTACTGTTCTGTTGGTGGTTATTATAAATGGTGTGTTGCAATGCTTTGCGGTACTTACAATACCAGTTGTGGTTCCACATGTAATGATGGTTATTTCAAACCAAACCATGTACTGCAGCTATAGTTTGATCATTGTTATGAAATTACCATTTTACTGCTAGAAGTACAGTAAAATACTAAGTAAACGTCAGTCTAGCAAAACCAAACATAACCCCAGATGCAGTCTGCATTTCTAACTGATCAACTGTAATGTAGAATATTCCAGAGAGAAGAGATGAGGAAACTACAGCTGTTTGTGATTTATTAGAATAAAAAAATGAGTGTAACCCCCCCGCCCCCATGCCTGCCCTAAATCTGTCTTGAGAAACACACACTGCAACTAAGGAGATATTCATATGATGAAATATCAGGAATATTGAGTGATTATTCAGACATATTTACCATTAGAGAAATGATGCCATGACAGATAATTCCACTATTTTCACTGGAGACTTCAGAAATACTAATGTGTACATTAATACATATTCATATTTCATACATCTTTATATTATCCCATGGGAATCTTCTAGCATCTGCATGTTCATCATACATGCTCCACTAAGGGGTTTTGCATGAAGCCATTTTTAATATACTGTAGTTTATTAGGTATGTTCTTACGGCAGCGTAGCCTAGTGGTTAGAGCGTTGGACTAGTAACCGGAAGGTTGCAAGTTCAAACCCCCGAGCTGACAAGGTACAAATCTGTCTGCCCCTGAACAGGCAGTTAACCCACTGTTCCCAGGCCGTCATTGAAAATAAGAATGTGTTCTTAACTGACTTGCCTAGTTAAATAAAGGTTAAATTAAATGTATACATTGATATTCCTAGATATCCTTGAAGTCTATGCAGATCATCCATCATTGTAGAAGATCTTCATACCATACATACACAGGAGAGGTAAAGGGTTTGAATGAACAGCTTTTTCACGCATCTCCACTATTTCACGTCCTGTATTATCAGACCCTGCTGATTCCCTTTGGTGAAGAGGTAGACATTGATGGGGATGTGTGTGTGTGTGTGTGTGTGTGTGTGTGTGTGTGTGTGTGTGTGTGTGAACAGTATGTAAGTCTGTGTATCATAAACTGTGTGATTTCAAAGGGGCACTAGTGAAAACATGGCCTGACTGCTCCTATCTTCTAGCGCTGAAGAGATGCATGGAGGAGAACCGTTTGTTCATGTTTAGGTGCAGAGGAGTTTCAGTTCACAAGTTCAGGAGTCACACTGTGTATCACCCTGTTCTTTCTCTGTTGCAGCCTTGTAACATGGGTCTTATCATGAGATTGTGCCACAATATGGCCTAGCAATGTATTCTGGTCCAAATGAAAGGCTCTTCTTCCTTTCTTCAAAGTTGTCTTTGTTCTTTTCCACTGTCGCCCTACATTTGGTTTGGGGATGGATTAGGTCCCAGGGTTTTCTTTAACCTTCTGTGCCATGTCAGTTTGAAAAAAGCGCCGCTCAAATACTATTTGATCGATTGATTTATGATCAGTCATATTGATAAAGAAATCAGGAGACACATTCTGCTCCGGTTATGTACTACATTAACAAAGCAGTGAATTAATGAGAAGTAAAGGACATAGAGATCCTATAATGTATAGTAATTTACAGGGAATTATAGTGACATTGTCACGATCGTCGTTGTAAGGATGGTCGGACCAAGGTGCAGCGTGGTAGGTGTACATTTGACTTTTATTAAAATGACACCGAAAAACAACAAAATACAAAAACGATCTTAAGTCAACATGCAGTGCAGAAAGCAACTACACACAAACATGATCCCACATTCTAAGGTGGGAAAAAGGGCTGCCTAAGTATGATCCCCAATCAGAGACAACGATAAACAGCTGCCTCTGATTGGGAACCATACTAGGCCAACAAAGAAATAGAAACATAGATTTGCCCACCCAAGTCACCCCCTGACCTAACCAAATAGAGAATAAACAAGGCTCTCTAAGGTCAGGGCGTGACAGACATTTATAGCATAATGATTAAATAGGACGCTATGGTGTGTTCCATCTTTGTATTTAATTGCTCGTTAAGAGAATGAATTCTGCATTAAAGTTCCCTTTCTTTTACACAAACATTAGGAAAGGAGTAATATTTTACTTCACAGACTCTCTTCCCATAAAATAATTCAGGAGAAAGATTTATTTCCTGTCACTCTCCCTCTGCAGTCTGCTGTGTGTGTGTGTGTGCTTAGTGCATACGTGCGTGTGTGTGTGGCATGTGTGTGTGTGTGCTTAGTGCATACGTGCGTGTGTGTGTGGCATGTGTGTGTGTGCGCATGAGTGTGTTGTTATTGAGCAGGTGCCATGGCTGTGTTATCTCTGTAAATGGTAGGGAGTAAAGGAGAAGCCAAGCAGAAGGACTTTATTTGCTCTAAGATGATTTTCTGGGTCAGGGCTTGCTCACATAACATTTTCATCGAGCAGCTTACAAACCTGCTGGACCGTCTCACGCAAATCACAGAGACAAACATACGGGGCTTGATTCTTAAACAAGATACTAGCTAGCTTATCATTGTGGAAATGGTATGGAGCTTTCTTCATTTGGCACGTTTCTGTACCTCGTTTCTATTGCTCCTAAACTGACAAATGGAAAATAGCTTGTTGGGGAGCACCAGTAACGACTGTAAGATGAGAGATAGAAACAGTATTGGAATGACCTCAGCTTTGTACAGAGATCTGCGGGAAAGAAGCCCTCCTCTTCTCTCTAGCCTGTGTGCGCTGACACATGGCTTACATGCTGTAGATGTCTGATGAATACTGTTTAAGTAAGACCTGTAGTGGTCCAAGTATGGCAGCTGGGTCCCCTGTAAAGGCTCAATTCAATTACTTTTTGTTAAGTATTTACGTTATACATTGCCTTGAACTGAAAAACTAATTTGTCAAGGTTTAATTTCAGAACATCCTTTAACTGTAAAGAATTGGAACAAGCCCTCATGGTTACCCTGTCTCTGTAGTGGTTTAGTGGGGAGGGTAACAGGGCACTGGGGAAGTGTTTAAGTAAGGTCTGGCAACAATCAGCCCATCTGTGTGTGTGTGTGTGTGTGTGTGTGTGTGTGTGTGTGTGTGTGTGTGTGTGTGTGTGTGTGTGTGTGTGTGTGTGTGTGTGTGGGTGGGTGTGTGGGTGTGTGTGTGTGTGTGTTTGTGTGTGTGCACGTGCATGTGTGTGTGTAGGCAGGTGGCGGACGTAGTCCCTTTAACAGCCCCTCTCCATCCTTTTCCACTCTACAGTCTGACCTCTGACCTCAAAAAGCTCTCACAGGCTCACTGCAGAATGAGACGTTCGCCCACGTTCTCCATGAATCCAATTTTGAAGTCGCTCCAAATGTCAAATTTCCAAGTGTTTTTGTAGCTCCTGTATCATTTCAAATTTCAAAGTTAATAGTTAATGTTTAGTCACTCATTCTGAATGGTTAAGATAAGGGTTAAGATAAGGGTTAAGATAAGGGTTAAGATAAAAGTTAAGGTAAGGGTTAAGGTTTGGGATAGAGTTAAACATTAAGTTTAGTCACTCATTCTGAATGGTTAAGGTAAAGGTTAAGGTCTAGGGTTAAAAAAAATAGTTTAAAAAAACCAGTGTCTTCTGTTGGGATCAAACACAACCTTCTGATTGAGTCACAGATTTACACCATCCACCAACCTCAGGCAAAATACAAGCCTACTTGATTGTACTAGTGCTCACTTTTGCCCCTAGTGGCTTCGTTTGAAGGCATTTCCCGACATCCTCAGGACATAGGATAAATGTCAAATTTCGACGTTAATCTTGATCGACCTGGCTGCTGAGCTAAGCTTGTTAGAGCTATAAGTCATGGCACGCACACACACACACTGTGAAAACATACCAGCTCAGACAAGACGAAATCAAGGTCACCTTCACCCCTCATCGCCCCTACCTCCCCCTTTGTCTCCTCTGGCAGGAAACCCAGACCAGACTGTCTCAGGCAGTACAGACCCTCTCCTCGCACCCCTAACCTCCTGTCTCATCCTTCCCCCTACTTTCACCCCCTATCATGTCCTAGCTTACTTTTCATTTTTATCTCTATCCCTGTTAGTCCCTGTTAGTCTCTCTCTCTCTCTCGCTCTCTCGCTCTCTCTCTCTCTCTCTCTCTCTCTCTCTCTCTCTCTCTCTCTCTCTCTCTCACTCTCTCTCTCTCTCTCTCTCTCTCAGGACACATATCAGGAAGTTTGAGAGTAGTTTGGTTTTGACCGAAGGTGCCCCTTTGCTTACCCAATTTAACTTAGGGCCTTTTTTACACTACACTACTTTAACGACACAAACTAGGCCTTGTACAGTGTAAAGAGACATACCTAGATTCAAACTAGGCCTTGTATAGTGTAAAGAGACATATCTAGATTCAAACTAGGCCTTGTACAGTGTAAAGAGACATATCTAGATTCAAACTAGGCATTGTACAGTGTAAAGAGACATATCTAGATTCAAACTAGGCCCTGTACAGTGTAAAGAGACATATCTAGATTCAAACTAGGCCCTGTACAGTGTAAAGAGACATATCTAGATTCAAACTAGGCCCTGTACAGTGTAAAGAGACATATCTAGATTCAAACTAGGCCTTGTATAGTGTAAAGCAGGCCTGGGCAACTCCAGTCCTCGGGGACCTGATTGGTGTCACAGTTTTGTCCCAGCCCCAGCTAACACACCTGACTCCAATAATCAACTAATCATGATCTTCAGTTAAAAATGCAATTAGTTTAAATCAGCTGTGTTTGCTAAGGATGGGGGTAAAGTGTGACACAGATCAAGCCCCCGAGGACTGGAATTGCCCAGGCCTGGTGTAAAGAGACATATCTGATTTCAAACTAGGCCTTGCGTAGTTTGAATCTAGATATGTCATTATGAGACGTTTCCCACACTGCCTCCATGAATGTAGAATAAATATTGTTGAGATGTGTATTTTATCTAAGCTAATGTTCCTAAGCGTTGACCCCCCCCACACTGATGGTTGCAGGATCATTAATTCACGTGTTCTGTTATTTTGAAACAAATCAAAAATGGAATTAAAAAGAAGAAAGTTGACCTACAACAACTTTCATAGATATATAGAATATAGTAGCCCAATAATGAAACCATGTATTGATGGGGGCGGCAGGGTAGCCTAGTGGTTAGAGTGTTGGACTAGTGTTGGACTAGTAACCGAAAGGTTGCAAGTTCAAATCCCTGAGCTGCCCCTGAACAGGCAGTTAACCCACTCTTCCTAGGCTGTCATTGAAAATAAGAATTTGTTCTTAACTGACTTGCCTAGTAAAATAAAGGTAAAAAAAAAATTGATCTGGAAACAGATTTGTATTCATGTGAATGAGTCTATTGTGTTTGTAAAATGTGATCAAATAAATAAATAAGGATAATAAAAAGCAAGGAGGGAACTTTATCTTTGTTCTATTTCATTTAGTTGTGACTGGCGTGATACCTCTCACTCCAGTCTAGCAGCAGGCAACATGGATAATGAAACAGCTGGATAGGGGACACGGCTCGAGTCGCACAAAATGGAGTATAACGTTGCGGATAAAGTTCATAATGACATCATTTCATGTCTAACAACCTGCATCACTGAACTGCAAGCTTTGCCGTTTCAAAAAAGATGTATTTGGGGGTTTTTGGAGCCTTTGTATCTGCACCCCCAAACTACTTCTTTTTGAACAGTGTATTGCTGGTTGGCTTAAGATTCTCAAAAACAAGTGAAATCTAAACAAATATATCTGGACACTTCTATACCATGCCATTTACACCCTAAATACAGAGTTGGTTGTGAAAAATTGTATTTCGGCTTTAATTATTGAGTATTTTTCCATGTCCTTTTGGTCTGTTTTGTCCTGTAGTCACTGCCAGTTGGAATGCCTGTTAAGGCCTCTAGGAGTGCAAGTGATACAAAACACCAAATATTCACCAATATGCTGTAATATACACTGAGTATACAAAACATTATGAACACCTGCTCTTTCCATGACATAGACTGACCAGGTGAATTCAGGTTTAAGCTGTGGTCCCTTATTGATGTCACTTGTTAAATTCACTTCAATCAATGTGGATGAAGGGGAGGAGACAAGTTAAAGCTGGGTTTAGAAGCCTTGGAACAATTGAGGGGAGGGGGGGGGGGTGCCACCCAATATTAGGAATGTGTTCCTAATGTTTGGTGTACTCAGTGTATAATTGCACCAATCCCATGTAATTACAGTAAAATACTGTGAAATACAAACCCATCCTCCTTAATGAGTCATTAATTTATTCATTATGACAACAGTAGCATTTACTTTTTTGTAAATATACAGAAATTTACTGGCATCTGTGCTAATTTTCTGAAAAAAATGACAGGATTTTCTTAACTCTCTCACTTTCGCTTCAGATGCTCCCTTAGTTGATCCTTTCTCTTGGGGTGCAGTGACCCTTTGCCACGCTCAGTGTTGTCCTAGCTGTCTATATTCTGACAGCACTTAGTTACGACTGACTAACTACACTCTAGATCTAGATCTATCTAGAAAGGTGCTATCTAGATCCTTAAAGGGCTCCTCCTGGGTTAATGCCTTTCTAGGGAGTTTTTCCTAGCCGGAGTGATTCTACAACTGCATTGCTTTGCTCTGTAAGGTTTTAGGTCTGCTTTCTGTATTAGCAGGAAGAACCCCTTATGAACCCGTTTTTCTAAGAGTGTATGTCTAGTTGACACCTTCGGTTTCAGACGTTTAACATGTGACCTTGAAGCAGCTTATGTTCCGGATCCATGTTTTAGGGTTGAGGAAGGTGTAAAAACGTCATGGTGGGATGGTGTTTCTACAGTCTTGTTTCTGTAGGGAAAGATAGATTTTTTTGTGATCGTCATGTGTGTATTTATGGACAGCTTCCTAGCACATATTGTGAGGGATAGATATGGCGGAACATGCAAATGTGGGTGGAAAGCAAACATACCGAGTGCATCTGTGTGTGTGTGTGTGTGTGTGTGTGTGTTTGTGTGTGTGTGTGTGTGTGTGTGTGTGAGACACAGATGTTAGTACCTGTGAAGAGAATCATGGCTGTTTTTGAAGATTGAGCAGACCTAAATGATTTATTATTAATTCAATTATTTTACAGTTCACTTTCTTGTACACTATATATCAGGGGTATTCAACTGGGGTCCGGAGGTATATTACAGGAGGTACTGCAGGGGATCCAGAGGTACTGAGGGGATCCAGAGGTACTGAGGGGATCCAGAGGTACTGAGGGGATCCAGAGGTACTGAGGGGATCCAGAGGTACTGAGGGGATCCAGAGGTACTGCAGGGGATCCAGAGGTACTGAGGGGATCCAGAGGTACTGAGGGGATCCAGAGGTACTGAGGGGATCTGGAGGTACTGAGAGGATCCAGAGGTACTGAAGGGATCCGGAGGTACTGCAGGGGGTCCAGAGGTACTGAGGGGATCCAGAGGTACTGAGGGGATCCAGAGGTACTGAGGGGATCCAGAGCTCCTGCAGGGGATCCAGAGGTACTGAGGGGATCCAGAGGTATATTACAGGAGGTACTGAGGGGATCCAGAGGTACTGAGGGGATCCAGAGGTACTGCAGGGGATCCAGAGGTACTGAGGGGATCCAGAGGTACTGAGGGGATCCAGAGGTACTGAGGGGATCCAGAGGTACTGAGGGGATCCAGAGGTACTGCAGGGGATCCAGAGGTACTGAGGGGATCCAGAGGTACTGAGGGGATCCAGAGGTACTGAGGGGATCTGGAGGTACTGAGAGGATCCAGAGGTACTGAAGGGATCCGGAGGTACTGCAGGGGGTCCAGAGGTACTGAGGGGATCCAGAGGTACTGAGGGGATCCAGAGGTACTGAGGGGATCCAGAGCTCCTGCAGGGGATCCAGAGGTACTGAGGGGATCCAGAGGTATATTACAGGAGGTACTGAGGGGATCCAGAGGTACTGAGGGGATCCAGAGGTACTGCAGGGGATCCAGAGGTACTGAGGGGATCCAGAGGTACTGAGGGGATCCAGAGGTACTGAGGGGATCCAGAGGTATATTACAGGAGGTACTGAGGGGATCCAGAGGTACTGAGGGGATCCAGAGGTATATTACAGGAGGTAGTGCAGGCGGTCTGGAGGTACTGCAGGGGGTCTGGAGGTACTGAGGGGGTCTGGAGGTACTGCAGGGGGTCTGGAGGTACTTAGGGGGTCTGGAGGTACTGCAGGTGGTCTGGAGGTACTACAGGGGGTCTGGAGGTACTGAGGGGGTCTGGAGGTACTGAGTGGGTCTGGAGGTACTGCAGGGGGTCTGGAGGTATTGAGGGGGTCTGGAGATACTAAGGGGGTCTGTAGGTACTGAGGGGGTCTGGAGGTACTGCAGGGGGTCTGGAGGTACTGAGGGGGTCTGGAGGTACTGCAGGGGGCCTGGAGGTACTGAGGGGGTCTGGAGGTACTGAGGGGGTATGTAGGTACTGAGGGTATCTGGAGGTACTGAGGGGTCTGGAGGTACTGAGGTGGTCTGGATGTACTGAGAGGGTCTGAAGGTACTGAGGGGGTCTGGAGGTACTGCAGGGGGTCTGGAGGTGCTGAGGGGGTCTGGAGGGTTAGGACTGTAGGGTCATGCCTGTAGGGTCAGGACTGTATGGTCAGGACTGTATGGTCAGGACTGTAGGGTCTGTAGGGTCAGGACTGTAGGGTCTGGACTGTAGGGTCAGGACTGTAGGGTCAGGACTGTAGGGTCTGTAGGGTCAGGACTGTAGGGTCAGGCCTGTAGGGTCTGTAGGGTCAGGACTGTAGGATCAGGCCTGTATGGTCTGTAGGGTCAGGACTGTAGGGTCAGGACTGTAGGGTCTGTATGGTCAGGACTGTAGGGTCAGGACTGTAGGGTCTGGACTGTAGGGTCAAGACTGTAGGGTCTGTAGGGTCTGTAGGGTCAGGACTGCAGGGTCTGTATGGTCAGGACTATAGGGTCAGGACTGTAGGGTCTGTAGGGTCAGGACTGTAGGGTCAGGACTGTAGGGTCAGGACTGTAGGGTCTGTAGGGTCAGGACTGTAGGGTCTGTAGGGTCAGGACTGTAGGGTCTGTAGGGTCAGGACTGTAGGGTCAGGACTGTAGGGTCTGGACTGTAGGGTCAGGACTGTAGGGTCTGTAGGGCCAGGACTGTAGGGTCTGTAGGGTCAGGACTGTAGGGTCTGTAGGGTCAGGACTGTAGGGTCTGTAGGGTCTGTAGGTTCAGGACTGTAGGGTCTGTAGGGTCAGGACTTTAGGGTCAGGACTCTAGGGTCTGTAGGGTCAGGACTGTAGGGTCAGGACTGTAGGATCAGGACTGTAGAGTCTGTAGGGTCAGGACTGTAGGGTCTGTAGGGTCAGGACTGCAGGGTCAGGACTGTATGGTCTGGACTGTAGGGTCAGGACTGTAGGGTCTGTAGGGTCAGGACTGTAGGGACTGTAGGGTCAGGACTGTAGGGTCTGTAGGGTCGGGACTGTAGGGTCTGTAGGGTCAGGACTGTAGGGTCAGGACTGTAGGGTCTGTAGGGTCAGGACTGTAGGTTCAGGACTATAGGGTCAGGACTGCAGGGTCTGTATGGTCAGGACTATAGGGTCAGGACTGTAGGGTCAGGACTGTAGGGTCTGTAGGGTCAGGACTCTAGGGTCTGTAGGGTCAGGACTGTAGGGTCAGGACTGTAGGGTCAGGACTGTAGGGTCTGTAGGATCAGGACTTTAGGGTCAGGACTGTAGGGTCAGGACTGTAGGGTCTGGAGGGTCAGGACTGTAGGGTCTGTAGGGTCAGGACTGTAGGGTCTGTAGGGTCAGGACTGTAGGGTCAGGACTGTAGGGTCTGTAGGGTCAGGACTGTAGGGTCAGGACTGTAGGGTCTGTAGGGTCAGGACTGTAGGGTCAGGCCTGTAGGATCTGTAGGGTCAGGACTGTAGGGTCAGGACTGTAGGATCAGGCCTGTATGGTCTGTAGGGTCAGGACTGTAGGGTCAGGACTGTAGGGTCTGGACTGTAGGGTCAAGACTGTAGGGTCTGTAGGGTCTGTAGGGTCAGGACTGCAGGGTCTGTATGGTCAGGACTATAGGGTCAGGACTGTAGGGTCTGTAGGGTCAGGACTGTAGGGTCAGGACTGTAGGGTCAGGACTGTAGGGTCTGTAGGGTCAGGACTGTAGGGTCTGTAGGGTCAGGACTGTAGGGTCAGGACTGTAGGGTCTGTAGGGTCAGGACTGTAGGGTCAGGACTGTAGGGTCTGGACTGTAGGGTCTGTAGGGTCAGGACTGTAGGGTCTGGACTGTAGGGTCAGGACTGTAGGGTCTGTAGGGCCAGGACTGTAGGGTCTGGACTGTAGGGTCTATAGGGTCAGGACTGTAGAGTCTGGACTGTAGGGTCAGGACTGTAGGGTCTGTAGGGCCAGGACTGTAGGGTCTGTAGGGTCAGGACTGTAGGGTCTGTAGGGTCAGGACTGTAGGGTCTGTAGGGTCTGTAGGTTCAGGACTGTAGGGTCTGTAGGGTCAGGACTTTAGGGTCAGGACTCTAGGGTCTGTAGGGTCAGGACTGTAGGGTCAGGACTGTAGGGTCTGTAGGGTCAGGACTGTAGGGTCTGTAGGGTCAGGACTGCAGGGTCAGGACTGTATGGTCTGGACTGTAGGGTCAGGACTGTAGGGTCTGTAGGGCCAGGACTGTAGGGTCTGTAGGGTCAGGACTGTAGGGTCTGTAGGGTCAGGACTGTAGGGTCAGGACTCTAGGGTCTGTAGGGTCAGGACTGTAGGGTCAGGACTGTAGGGTCAGGACTGTAGGGTCTGTAGGGTCAGGACTGCAGGGTCAGGACTGTATGGTCTGGACTGTAGGGTCAGGACTGTAGGGTCTGTAGGGCCAGGACTGTAGGGTCTGTAGGGTCAGGACTGTAGGGTCTGTAGGGTCAGGACTGTAGGGTCAGGACTGTAGGGTCTGTAGGGTCAGGACTGTAGGGTCTGTAGGGTCAGGACTGTAGGGTCAGGACTGTAGGTTCAGGACTATAGGGTCAGGACTGCAGGGTCTGTATGGTCAGGACTATAGGGTCAGGACTGTAGGGTCAGGACTGTAGGGTCTGTAGGGTCAGGACTGTAGGGTCTGTAGGGTCAGGACTGTAGGGTCAGGACTGTAGGGTCTGTAGGGTCAGGACTGTAGGGTCTGTAGGGTCAGGACTGTAGGGTCAGGACTGTAGGTTCAGGACTATAGGGTCAGGACTGCAGGGTCTGTATGGTCAGGACTATAGGGTCAGGACTGTAGGGTCAGGACTGTAGGGTCTGTAGGGTCAGGACTCTAGGGTCTGTAGGGTCAGGACTGTAGGGTCAGGACTGTAGGGTCTGTAGGGTCAGGACTTTAGGGTCAGGACTCTAGGGTCTGTAGGGTCAGGACTGTAGGGTCAGGACTGTAGGGTCTGGAGGGTCAGGACTGTAGGGTCTGTAGGGTCAGGACTGTAGGGTCAGGACTGTAGGGTCTGTAGGGTCAGGACTGTAGGGTCAGGACTGTAGGGTCTGTAGGGTCAGGACTGTAGGGTCTGTAGGGTCAGGACTGTAGGGTCAGGACTGTAGGGTCAGGACTGTAGGGTCTGTAGGGTCAGGACTGTAGGGTCTGTAGGGTCAGGACTGTAGGGTCAGGACTGTAGGGTCTGTAGGGTCAGGACTGTAGGGTCAGGACTGTAGGGTCTGGACAGGCAGTTCTTCCAAGATGGAGTGGTCTGTTGGAGAGCACTTCTGAGTAGCGCTTCAAAGTGGTCAGCCCACCTTGACAGAATCTGTTTTTGGTCCTTCAAGAGTAAGATCGTCAGCTGTTTTCAAAGGGTTTGCGGAGCAGCTTCTAGAACCATAGGTAGATTTAACTGAGTTGTAGAAGTTGTGCATGTCATTTTTGTCAGTGTAAATGTGGATTTCCTGTGCCGTATTTGTCCACCATTTGTTCTGCAGAGAATGCAAGGTTGTTGGCATTCACCATTGCTTGCGGAGGGTAGCAGATGTGGGGTTGTTGAGAGTAGCCATGTGCACTTTGTGCATATTGTCCAGTAAGGTTGTGATTGTATCCGAGTTGTCATCGAACCAGTCCCAATGTTTCCTACCTCTGTAGCCTATGGAGTGGGCCGTTGCCTCATAGAGCACTGAGCTGACAGGGGCCCACTTCTGGTCCATGGAGTCCTCGATGCTCAGGAGAGGCTCCATCTCCCTCAGCCTTTTAGTGAGAGGTCGACGGAACTTAGTCCTTACTGGCCCCCTCAATGTTGGTGTAAAAACGTCATGGTAGGGTGGTGTTTCTACAGTCTTGTTTCTGTAGGGAAAGATAGATTTTTTGTGAATCGTCATGTGTGTATTTATGGACAGATTCCGGTCACATATAGCAGAGTTGAGGGATGGATATGGCAGAACATGCCAGCCTGAGCGGAAAGCAAATATACCGAGTGCATCTGGTGTGTGTGTGAGACACAGATGTTAGTACCTGTGAAGAGAATCATGGCTGTTTCTGAGGATGTTGGAGACATTAAGCAGACCTAAATGATTTCATGCTACAGTTCACTTTCTTGTACGCTATATACAGTGCATTCAGAAAGTATTCAGACCCCTTCCAGTTTTCCACATTTTGTTACGTTACATCCTTATTCTAAAATGTATAAAATAAAATAAAATCCTCATCAATCTATATACACATCACCCCATAATGACAAAGCGAAACATTTTTTTTTCAGACTCTTTACTCAGTACTTTGTTGAAGCACCTTTGGCAGCGATTACAGCCTCGAGTCTTCTTGGGCATGGCGCTACAAGCTTGGCACACCTGTATTTGGAGAGTTGCTCCCATTCTTCACTGTAGACCCTCTCAAGCTCTGTCCGGTTGAATGGGGAGAGTCGCTGCACAGCTATTTTCATGTCTCTCCAGGGATGGTTGATCTGGTTCAAGTCAGGGCTCTGGCTGGGCCACTCAAGGACATTCAGAGACTTGTCCTGTTGCCACTCCTGCGTTGTCTTGGCTGTGTGATTAGGGTCTTTGTCCTGTTGGAAGGTGAACCTTCGCCCCAGTCTGAGGTCCTGAGCGCTCTGGAGCAGGTTTTCATTAAGGATCTCTCTGTACTTTGCTCCGTTCATCTTTCCCTCAATCCCGACTAGTCTCCCAGTCCCTGCTACTGTCATGTGCCTTTTACTGAGGAGTGGCTTCGGTCTTGGCCACTCTACCACAAAGGCCTGATTGGTAGAATGCTGCAGAGATGGTTGTCCTTCTGGAAGGTTCTCCCATCTCCACAGAGGAACTCTGGAGCTCTGTCAGAGTGACCATAGGGTTCTTGGCTACCTCAATGACTAAGGCCCTTGCTCAGTTTGGCAGGCTGCCAGCTCTAGGAAGACTCTTAGTGCTTCCAAACTTCTTCCATTTAAGAAGCCACTGTGTTCTTGGGGACCTTCAATGCTGCAGAAAGTCAAGTGCTCTGAATACTTTCTGTACATATACATGTACCTTCACACAATACACACACACACACACACACACATCAACATTCAAAGTTTCTCCAAATGTCACATTTTTGACGGTTAAGTTTGGGTTTAGGGTTTGGGATAGGGTTACAACAGAAAAATCTATACGGTTAAGTTTAGGCATCTGAATGGTTAAGTTAATGGTAAGAAAAATGTCGGGAAAAAGGGCCTAGCACTGGGATTGAACATGTGATCCTCAGACCCGGAGCTCGCGGTTTACAGCAAGCCTACTTGATGGTAATACGCCTCACCGTTGCCCCTAGTGGACGGTTTATAAGTAATCTCCCAACGTCCTGGATACCTGGATGGACGTCGAATTTCACCTTGGATCTTGAGCGACCTGGCCAGCATGCACACACACACACACACACACACACACACACACACACACACACACACACACACACACACACACACACACACACACACACACACACACACACACACACACACACACACACACACACACATTTTCTCACTCTGACCTCATATGGTATCAAATGGCATGAAGGTTTACAGTGTGTAATCACTTGTTGGGCTTGTGTAAACATAGCTGTGAATATATGAGACACTAATACTTAAAACACAGTCCCTTTGAACTAACAACAGGAGTCATGTGTGTGTGTGTGTATGGGTGTGTGTGTGTGAGAGGGAGTGTGTCTGGGTGACTGCGCTTGTTCGCATGTGTGTGTGCGTGTGTTTGTGTGTGTCTGTAGAACCCACACACAGATCCCGTCACCTTTGATGACCATTGTAGACATGTACAGTTCCATTACACTTTGATAAGTGTGCTTCAGAACCAATGCATATCAAATGATCACAACAGAAGTAAAAACCCGATCGTTATTACAGTACTACACGTGTTAGACAGTGAGCATCGTGGTATGATCCACATCTGATAGTGTGTATATATATATATATACACACACACACACACACACACACACACACACACACACACACACACACACACACACACACACACACACACACACACACACACACACACACACAGTGGGGCAAAAAAGTATTTAGTCAGCCACCAATTGTGCAAGTTCTCCCACTTAAAAAGATGAGAGAGGCCTGTAATTTTCATCATAGGTACACTTCAACTATGACAGACAAAATGAGAGAGAAAAAAAATGCAAGATTTCTGGCTCTCACAGACCTGTAACTTCTTCTTTAAGAGGCTCCTCTGTCCTCCACTCGGTACCTGTATTAATGGCACCTGTTTGAACTTGTTATCAGTATAAAAGACACCTGTCCACAACCTCAAACAGTCACACTCCAAACTCCACTATGGCCAAGACCAAAGAGCTGTCAAAGGACACCAGAAACAAAATTGTAGACCTGCACCAGGCTGGGAAGACTGAATCTGCAATAGGTAAGCAGCTTGGTTTGAAGAAATCAACTGTGGGAGCAATTATTAGGAAATGGAAGACGTACAAGACCACTGATAATCTCCCTCGATCTGGGGCTCCACGCAAGATCTCACCCCGTGGGGTCAAAATGATCACAAGAACGGTTAGCAAAAATACCAGAACCACACGGGGGGACCTAGTGAATGACCTGCAGAGAGCTGGGACCAAAGTAACAAAGCCTACCATCAGTAACACACTACGCCGCCAGGGACTCAAATCCTGCAGTGCCAGATGTGTCCCCCTGCTTAAGCCAGTACATGTCCAGGCCCTTCTGAAGTTTGCTAGAGAGCATTTGGATGATTCAGAAGAAGATTGGGAGAATGTCATATGGTCAGATGAAACCAAAATATAACTTTTTGGTAAAAACTCAACTTGTCGTGTTTGGAGGACAATGAATGCTGAGTTGCATCCAAGGAACACCATACCTACTGTGAAGCATGGGGGTGGAAACATCATGCTTTGGGGCTGTTTTTCTGTAAAGGGACCAGGACGACTGATCCGTGTAAAGGAAAGAATGAATGGGGCCATGTATCATGAGATTATGAGTGAAAACCTCCTTCCATCAGCAAGGGCATTGAATATGAAACGTGGCTGGGTCTTTCAGCATGACAATGATCCCAAACACACCGCCCGGGCAACGAAGGATGGCTTCGTGAGAAGCATTTCAAGGTCCTGGAGTGGAAATCTTTGCCCAGCAACAGCCCCAAAACATCACTGCTCTAGAGGAGATCTGCATGGAGGAATGGGCCAAAATACCAGAAACAGTGTGTGAAAACCTTGTGAAGACTTACAGAAAACGTTTGACTTCTGTCATTGCCAACAAAGGGTATATAACAAAGTATTGAGATAAACTTTTGTTATTGACCAAATACTTATTTTCCACCATAATTTGCAAATAAATTCATTAAAAATCCTACAATGTGATTTTCTGGATCTTTTTTTCTCATTTTGTCTGTCATAGTTGAAGTGTACCTATGATGAAAATTACAGGCCTCTCTCATCTTTTTAAGTGGGAGAACTTGCACAATTGGTGGCTGACTAAATACTTTTTTGCCCCACTGTATATATGTGTGTGTGTGTGTGTGTGTATATATATGTGTGTATATAGTGTGTGTGTGTGTGTGTGTGTGTGTGTGTGTGTGTGTGTGTGTGTGTGTGTGTGTGAGAGAGAGGGGAGGGGGGTGCATCTGTGTGTGCAAACAAGTGTACACAGAAACAGAGAGAGGAATTCTCACATCTGTGAACTGCTTGAAAACGTTCTGATCAAAAGGAGTTGACACTGTTTATGCCAGAAACTGGGATTTTTTTTTATCCACATGTGAAAATCAAAACATCTTGTCTTCCAGTTTGAAGCTTCAGCGTGCTGTTTTCTTCTCTCTCTCCATCCTTCCATCCCCATTCTGCTTTTTTTCACACATTGTTTTACAAACTGTTTGATCTTTTCACTGTGACAATGTAATGTGACTCTAATCAACAGTGTTTTCCTCAGCGAATATGACATTGGTGATAAACAGCACAACCTTCCTCCAAAGCTCCAATAGAGTAGGGCCATCTAGTTTTTTGAGATTTTGACTTTGAGATTCTACTTGTAATTAAAAGCACTATATAAAATCCATCTATTATTATTGTTATTATTATCTTGGACCGGCCCTATTATCATTGGGCATGGAAACACAAAAGTCTACGTTTTTGACAGGAACATTCAATTTCAATTTGATTTGGATTCAGATCCCCATCCAAGTTATGGATATTAGAGTGCAAGAAACATGCAAAAAATCTGAGAGAAAAGAGAGAGAGAGAGAGAGAGAAAAAAGAGAGAGAAAGAGAAAGAGTGAACGAGAGAGAGAAATGAGAAAGAAAGAAAGAGAAAGAGAGAAAGAGATTGAAGAGAGAGATTGAAAGAGAGAGAAAGAGAGAGAAAGTGAGAAAAGAGATCGAGAACGAGAGAAAAGAGAGAGCGAGAAAGAGACAGAAAAAGAGAAAGAGTGTGAAAAGAGATGAAGAGAGAGAGAAAGAGAGAGAGAGAGAAAGAGAGAGAATGACAGAAAGAGAGAAAAGAGAAAGAAAGAGTGAAAAAGAGAGAGAGAAAGAGACAGGGACAGATCAATAAAGAAGAAGAATGAGAAGAAAGAGTGTTGTTGATAGCCACGTGTTTGTCCCCTAATACACCGATTATAATATTATAGGATTATTCTAGAGGAATATCTAGGTGGATCAATTTGGATTTAGTATATTCAACACCCTGGCCACAGGGCTTGGCACTCTGTATACATCAATGATGTTGCTCTTGGTGTTGGTGATTCTCTGATACACGCAGACGATACCATTTTGTATACCCTTCTTTGGACACTGTGTTAACAACCCTCCAGATGAGCTTCAATTACAACTCTCCTTCCGTGGCCTCCAACTGCTCTTAAACGCAAGTAAAACTAAATGCATGCTATTCAACCGATCACTGCCCGCACCGGCTCGCCCGTCCAGCACTACGGACGGCTCTGACTTAGAATACGTATACAACTACAAATACCTAGGTGTCTGGTTAGACTGTAAACTCTTCTTCCAGACTCACATTAAGCATCTCCAATCCAAAAAGAAATCTAGAATTGTCTTCCTATATCGCAACAAAGCATCCTTCACTCATGCTTCCAAACATACCCTCGTAAAACTGACCATCCTACCGATCCTCGACTTTGGCGATGTCATCTATAAAATAGCCTCCAACACTCTACTCAACAAACTGGATGCAGTCTATCACAGTGCCATCCGTTTTCTCACCAAAGCCCCATATACTACCCACCACTGCGACCTGTATGCTCTCGTTGGTTGGCCCTTGCTTCATACTCGTCGCCAAACCCACTGGCTACAAGTTATCTACAAGTCTCTGCTAGGTAAAGCCCCACCTTATCTCAGCTCACTGGTCACCATAGCAGCACCCACTCGTAGCACGCGCTCCAGCAGGTATATCTCACTGGTCACCCCCATAGCCAATTCCTCCTTTGGTCATCTTTCCTTCCAGTTCTCTGCTGCCAATGACTGGAACGAACTGCAAAAATCTCTGAAGCTAGAGACTCATATCTCCCTCACTAGCTTTAAGCACCAGCTGTCAGAGCAGCTCACAGATCACTGCACCTGTACATAGCCCATCTGTAAACAGCCCATCTATCTACCTACCTCATCCCCATACTGTATTTATTTATCTTGCTCCTTTGCACCCCAGTATCTCTATTTGCACATTCATCTTCTGCACATCTACCATTCCAGTGTTTAATTACTATGTTGTCATTACTTCGCCACCATGGCCTATTTATTGCCTTAACTCCCTTATCTTACCTCATTTGCATTCACTGTATATAGACTTTTTGTTTTATTTTCTTCTACTGTATTATTGACTATGTTTTGTTTATTTCATGTGTAACTGTGTTGTTGTATGTGTCGAATTGCTACGCTTTATCTTGGCCAGGTTGCAGTTGCAAATGAGAACTTGTTCTCAACTAGCCTACCTGGTTAAATAAAGGTGAAATAAAAAATAAAATAAATAAAAATAGCGAGATAGGTATGTTTTCTCACAGAGTGAGCAGTTTCACCCTTACTGTGGTTCTTCCTTTAAAATTTGCGTGCTGACCTCACTACTCACATTGCAAAAAAAATATACACATACATGTATTCAATCATTGCACCCACACTGCTCACGCGTGTCAACGGGCGTCTGCGTAACCAGGCGCCAAAATAGAACTTGGTACTATTTGTGACGCTTGACGCGTTGCAAATCCCGCCTCTTCCATCTCCTCATTGGTTTTTAGGAGCATATATCCACGTGGGTGATTGAAAGTTGAACTGAGGTCCACACTCCAGTCCAGTACGAGGTGGTAATACATCTTAAAGTTGGTTGTCAACAGCCATATAAAGTCTAAAGAAGAAGAAGCCTAAGGAGGAGAGATTACTAGAAACACACTCGGTTTCCCCTTTTATATGTGGATTCATTGTCAGAGTATTAGCTAGCTAGCTACATTGGCATAAATGTTTAATGCTTTTCGACCTGTCCCCAAATGAATATAATTTAACATGGTCGTGATGGCGCACGCAGACGAGAGCGGTCTGGTCAGCATGTTACACATTATGGTTATATGATTACCAGGGCTTTTCTTCTACAGTATGCTGCAATAGAATGAAGACATATACGAGCCTGGCCAAGATGGAAGTTCAGCGTTTAGCACGATAGACTTTTGATTGCCTGATTTCTGCCATTTCGCTCTGCACATGTGTCCTCACACAAAGCCGTGCAGGCACTAAACACACACACACACACACACACACACACACACACACACACACACACACACACACACACACACACACACACACACACACACACACACACACACACACACACACACTATTTTTCTATACGTGGACAACATGCCCAAAGTGTTTATCACAAGCGGACTGAACATATAATTCCATGTGTTCACAATATGCACCCAGCCAGAGTTCCAGGACCTTGCGAATCAATGTCATTTTAATAGCCTCATGCATGTGAGATGTTTGACATGTTTGAAAAGATTCCATTCTCTCCTCATGTGGTTTGGTATAGGTCACTTTTTTTACTTCCAGAAGTATTCCAGGAAACACACTTTTTGTTTCAAATTATAAACTGGTATTCCAGAATCCACTGAACCGGTATATCAATTGGACAAGCATGTGGCAGGAATGAACAGCTCCCGGTAAAAGAGCCCTATGTCAATCAATAAAATGTGTTTCTAAATTTCAGATATAAGCTATAGCCATTCAGTGTCGGGAATGATTTAGTTACTTCAATCAAATGAGCATCTGTTTAGATACATCTTAAGGCAGAGACTCTCTAGGGCGAGTAAGTGTGTGTATGTGGGTGTGTGTGTGGGTGTGTGTGTCCTGAGGGGAAACATACGTCCTGCATTAGGACCAGACACATTTCATTCCTCTAATGTGACCCTCAGCCTGTCAGCCTGTTATTTATGAGCCAGACCTGAACACCATGACTGAAATCACCTCAATTAACTATACTGTTAATAATGAGAGGCATGTGCAGAGAGGAGTGGCAGTAGGTGTGGAGAGAGTATTAGGGCTGGGGTAGGATAAAGAGCATAAGTCAGGAAACCTGGGGCTCTGGGGTATAGTAGTGTAGTGGAGAGAGTATTAGGGCTGGGGTGTATAAGATAAAGTTTGGAAGGGTATGGTGGGAAGGGGACAGGGGACATTTACATTTTACATTTAAGTCATTTAGCAGACGCTCTTATCCAGAGCGACTTACAAATTGGGGACAGGGGGAGGAATGGTATAGTCATGAGGATTTGGTGTATGGATCCCTCAAATTCACATCTGAACCTCGACGCCATTTCCACTGCTTTTTTTCATTCTTCCCCTCTAATCAGGGACTGATTTAGACATTGGACACCAGGTGGGTGCAATTAAATATTAGGTTGAATAGAAAACCACCAGTAGTCCAGACCTTTAGGGTAGGATTTCAATACCCCGGGCATAGAGGAAAGGAGACAAGGACAGGGTACAAGGACAGGGGACAAGGGAAAAAGGAAAGGGGACAAGGGGAAAAGGAAAGGGGACAAGGACAGGGGACGAGGGGAAAAGGAAAGGGGACAAGGACAGGGGACAAGGACAGGGGACAAGGGGAAAAGGAAAGGGGACAAGGACAGGGAACAAGGACAGGGAACAAGGGGAAAAGGAAAGGGGACAAGGACAGGGAACAAGGGGAAAAGGAAAGGGGACAAGGGGAAAAGGAAAGGGAACAAGGACAGGGGACAAGGGGAAAAGGAAAGGGGACAAGGACAGGGGACAAGGGGAAAAGGAAAGGGGACAAGGGGAAAAGGAAAGGGGACAAGGACAGGGAACAAGGACAGGGAATAAGGGGAAAAGGACAGGGGACAAGGAAAGGGTCAAGGGGACAAGGAAAGGGGACCAGACAGGTTGAGTAGTGGACTTTAGGGAGCTGATGTGAAACTCTTTGTTCAGTTTACCAGCACTCCCCTAGACTTTGACCACAGCTTGAGTCTCTGAACTGTTCTCTCTGAGTTTGCGTGGCCTGCCAGGACCTGCCTGAGAACCAGGAGAGTTGTGTGTGATGTCTGAATACCCAGCAGACCCCTGCTGATTGAGCCGTCAATGTAGAGTGGAGAGGAGTTGACTAAAGTGAATTTCTCTGCCATGTTTACAACAGATACTGTATATCACCCTTTGTGTCAAGAATATGATGACAAAGTTATGACTAACGCTTGTGGTTTGATAGGTCTTTTAATTTAAAAAATTTAAATCATTAACTTGTACAGAATACGGTCCCTTTTCAAGCCACAAACTAACTATATCTCCCTCCAAAATAATAATGTTCCTTTCTTAGACCAGGAAGAAAAAATAAAGTTGCTTCCTCTTCTTCGGTTGCAATACAAGTTCACAGTCTACAGCTGCTGCCTGCCTGCTCTGCCAGCAAATGCTCACCCTCAACCAAAGGAGATGTTTAACTCAGTGAATCCTCTCATGGCGAATGCCAATATATTAAATCTGCCCACCAAAAATGTGTGTTGCGTAACAGTCTGGCTGGTTGAGGCCGCGGACACCTGTGAAGCTGTAGTGTTATTTCATTTTTATTCCCTCCGTCTGTCTCCCTCTCTCCTCTTCAACTTCTGTGGTTGTTGGGATTTTTCCGTCTTGTCAGTGGTCATCCATCACTCTAGGGCTTCCTGCTGAGCCGGCGGCCTGAGGATGGAGGGATGTGAGAGAGAGACAGAGAGAGAGTATAAGAGAGGGAGAGAGAGAGTGAATGAGCATGAGAGAGGGAGAGAAAGAGACGCATATAGGTAACTACCAAAATAAAGGAAACACCAACATACCGTTTATTAAAAGGGCGCTGGGCCAACACGAGCTACCAGAACATCTTCAATGCACCTTGGCATAGATTCTACAAGTGTCTAGAACTCTATTGGAGGGATGTGAACACCATTCTCCAGCATTTTGTTTTTGTTGTTTGTGGTGGAAAACGCTGTCTCAGGCGCCGCTTCAGAATCACCCATAAGTGTTAAATTGGGTTGAGATCTGGTGACACACACACACACACACACACAAACACACACACACACATACACACAGCTGTGTTTTAAAGAAAATGCAGGACCTTTTGGCGTTTTTTTTTTTTTTTAAATAACACTTAACTTAAACACTAAACTAACCCTAACCCTACCATTAACCCCAAACCGTAAGCCTAACCCAGCCTAAGCTTTAAATAGCATTTTTAAAAATTCAGGAGCTGAAAAAAGTAATGACTTTTCAAAAAAGTAATTGTTTTCCTACCTTTTTAGTAGGACATTAAGGTGAAATGTCCTTGAGACCTCTCTTTCAAAGTCACTGAGATTTCTTCTTCTAGCCATGGTAGCCAGAATAATGGTCAACTGGGCATTTTAATACAAGACTCTAAGCATGATATATACTGTAAATACAGTATATGTATAAATAGTATACAGGTAACTGTGATGTTTTCTACCACCATCAACAAACCACTAAACGATGGAATTCCTCGTGGAAGAATGACGTCTCTTTCCTCTAATAGAGTTCCAGAAATGTGTTTTAAACCAAGGTGCATTGAAGGTGTTCTGGCTCGTGATGTCCTATTAAGACTCTTTTTGCTGGTGTTTCATTTATTTTGGCAGTTACTTGAATGTATGTATGTATGTATGTATGTATGTATGTATGTATGTATGTATGTATGTATGTATGTATGTATGTATGTCATTTTTCCAACAATTGTTTACATTTCACTGTATCACAATTCCAGTGGGTCAGAAGTTTACATACACCAAGTTGACTGTGCCTTTTACACAGCTTGGAAAATTCCAGAAAATTATGTCATGGCTTTACAAGCTTCTGATAGGCTAATTGGCATAATTTGAGTCAATTGGAGGTTGACTTGTGGATGTATTTCTAGGTGTACCTTCAAACTCAGTGCCTCTTTGCTTGACATGATGGGAAAATCAAAATAAATCAGCCAAGACTTCAAAAACAATTGTAGACCTCCAAAAGTCTGGTTCATCCTTAGGAGCAATTTCCAAACAGCTGAAGGTACCACGTTCATCTGTACAAACAATAGTATGCATGTATAAACACCATGGGACCACGTAGCCGTCATACCGCTCATCCTAGAGATGAACATACTTTGGTGCGAAAAGTGCAAATCAATCCCAGAACAACAGCAAAGGACCTTGTGAAGATGCTGGAAGAAACAGGTACAAAAGTATCTATATCCACAGTAAAACGAGTTCTATATCGACATAATCTGAAAGGCCACTCAGCAAGGAAGAAGCCACTGCTCCAAAACCACCATAAAAAAAGCCAGACTACGGTTTGCAACTGCACATGGGGACAAAGATCATACTTTTTGGAGAATTGTCCTCTGGTCTGATGAAACAAAAATAGAACTGTTTGGCCAGAATGACCATCGTTATGTTTGGAGGAAAAAGGGGGAGACTTGCAAGCCGAAGAACACCATCCTATCCTTGAAGCACGGGGGTTGCAGTATCATGTTGTGGGGGTGCTTTGCTGCAGGAGGGACTGGTGCACTTCTCAAAATAGATGGCATCATGAGGTAGGAAAATTATGTGGATATATTGAAGAAACATCTCATGACATCAGTCAGGAAGTTAAAGCTTGGTTGCAAATGGGTCTTCCAAATGGACAGTGACCCCAAGCATACTTCTAAAGTTGTGACAAAATGGTTTAAGGACAACAAAGTCAAGGTATTGGAGTGGCCATCACAAAGCCCTGACCTCAATCCTATAGAAAATTTGTGGGCAGAACTGAAAAAGCATGTGCGAGAAAGAGGCCTACAAACCTGGCTCGGTTACACCAGCTCTGTCAGGAGGAATGGGCCTAAGTTCACCCAAATTATTGTGGGAAGCTTGTGGAAGGCTACCCGAAACGTCTGACCTAGGCTAACCTCACTAGGGTATGTGGGTTGCTAGCGTCCCACCTGGCCAACATCCAGTGAGATTGCAGAGCACCAAATTTAAATACTGAAATAGTTATTATAAAAATTCAGAAAACATACAAGTATTTTACATAGGTTTAAAGATGACCTTCGTGTGAACCCAACCGCAGTGTCAGATTTCAAAAAGGCTTTATGGCGAAGGCATATCTTACGATTATTTGAGGACATCGCCCAGCAGACAAATCATTACAAACCGTAACCAGCCAAGTAGAAGAGTTACACAAGTCAGAAATAGAGATAAAACTTACCTTTGATGATCTTCATATGGTTGCACTCAGAAGATATTCATTTACTCAATAAATGTTTGTTTTGTTCGATAAAGTCTCTCTTATGTCCAAAAACCTCAGTTTTGTTTGCGTTTTCTTCAGTCTAGCACAGGCTCAAACGCAGTCACAACAAGCAGACCAAAAAAAATCAAAATTGTATCCGTAAAGTTCATAGAAACATGTCAAACAATGTTTATATTCAAGCCTCAGGTTGTTCTTAGCCTAAATAATCGATAACATTTCAACCGGACAATAACGCCGTCAATATAAAAGGTAAACAAGAAAGGCACTCTCTCGGTCGCATGCATGAAAAAGCTCTGTGACACTGTACGGTTTACTCATTCAGACTGCTCTTACTCTCTTATTTTTCAGAATACAAGCCTGAAACTATTTATAAAGACTGTTGACATCTAGTGGAAGGCATAGGAACTGCAATTTGAGTCCTAAGTCTATGGATACTGTAATGGCATTGAATAGACAACTACAACAACAAAAAATCCTACTTCCTGGATGGATTTGTCTCAGATTTTCGCCTTCCAAATCAGTTCTGTTATACTCACATACACTATTTTAACAGTTTTGGAAACCTTAGAGTGTGTTCTATCCAACTCTACCAATTATATGCATATCCAAGCTTCTGGGCCTGAGTAGCAGGCAGTTTAATTTGGGCACGCTTTTCATCCAAAAGTCCGAATGCTGCCCCCTACCCTAGAGAAGTTAAACAATTTAAAGGCAATGCTACCAAATACAAATTGAGTGTCTGTAAACTTCTGACCCACTGGGAATGTGATGAAAGAAATAAAAGCTGAAATAAATCACTCTACTATTATTCTGACATTTCACATTCTTAAAATAAAGGGGTGATCCTAACTGATGTAAAACGGAATTTTTACAATAATTAAATGTCAGGAATTGTGAAAAACTGATCTTAAATGTATTTGGCTAATGTGTATGTAATTATAATTGTGATACAGTGAATTATAAGTGAAATAATCTGTCTGTAAACAATTGCTGGAACAATTACTTGTCATGCACAGAGTAGATGTCCTAACCAACTTGCCAAAACTATAGTTTGTTAACAAGATATTTGTGGAGTGGTTGAAAAACGAGTTTTAATGTCTCCAACCTAAGTGTATGTAAACTTCTGACTTCAACTATATACAGTATATACACATGGGCCAGCATATATATATATATACATGTATGTTGGCCCATGTTGACTCCACAGTTTTGTCAAGTTGGCTGGATGTCCTTTGGGTGGTGGACCATTCTTGATATACATGGGAAACTGTTGAGGGTGAAAAACCTAGCAGCGTTCCAGTTTTTGACACACTTAAACCGGTGCGCATGGCACCTACTACCATTTCCCGTTCAAAGGCACTTCAATATTTTGTCTTGCCCTTTCACCCTCTGACATTTAACAGGTGACATCAATAAGGGATCATAGCTTTCACCTGGAATCCCCCCTCAGTCTATGTCATGGGAAGAGCAGGTGTTCCTAATCTTTTCTACACACAGTGGGAGGCCCCGGTGCACAACTGAGTAAGAGGACAAGTACATTAGAATGTCTAGTTTGAGAAACAGACGCCTCAACTGGCAGCTTCATTAAATAGTACCCGCAAAACACCAGTCTCAATGTCAACTGTGAAGAGGCGACTCCGGGATGGTGGCCTTCTAGACACTCTAATGTACTTGTGCTCTTGCTCAGTTGTCCACTGGGGCTTCCCACTCCTCTATTCTGGTTAGAGACAGTTTGCACTGTTCAGTGAAGGGAGTAGTACACAGCGTTGTATGAAATGTTCAGTTTCTTGGCAATTTCTCACATGGAATAGCCTACATTTCTAAGTGACCCCAAACTTTTGAACGGTAGTGTATATATATATATAGTAGACATAGTGAGAGAATGAGATGGGCTAGAGAGAGAGATTTCAGACCTGAAATCCCATTCCACTAAACCTGAACCCTCATCCGTTCCAAACATATGGGATGTTAGCATGGCAGCATGCCCATCCACAGATCCAGCGATCAAACAGAACAATATGGGTCCTCATCCTTGACTCACAGAGATCTCAGATGAACCCTGCCTCCATCCCAGACTTCTAACCGATGCTGACGGTTCCGAACTCTCAATCCAACATTTGATCACTGACGCTGTCTGTCAATGCTAATGGTTGACCCAAGGTCCAGTGGTTTCACTCATACATCTAGATCAACTGGGCTGAGAACAACTGCAGTGACCTCACCATTAAGTATGTAGGCGAAGCAAGAGAGTCAGAGAGGGCCTCCCGGGTGGCTTAGTGGTTAAGGGCGCTGTACTGCAGCGCCAGCTGTGCCATCAGAGACTCTGGGTTCGCGCCCAGGCTCTGTCGTAACCGGCTGCGACTGGGAGATCCGTGGGGCGACGCACAATTGGCCTAGCGTCGTCCGGGTTAGGGAGGGCTTGGTCGGTAGGGATGTCCTTGTCTCATCGCGCACCAGCGACTCCTGTGGCGGGACGGGCGCAGTGCGTGCTAACCAAGGTTGCCAGGTACACGGTGTTTCCTCCGGCACATTGGTGCGGCTGGCTTCCGGGTTGGATGTGCGCTGTGTTAAGAAGCAGTGCGGCTGGTTGGGTTGTGTATCGGAGGACGCATGACTTTCAACCTTCGTCTCTCCCGAGCCCGTACGGGAGTTGTAGCGATGAGACAAGATAGTAGCTACGACAAAAATTGGACACCACGAAATTGGGGAGAAAAAGGGGTAAAAAAAAGAGAGTCTCAGAGAGAGCAGTCTGTTGGTCCTCATTATCATAGCCCTTCTTCTGTGTGTTGACCTCTCTCATCACCATCATGCCTTTGATCCAAACTCATTAATCATTATCCGCTTGCCAGGCATAACCTGATATCCTGTTAATTTCTAGAAAGCTCCGTTCTACTCCGTCTCTGCTCTGTGTCCAGCTGGCTCCCTGTACAGGACTAAACTGTGTTAAAACTGGCACCAACGGCCAAGTCTGAAGCAACCACCATCCCAACAACTCAGCAGTGAGGACTCAGTCTCTCTCACTTACAGAGTTCCTGGAAATGTCCACTGTGATGTGCAGGTCAGAAGAAATAACACGTCAGACTACAGGAGCCACAAGGCTGCCATCATGGGCTTTAACCAAAGACACACAGAATGTTAGCAGACATTATCGCAGACAAATGAGTGATTTTTACCACAAATCTTACAGCAGTATGTTTAGTCTCTTTTGTAGAATATTATTTACATTCCCATCATGTCTGGCATGAGGAGTCTGAATGGAATGGAGCCGACTGTTTTTGTTTATGTTGGTTGTTTACAACCGCAAGACAACCTGCCAGGGCATAGTTGGCACCTGGGTTTTAAAGGCATGATTTGATGTGATTTTTCTGGTTTGAGACGGCAGTATAAAACAGTATACTACTAAAAAAGAAGATGCCTGTACCATGTCAGATATAGATTTAAAGGTGAATGGATAAGGAATAGACTAATCCGCTCCTTACGACCCCCCTGCGTTACCATGTCCAGTGGCACCGTGGCCTCCCTGACCACTCCTGACCCTAATGGTCGGCTATCTAAGGAGTGCACGGGGAAAGGTAGGTCTAATGACACCAGGGGAGTCCCTAGCCTTAAAGCCCACGATCCATGATGTTCCCAGCTGCGTCTGAATCAACTAGCACCTTATGCTGTAGAGAGGGAGAAACCCCAGGAAAAGAGTTTAACACAAACATATGACCGACAGGAAGCTCTGGGTGAGTCTGTTGCTGACTCACCTGGGTTGACCGAGTAGTGCTCCGCCTGCCCTCCCGACTCCCAGACGAGCTCCTCCAGCACCGGTCGGCCGTGTGTCCTCGCCGACCACAACTGGTGCAGGAGGAGGCTCCTCCTCCGGTCCCCCTCGATGCAGCTCCCCCTAACTCCATATGGATGGGAGCAGGAGGGCCGGGGGGTGGAAACAACAGGGCCTGTTCCGGACGCCCGCGGGCAGCCAGCAGGTTGTCCATACGAATGGACATGTCTATAAGTTCATCCAAACTGAGGGTGGTGTCCCGACACGCCAGCTCCCTGCGGACGTCCTCCCTGAGGCTACAGCGGTAGTCTATCAAAGCCCTGTCGTTCCACCCCTCTCCTGCGGCCAAGGTCCTGAACTCCAGGGCAAAGTCCTGTGCCCTCCCCGTCTCCTGTTGCAGGTGGAACAGCCGTTCCATCATTACTCGGGGTAATGATCCCTCACCGGGTCTGGGCCATTCCACACTGCGTTAGCCCACTCCAGGGCTCGTCCCGTCAGACAGGAGACGAGGATGCTCACGCTCTCCTCCCCGGAGGGAGTAGGACGAACGGTCGCCAGGTAGAGTTCTAGTTGGAGGAGGAACCCCTGACACCCAGCCGCCGTCCCATCATACTCCCTAGGGAGCGCCAGACGCAGAACCCCGGAGACGGATGCTGTAGCAGGGGTAGGAGGTGCTGGTGGAGGGGGTGCTGGAGATGAGGTGGGAAGATCACTCCTCTCCCATCGGTCCATCCTCTCCATCATCAGATCCATGGCCGATCCTATACGGTGGAGAATGCTGGTGTGATGGAAGAGGAGAGGGGGTGCGGCTGCTCCTGATGATTCCATTTAAGGTGCGGGATTCTGTCATGGATAACTAGGTGCGTGAGGAGGAATCAGGCGCAGAGAGCATATATTTCCACAGGAAGAAGTGCACTTTAATAATTGCACAGAAAACAATGCCCACAACACAGGGCGCTGAAAAATGTGGACCAACCCACAGGGTACCAGGTCCGGAACACGAACACCATAATCATACACACGTAACAAGAGTAATCCCGCACAAAACAAGGGCGGGTATACTAACTTTAAATTAGGAAGCCCATCAAGCAAACACAAAAGACACAGGTGCAACTAATAAGACAAAACAAACAGAAAACGAAAAAGGGATCGGTGACGACGACCGCCGAGCACCGCCCGCACAGGCAGGGGAGCCAACTTCTAGTAGGCCGGTGACGACGACCGCCGAGCACCGCCCGCACAGGCAGGGGAGCCAACTTCTAGTAGGCCGGTGACGACGACCGCCGAGCACCGCCCGCACAGGCAGGGGAGCCAACTTCTAGTAGGCCGGTGACGACGACCGCCGAGCACCGCCCGCACAGGCAGGGGAGCCAACTTCTAGTAGGCCGGTGACGACGACCGCCGAGCACCGCCCGCACAGGCAGGGGAGCCAACTTCTAGTAGGCCGGGTGACGACGACCGCCGAGCACCGCCCGCACAGGCAGGGGAGCCAACTTCTAGTAGGCCGGTGACGACGACCGCCGAGCACCGCCCGCACAGGCAGGGGAGCCAACTTCTAGTAGGCCGGTGACGACGACTGCCGAGCACCGCCCGCACAGGCAGGGGAGCCAACTTCGGCGGAAGTACTGACAGTTTGAAGACAGTCAATTTAGTGTATGTAAACTTCTGACCCATTTGAATTGTGATACAGTGAATTATAAGTGAAATAATCTGTCTGTAAACAATTACTTATGTCATGCACAAAGTAGATGTCCTAACCGACTTTCCAAAACTATAGTTTGTTATTAACATGAAATTTGTGGAGGGGTTGAAAAACCAGTTTTAATGACTTCAACCTAAGTGTATGTAAACTTCCGACTTCAACTGTACATGAAAGCTGGGACCGAGAGACTGAAAAACAGCTTCTTTCTCAAGGCCATCAGACTGTTAAATAGCCATCACTAGCACATTAGAACCTGCTGCCCTATATACATATATTTGAAATCACTGCCACTTTAATAATGGAACATTACTCATCTCGTGTATATACTGTATTCTATCCTATTCTTCTGAATCTTAGTCTATGTCGCTCTGACATTACTCATCTCATGTGTATATACTGTATTCTATCCTATTCTTCTGAATCATAGTCTATGTCGCTCTGACATTACTCATCTCGTGTATATATACTGTATTCTATCCTATTCTACTGTATCTTAGTCTATGTCGCTCTGACATTACTCATCTCATGTGTATATACTGTATTCTATCCTATTCTTCTGAATCTTAGTCTATGTCGCTCTGACATTACTCATCTCATGTGTATATACTGTATTCTATCCTATTCTACTGTATATTAGTCTATGTCGCTCTGACATTACTCATCTCATGTGTATATACTGTATTCTATACTATTCTACTGTATCTTAGTCTATGTCGCTCTGACATTACTCATCTCATGTGTATATACTGTATTCTATACTATTCTACTGTATCTTAGTCTATGTCGCTCTGACTTTACTCATCTCATGTGTATATACTGTATTCTATCCTATTCTACTGTATCTTAGTCTATGCTGCTCTGACATTACTCATCTCATGTGTATATACTGTATTCTATCCTATTCTACTGTATCTTAGTCTATGCTGCTCTGACATTACTCATCTCATGTGTATATACTGTATTCTATCCTATTCTACTGTATCTTAGTCTATGTCGCTCTGACATTACTCATCTCATATGTATATACTGTATTCTATCCTATTCTACTGTATCTTAGTCTATGTCGCTCTGACATTACTCATCTCATATGTATATACTGTATTCTATACTATTCTACTGTATCTTAGTCTATGTCGCTCTGACATTGCTCATCTCATGTGTATATACTGTGTTCTATACTATTCTACTGTATCTTAGTCTATGTCGCTCTGACATTGCTCATCTCATGTGTATATACTGTGTTCTATACTATTCTACTGTATCTTAGTCTATGTCGCTCTGACATTGCTCATCTCATGTGTATATACTGTATTCTATACTATTCTACTGTATCTTAGTCTATGCTGCTCTGACATTACTCATCTCATGTGTATATACTGTATTCTATACTATTCTACTGTATCTTAGTCTATGCTGCTCTGACATTACTCATCTCATATGTATATACTGTATTCTATCCTATTCTACTGTATCTTAGTCTATGTCGCTCTGACATTACTCATCTCATGTGTATATACTGTATTCTATCCTATTCTACTGTATCTTAGTCTATGCTGCTCTGACATTACTCATCTCATGTGTATATACTGTATTCTATCCTATTCTACTGTATCTTAGTCTATGTCGCTCTGACATTACTCATCTCATGTGTATATACTGTATTCTATCCTATTCTACTGTATCTTAGTCTATGCTGCTCTGACATTACTCATCTCATGTGTATATACTGTATTCTATACTATTCTACTGTATCTTAGTCTATGCTGCTCTGACATTACTCATCTCATGTGTATATACTGTATTCTATACTATTCTACTGTATCTTAGTCTATGTCGCTCTGACATTACTCATCTCATGTGTATATACTGTATTCTATCCTATTCTACTGTATCTTAGTCTATGTCGCTCTGACATTACTCATCTCATGTGTATATACTGTATTCTATCCTATTCTACTGTATCTTAGTCTATGTCGCTCTGACATTACTCATCTCATGTGTATATACTGTATTCTATTCTATTCTACTGTATCTTAGTCTATGTCGCTCTGACATTACTCATCTCATGTGTATATACTGTATTCTATCCTATTCTACTGTATCTTAGTCTATGTCGCTCTGACATTACTCATCTCATGTGTATATACTGTATTCTATTCTATTCTACTGTATCTTAGTCTATGTCGCTCTGACATTGCTCATCTCATATGTATATACTGTATTCTATCCTATTCTACTGTATCTTAGTCTATGCTGCTCTGACATTACTCATCTCATATGTATATACTGTATTCTATACTATTCTACTGTATCTTAGTCTATGTCGCTCTGACATTACTCACCTCATGTGTATATACTGTATTCTATCCTATTCTACTGTATCTTAGTCTATGTCGCTCTGACATTACTCATCTCATGTGTATATACTGTATTCTATCCTATTCTACTGTATCTTAGTCTATGTCGCTCTGACATTACTCATCTCATGTGTATATACTGTATTCTATTCTATTCTACTGTATCTTAGTCTATGTCGCTCTGACATTACTCATCTCATGTGTATATACTGTATTCTATCCTATTCTACTGTATCTTAGTCTATGTCGCTCTGACATTACTCATCTCATGTGTATATACTGTATTCTATTCTATTCTACTGTATCTTAGTCTATGTCGCTCTGACATTGCTCATCTCATATGTATATACTGTATTCTATCCTATTCTACTGTATCTTAGTCTATGCTGCTCTGACATTACTCATCTCATATGTATATACTGTATTCTATACTATTCTACTGTATCTTAGTCTATGTCGCTCTGACATTACTCACCTCATGTGTATATACTGTATTCTATCCTATTCTACTGTATCTTAGTCTATGTCGCTCTGACATTACTCATCTCATGTGTATATACTGTATTCTATCCTATTCTACTGTATCTTAGTCTATGTCGCTCTGACATTACTCATCTCATGTGTATATACTGTATTCTATTCTATTCTACTGTATCTTAGTCTATGTCGCTCTGACATTACTCATCTCATGTGTATATACTGTATTCTATCCTATTCTACTGTATCTTAGTCTATGTCGCTCTGACATTACTCATCTCATGTGTATATACTGTATTCTATTCTATTCTACTGTATCTTAGTCTATGTCGCTCTGACATTGCTCATCTCATATGTATATACTGTATTCTATCCTATTCTACTGTATCTTAGTCTATGCTGCTCTGACATTACTCATCTCATATGTATATACTGTATTCTATACTATTCTACTGTATCTTAGTCTATGTCGCTCTGACATTACTCACCTCATGTGTATATACTGTATTCTATCCTATTCTACTGTATCTTAGTCTATGTCGCTCTGACATTACTCATCTCATGTGTATATACTGTATTCTATACTATTCTACTGTATCTTAGTCTATGTCGCTCTGACATTACTCATCTCATGTGTATATACTGTATTCTATCCTATTCTACTGTATCTTAGTCTATGTCGCTCTGACATTACTCATCTCATATGTATATACTGTATTCTATCCTATTCTACTGTATCTTAGTCTATGTCGCTCTGACATTACTCATCTCATGTGTATATACTGTATTCTATCCTATTCTACTGTATCTTAGTCTATGTCGCTCTGACATTACTCATCTCATGTGTATATACTGTGTTCTATACTATTCTACTGTATCTTAGTCTATGTCGCTCTGACATTACTCATCTCATGTGTATATACTGTATTCTATCCTATTCTACTGTATCTTAGTCTATGTCGCTCTGACATTGCTCATCTCATGTGTATATACTGTGTTCTATACTATTCTACTGTATCTTAGTCTATGTCGCTCTGACATTGCTCATCTCATGTGTATATACTGTATTCTATACTATTCTACTGTATCTTAGTCTATGCCGCTCTGACATTACTCATCTCATATGTATATACTGTATTCTATACTATTCTACTGTATCTTAGTCTATGTCGCTCTGACATTACTCACCTCATGTGTATATACTGTATTCTATCCTATTCTACTGTATCTTAGTCTATGTCGCTCTGACATTACTCATCTCATGTGTGTATACTGTATTCTATACTATTCTACTGTATCTTAGTCTATGTCGCTCTGACATTACTCATCTCATGTGTATATACTGTATTCTATCCTATTCTACTGTATCTTAGTCTATGTCGCTCTGACATTACTCATCTCATATGTATATACTGTATTCTATCCTATTCTACTGTATCTTAGTCTATGTCGCTCTGACATTACTCATCTCATGTGTATATACTGTATTCTATCCTATTCTACTGTATCTTAGTCTATGTCGCTCTGACATTACTCATCTCATGTGTATATACTGTGTTCTATACTATTCTACTGTATCTTAGTCTATGTCGCTCTGACATTACTCATCTCATGTGTATATACTGTATTCTATCCTATTCTACTGTATCTTAGTCTATGTCGCTCTGACATTACTCATCTCATGTGTATATACTGTATTCTATTCTATTCTACTGTATCTTAGTCTATGTCGCTCTGACATTACTCATCTCATGTGTATATACTGTATTCTATTCTATTCTACTGTATCTTAGTCTATGTCGCTCTGACATTACTCATCTCATGTGTATATACTGTATTCTATTCTATTCTACTGTATCTTAGTCTATGCTGCTCTGACATTACTCATCTCATGTGTATATACTGTGTTCTATACTATTCTACTGTATCTTAGTCTATGCTGCTCTGACATTACTCATCTCATGTGTATATACTGTATTCTATTCTATTCTACTGTATCTTAGTCTATGTCGCTCTGACATTACTCATCTCATGTGTATATACTGTATTCTATTCTATTCTACTGTATCTTAGTCTATGTCGCTCTGACATTACTCATCTCATGTGTATATACTGTATTCTATTCTATTCTACTGTATCTTAGTCTATGCTGCTCTGACATTACTCATCTCATGTGTATATACTGTGTTCTATACTATTCTACTGTATCTTAGTCTATGCTGCTCTGACATTACTCATCTCATGTGTATATACTGTGTTCTATACTATTCTACTGTATCTTAGTCTATGCTGCTCTGACATTACTCATCTCATATGTATATACTGTATTCTATACTATTCTACTGTATCTTAGTCTATGTCGCTCTGACATTACTCATCTCATGTGTATATACTGTATTCTATTCTATTCTACTGTATCTTAGTCTATGCTGCTCTGACATTACTCATCTCATGTGTATATACTGTATTCTATCCTATTCTACTGTATCTTAGTCTATGCTGCTCTGACATTACTCATCTCATGTGTATATACTGTATTCTATCCTATTCTACTGTATCTTAGTCTATGCTGCTCTGACATTACTCATCTCATGTGTATATACTGTATTCTATCCTATTTTACTGTATCTTAGTCTATGCTGCTCTGACATTACTCATCCAAATATTTATATAGTCTTAATTCCATCCCTTTACTTTAGATGTGTGTATTGTGTGTATTGTGAAATTGCTAGATATTACTGCACTGTTGAAGCTAGAAACACAAGAATTTCACTACACCCACAATAACATCTGCTAAACACGTGTATGTGACCAAATAAATTAGATTTGTTGAGCTCATATTGGGGCCTAAAAGGGCAGCAGATCCAAAGAGTGCTTATTTCAGGTGAGGTAGAGGGCTGATCTCGAGTCATCTGCTTTGGGGGAATGTGGAGCTGATGAGCAATGTTGCATCGTCCCAATGTGGGCACACTACATATTGTATAAGAATGACAACCAAGTTGTTACTATCAAATATACACTGAGTGTACAAAACATTAATAATCTGTTATTTCCATGACATAGACTAATCAGGTGAATCCGTGTGAAAACTATGATCCCTTATTGTCACCTGTTAAATCCACTTCAGTCAGTGTAGATGTATTAGCCCACATTGCTTTGAATACAATTGGAGGACGCCTGCAGGAGAGAACGAGGCCAGGAGCTGGAAAATGGGGATAACTTTAACAGCAAACAGCAGTCTGCCAATACTGCATTCTGAGTAAACGAAAAGAAGTTCAAAATAGTAAGGTGTCCATCCATCATAATCATATCAAAAGAGAACACGCATTAATCTGAGTTGAACTTCAGTTTTTTCAATCTCTTTTTACTCCCCGTTCATGACCAATCGCCAAACTAAGACTGGTTGATTTTCGTCAGCTGTTTCCAAGCTCAAATCAGATTATAGTAGTATATGGTTGTGTACTTTAGGTGTGACATGTAGCGATGGCTAAGTGTAAATACTGTACCAAGACCCCGGATCCAGTAATTCCTTGGCCGAGGGAGACAGACAAGAGCCAGAGACAGAGCCCTTTCAGCCCAGCCAAACTCAGCAGGAGCACCAGGACATTACACTGATGTTTGGCATCTTGGAAAGGTATTTGTAGAGGAGGTGAATGTTTGGAATAATCCCCTCCTCATATCTTAACTTTTTCTCAGAAAACATCTGGTGGAAATATGGGTCGCCAGGCCAAACCCAGCTCTGTTCCTGGCCTTGTCATAAAGGGTTGCCATGGAAATCCAAACGGTATTGATGGGTATCGTGACCTGGGATTGGCCAAGACGGGCCACCCCCTGTAGTTGCTGGCCAATGAATTGGCAGGATGTTTCTCTCTCTAGCTGTACTGCACTGCACTGTGTAGGGACCTTGAGAAGTACTGGACTAGAGGTGATTGTGTAACACTAAGGCAGGGCAGTCAGTGATCCTCACACATTACTAAACCATAATTACCTCTCAAACATCTGAAATGCAGGATGGTACTTTGCTAACCTTCCAACCCTTAATTAACCTTGCCCTGGTCATAAACTTGAATTTACAGAACCTGAACTTTAACTGAAGCTAAAATAATGACTGTGAATATCTCTTGAGTAGGACATAATTATGATGATTAGAGTTACTATTCCTGGTCCTCGTGTGTGTGTGTTATGTGTGTGTGTGTGTGTGTGTTATGTGTGTGTGTGTGTGTTATGTGTGTGTGTGTGTGTGTGTTATGTGTGTTATGTGTGTGTTATGTGTGTGTGTGTGTGTGTGTTGTGTGTGTGTGTTATGTGTGTGTTATGTGTGTTGTGTGTGTGTTATGTGTGTGTGTGTGTGTGTGTTTGGTTAGGAGGTCTGCTATGTATCTGTGCAGTCTGCTAGTCCCATTCTCATCCATCATACTGCACACGGATCAAAGACCCATTCTCAGCACTGGCCTGGAAATCAAATGTGGCAATATAACAAACAAAAAAAGATTGTTTAGTGGTTTAGCTTCTGTGTTTTGTATGACCTGTTTTAGCCTTGGTTTGGTGTTTTTCTGTGATTCTCCTGGGTTATGGTGGTTTTATAATATGTGTTTGGTGGTTTTAGTTGTTTGGGAATTTTACAGTTTTGCTAAGCTCATATGTGAAGAGCTGCAGGCATTATATGGATGTTTTCAGGTCAAACTCATTGACGCTGGAGTGTAGAAAGCATCTGGGTGATTCTCCTTAACACGGCTGCCCCTCCACAATTACAGAGAAATCATGCCTCAATTACAGCATCACCACAGGCTCACAGAAGCTAACAGAGGTGTGTGCAGGGGGAGAGAGGTGTGTGCAGGGGGAGAGAGGTGTGTGCAGGGGGAGAGAGGTGTGTGAGGTGTGTGCAGGGGGAGAGGTGTGTGAGGTGTGTGCAGGGGGAGAGAGGTGTGTGCAGGGGGAGAGAGGTGTGTGAGGTGTGTGCAGGGGGAGAGAGGTGTGTGCAGGGGGAGAGAGGTGTGTGCAGGGGGAGAGAGGTGTGTGCAGGGGGAGAGAGGTGTGTGCAGGGGGAGAGAGGTGTGTGAGGTGTGTGCAGGGGGAGAGAGGTGTGTGCAGGGGGGAGAGAGGTGTGTGCAGGGGAGAGAGGTGTGTGCAGGGGGAGAGAGGTGTGTGCAGGGGGAGAGAGGTGTGTGAGGTGTGTGCAGGGGGAGAGAGGTGTGTGCAGGGGGAGAGAGGTGTGTGCAGGGGGAGAGAGGTGTGTGAGGTGTGTGCAGGGGGAGAGAGGTGTGTGCAGGGGGAGAGAGGTGTGTGCAGGGGGAGAGAGGTGTGTGAGGTGTGTGGGGATGTTAGAAGGGGTGTTTGTTATGGGATATATCTAATCTAGGAAGTGTTTGAAGCTTTAATAGGAGGCTTTTTGAAGGCATCAGTGGGACTAATTTGTGTTAGTAAAACTGTCAGTTGTGCCTCCTCTCTGACTAAAGCCTCATGGTCTCGCATCTTATGACATCTTAGTGGTGACTGTCCAGTTCCACTCTGTTTTTATGGTCTAGTTTTGCCAAGATGTTCTCCATCAAGCTGTTTTTTAGTCCGTGACTAGGTTTAGTACAGCTAGGAAATCATTTTGAAATGCCCATCTCCATTTTTCACACAGTTGCTGTTGAAATATACTTCTGAAAACCCGGAGACCAAGGACTACCACTGTAACCAGGTTTCCATCCAACCATTTAATGCAGATTAATTACCTGGCACATGTAAAACGTCACAACCGGGCTGATGGAAACAGGAAATGACTATACAGTTGTATAAATGTCGATTGATGATTTGTTTGTTCGGCGTGGTGGGGTCTTTTTGTGTCGGTACATTTCATTATCTGAGAAATTACAGTGGAAACGTTTATGTGCAAATATTGATAAATAACCATCATATCGAAGAAACTTGGTCACGCAGTGTTATGTTGTGTGGTCCTCCCACGATGACTCGGGAAAGCATACAGTTTATTAGGCTACAGATTAAATAAATGATGGTGAGCTTCCTGTACTCTCTGTTCACCCACGACTGCGTGGCCAAGCACGACTCCAACACCATCATTAAGTTTGCTGACGACACAACAGTGTTAGCCGACAACGATGAGACAGCCTATAGAGAGGAGGTCAGAGACCTGGAAGTGCCAGGACAACAACCTCTCCCTCAATGTGATCAAGACAATGGAGATGATCGCAAGACAACAGGCCTCCATTATCTTCGACGGGGCTGAAGTGGAGCAGGTTGAGAGTTTCAAGTTCCTTTGTGTCCACATCACCAACAAACTAACATGGTCCAAACAAGACAGTTGTCAACACCTTTCCCCCTCAGGAGACTGAAACGATTTGGCATGGGTCCCCAGATCCTCAGAAAGTTATACAGCTGCACCATCGAGAGCATCCTGACCTGTTGCATCACCACCTGGTATGGCATCTGCTCGGCATCTGACCGTAAAGCGCTACAGAAGGTAGTGTGTACGGCACAGTACATCACTGGGGCCAAGCGTCCTGCCATCCAGGACCTATATAATAGGTGGTGTCAGAGGAAGGCCCTAAAATTGTCAAAGACCCCAGTCACCCAAGTCATAGAAGGTTCTCTCTGCTACCGCACGGCAAGCAGTACCGGAGCTTCAAGTCTTGGACCAAAAGGCTCCTTAACAGCTTCTACCCCCAAGCCATAAGACTACTGAACAGTTAATCAAATAATCAGTTGAGTTGAAAATGCGATGGAAAGCATTTAACTTGTATTTTCTATTTGGTATATGGTAATATAACCCCAAAATACATTTCCATGGGCACTACGTCATCATGCACAGCCTTTAATCCATAATAAGTCAGTCTCAAAGTCAATAGTGAAGAGGCGACTCTGGGATGCTGGCAGAGTTACAAAGAAAAAGACATATCTCAGACTGTCCAATAAAAATAAAAGATTAAGATGGGCAAAAGATCACAGACACTGGACAGAGGAACTCTGCCTAGAAGGCCAGCATCCCGGAGTCGCCTCTTCACTGTTGACTTTGAGACTGGTGTTTTGCGTGTACTATTTAACGAAGCTGCCAGTTAAGGACTTGTGAGGCGTCTGTTTCTCAAACTAGACACTCTAATGTACTTGTCCTCTTGCTCAGTTGTGCACCGGGGCCTCCCACTCTTTCTATTCTGGTTAGGGCCAGTTTGCGCTGTTCTGTGAAGGGAGTAGTACACCGCGTTGTTCGAGATCTTCAGTTTCTTGGACATTTCTTGCATGGAATAACCTTAATTTCTCAGAGCAAGAATTGACTGATGAGTTTCAGAAGAAACTGCTTTGTTTCTGGCCGTCATGAGCCTGTAATCGAACCCACACATGCCGATACTCCAGATACTCAACTAGTCTAAGAAGGCCAGTTTTATTGCTTCTTTAATCAGGACAACAGTTTTCAGCTGTGCTAACATAATTGCCAAAGGGTTTTGTAACGATCAATTTGCCTTTTGAAATATAAACTTGGATTAGCTAACACAACGTGCCATTGGAACCCAGGAGTGATGGTTGCTGATGATGGGCCTCTATACGCCTATGTAGATATTTCAATAAAAATCTGCTATTTCCAGCTACAATAGTCATTTACAACATTAACAAATGTCAACACTGTATTTCTGATCAATTTGATGTTATTGTAATGGGAAAAAATGTGCTTTTATTTCAAAAACAAGGACATTTCCAAGTGACCCCAAACCTTTGAACGGTAGTGTATATTACAGTTGTGTCATGTTTGCTGGATGTTCTTTGGGTGGTGGACCATTCTTGATAAACACGGGAAACTGTTGAGCTTGAAAAATCCAGCAGCATTACAGTTCTTGACACACTCAAACCGGTGCGCCTGGCACCTACTACCATAAGCCATTGAAAGGCACTTCAATCTTTTGTCTTGCCCATTCACAGGGTGAATGGCACACATACACAAACCATGTTTCAATTGTCTCAAGGCTTGAAAATCCTACTTTAACCTGTCTCCTTCTCTTCATCTACACTGATTGAAGTGGATTTAACAGGTGACATCAATAAGGGATCATAGCTTTCACCTGGATTCACCTGGTCAGTCTGTGTCATGGAAAGATCTCCTGATGTTTTTTACTTTCAGTGTATAGCTAACTGACGATGTATCTTAGATCTGATGTGTTTTACATTCAGCTAACTGACGATGTATCTTAGATCTGATGTGTTTTACATTCAGCTAACTGACGATGTATCTTAGATCTGATGTGTTTTACATTCAGCTAACTGACGATGTATCTTAGATCTGATGTGTTTTACATTCAGCTAACTGACGATGTATCTTAGATCTGATGTGTTTTACATTCAGCTAACTGACGATGTATCTTAGATCTGATGTGTTTTACATTCAGCTAACTGACGATGTATCTTAGATCAGCTGTCATTCACCAATTTCTTCTAAATAAAATAAAATCTCATTTTATTTGTCACATGCTTTGTAAACAACAGGTGTAGACTAACAGTGAAATGCTTACTTACGGGCCCTTCCCAACAATGCAGAGAGAAACTGTTTGAAGAAAGAATAACACAAGGAAAAAATACACAATGAGTTATGATATCTTGGCTACACGGGGTACCAGCAACGAGTCGATGTTCAGGGGTACGAGGTGCTTGAGGTCGATACTGTAAGTACGTATAGGTAGGGGTAAAGTGACTAGACAACAGGATAGATAATAAATAGTAGCAGCAGCGTATGTGATGAGTAAAAGAGTTAGAGCAGCCTCCTGAGTGGCGCAGTGGTATAAGACACTGCATCACAGTGCTAGCTGTGCCACTAGAGATCCTGGTTTGAATCCAGGCTCTGTCTCAGTGGTATAAGACACTGCATCACAGTGCTAGCTGTGCCACTAGAGATCCTGGTTTGAATCCAGGCTCTGTCTCAGTGGTATAAGACACTGCGTCACAGTGCTAGCTGTGCCACTAGAGATCCTGGTTTGAGTCCAGGCTCTGTCTCAGTGGTATAAGACACTGCATCACAGTGCTAGCTGTGCCACTAGAGATCCTGGTTTGAATCCAGGCTCTGTCTCAGTGGTATAAGACACTGCATCACAGTGCTAGCTGTGCCACTAGAGATCCTGGTTTGAATCCAGGCTCTGTCTCAGTGGTATAAGACACTGCATCACAGTGCTAGCTGTGCCACTAGAGATCCTGGTTTGAATCCAGGCTCTGTCTCAGTGGTATAAGACACTGCATCACAGTGCTAGCTGTGCCACTAGAGATCCTGGTTTGAGTCCAGGCTCTGTCTCAGTGGTATAAGACACTGCATCACAGTGCTAGCTGTGTCACTAGAGATCCTGGTTTGAGTCCAGGCTCTGTCTCAGTGGTATAAGACACTGCATCACAGTGCTAGCTGTGCCACTAGAGATCCTGGTTTGAATCCAGGCTCTGTCTCAGTGGTATAAGACACTGCATCACAGTGCTAGCTGTGCCACTAGAGATCCTGGTTTGAATCCAGGCTCTGTCTCAGTGGTATAAGACACTGCATCACAGTGCTAGCTGTGCCACTAGAGATCCTGGTTTGAGTCCAGGCTCTGTCTCAGTGGTATAAGACACTGCATCACAGTGCTAGCTGTACCACTAGAGATCCTGGTTTGAATCCAGGCTCTGTCTCAGTGGTATAAGACACTGCATCACAGTGCTAGCTGTGCCACTAGAGATCCTGGTTTGAGTCCAGGCTCTGTCTCAGTGGTATAAGACACTGCATCACAGTGCTAGCTGTGCCACTAGAGATCCTGGTTTGAATCCAGGCTCTTTCTCAGTGGTATAAGACACTGCATCACAGTGCTAGCTGTGCCACTAGAGATCCTGGTTTGAGTCCAGGCTCTGTCTCAGTGGTATAAGACACTGCATCACAGTGCTAGCTGTGCCACTAGAGATCCTGGTTTGAGTCCAGGCTCTGTCTCAGTGGTATAAGACACTGCATCACAGTGCTAGCTGTGCCACTAGAGATCCTGGTTTGAATCCAGGCTCTGTCTCAGTGGTATAAGACACTGCATCACAGTGCTAGCTGTGCCACTAGAGATCCTGGTTTGAATCCAGGCTCTGTCTCAGTGGTATAAGACACTGCATCACAGTGCTAGCTGTGCCACTAGAGATCCTGGTTTGAATCCAGGCTCTGTCTCAGTGGTATAAGACACTGCATCACAGTGCTAGCTGTGCCACTAGAGATCCTGGTTTGAGTCCAGGCTCTGTCTCAGTGGTATAAGACACTGCATCACAGTGCTAGCTGTGCCACTAGAGATCCTGGTTTGAATCCAGGCTCTGTCTCAGTGGTATAAGACACTGCATCACAGTGCTAGCTGTGCCACTAGAGATCCTGGTTTGAATCCAGGCTCTGTCTCAGTGGTATAAGACACTGCATCACAGTGCTAGCTGTGCCACTAGAGATCCTGGTTTGAGTCCAGGCTCTGTCTCAGTGGTATAAGACACTGCATCACAGTGCTAGCTGTGCCACTAGAGATCCTGGTTTGAGTCCAGGCTCTGTCTCAGTGGTATAAGACACTGCATCACAGTGCTAGCTGTGCCACTAGAGATCCTGGTTTGAATCCAGGCTCTGTCTCAGTGGTATAAGACACTGCATCACAGTGCTAGCTGTGTCACTAGAGATCCTGGTTTGAATCCAGGCTCTGTCTCAGTGGTATAAGACACTGCATCACAGTGCTAGCTGTGCCACTAGAGATCCTGGTTTGAGTCCAGGCTCTGTCTCAGTGGTATAAGACACTGCATCACAGTGCTAGCTGTGCCACTAGAGATCCTGGTTTGAATCCAGGCTCTGTCTCAGTGGTATAAGACACTGCATCACAGTGCTAGCTGTGCCACTAGAGATCCTGGTTTGAGTCCAGGCTCTGTCTCAGTGGTATAAGACACTGCATCACAGTGCTAGCTGTGCCACTAGAGATCCTGGTTTGAATCCAGGCTCTGTCTCAGTGGTATAAGACACTGCATCACAGTGCTAGCTGTGCCACTAGAGATCCTGGTTTGAATCCAGGCTCTGTCTCAGTGGTATAAGACACTGCATCACAGTGCTAGCTGTGCCACTAGAGATCCTGGTTTGAGTCCAGGCTCTGTCTCAGTGGTATAAGACACTGCATCACAGTGCTAGCTGTGCCACTAGAGATCCTGGTTTGAATCCAGGCTCTGTCTCAGTGGTATAAGACACTGCATCACAGTGCTAGCTGTGCCACTAGAGATCCTGGTTTGAGTCCAGGCTCTGTCTCAGTGGTATAAGACACTGCATCACAGTGCTAGCTGTGTCACTAGAGATCCTGGTTTGAATCCAGGCTCTGTCGCAGCCGGCCGCGACCGGGAGACCCATGGGGCGGTGCTCAATTGGCCCAGCGTCGTCCCGGTTAGGGGAGGGTTTGGCAGGCAGGGATGTTATTGTGCCCTAGCGACTCCTGTGGCGGGCTGGGCACAGTGCCACACTGACATGGCCGCCAGGTGTACAGTGTTTCCTCTGACAGATTGGTGCAGAGTGTGTGTGATGGGTAAAGAGAGAGAGGCCTTGTGGCCTTGGTTTTCACTGCATACCTGCTGCGACTAGGCCTTTTAAAATGTATCAAATTGTTTTTTTTATCATCAATCTACACACAATCCATCATAATGACAAAGCAAAAACAGGTGTTAATAGATTTTTGCTAATTTATAATAAAAAATAAACTGAAATATCACATTTACATAAGTATTCAGACCCTTTACTCATTACTTTGTTGAAGAGAACAAACTGAGTACTGAGTAAAGGGTCTGAATACTTATGTAAATCTGATATTTCAGTTTATTTTTTATTATAAATTAGCAAACATTTGTCATTATGGTGCATTGTGTGCAGATTGATAAGGGAAAAAAAACAATTTAATATATTTTAGAATAAGGCTGTAATATAACCGAACGTGGAAAAAGTCAAGGTGTATGAATACTTACAAAGGGACTGTATGCATCAGATTATGTTTGTTTGCCAGGCCACTGCCTCGATTTTCTAACAATTTCTAACAGACAACGATGTAGTGGAATGTGGAATGGGGTTATTGGGCCAGATGAGTTTTAATTCAACTGAGCTAAGGGCGGCAGGTAGCCTAGAGGTTAAGTAGCTGCTCCAGCAGTGTGTCAACACACACCCAGAGAATCTTGTTTCTCATGGTCTGAGAGTCTTTAGGTGCCTTTTAGCAACTCCAAGTGGGCTGTCATGTGCCTTTTTCTGAGGAGTGGCTTATGTCTGGCCACTCTACCATAAAGTCCTGATTGGTGGAATACTGCAGAGATGGTTATCCTTCTGGAATGTTCTCCCATCGCCACAGAGGAACTCTGGAGCTCTGTCAGAGTGGCCGTTCTCCCCTGATTGCTCAGTTTGTCCGGGCGGCAAGCTCTAGGAAGAGTCTTGATGGTTCCAAACTTCTTATTTTTCGCTCTGACATACACTGTCAACTGTGGGACCTTTAAAATACAGTTGTGTGCCTTTCCAAATCATGTCCAATCAATTGAATCTATCAAAGTTGTACTCCAATCAAGTTGTAGAAACATCTCAATGATGATCAATGGAAACAGGATGCACACGAGGTCTATTTCGAGTCTCAAAGCGAAGGGTCTGAATACTTACAGTTGAAGTCGGAAGTTTGCATATTCCTTATACATTTATACTCAGTATTTCACAATTCCTGACATTTAATTCTAGTAAAAATTCCCTGTTTTAGGTCAGTTAGGATCACCACTTTGTTTTAAGAATGTAAAATGTCAGAATAATAAAAGAGAGAATGATTTATTTTAGCTTTTATTTCTTTCATCACATTCCCAGTGGGTCAGAAGTTTACATACACTCAATTAGTATTCGGCAGCATTGCCTTTAAATTGTTTAACTTGGGTCAAAAGTTTCAGGTAGCCTTCCACAAGCTTCCCACAATAAGTTGGTTGAATTTTGGCCCATTCCTACTGATAGAGCTGGTGTAACTGAGTCAGGTTTGCAGGCCTCCTTGCTCGCACACGCTTTTTCAGGTATGCCCACACATTTTCTACAGGATTGAGGTCAGGACTTTGTGAGGGCCACTCCAATACCTTGACTTTGTTGTCCTTAAGCCATTTTGCCACAACTTTGGAAATATGCTTGGGGTCATTGTCCATTTGGAAGACCCATTTATGACCAAACTTTAACAACACTGATGTTGCTTCAATATATCCACGTAATTTTCCTACCTCAAGATGCCACCTATTTTGTGAAGTGCACCAATCCCTCCTGCAGCAAAGCACCCCCACAACATGATACTGCAACCCCCGTGCTTCACGGTTGGGATGGTGTTCTTCGGCTTGCAAGCCTCCCCATTTTTCCTTCAAACATAACGATGGTCATTCTGGCCAAACAGTTATATTTTTGTATCATAAGACCAGAGGACAATTCTCCAAAAAGTATGATCTTTGTCCCCATGTGCAGTTGCGAACCGTAGTCTGGCTTTTTTTATGGTGGTTTTGGGGCAGTGGCTTCTTCCTTGTTGAGTGGCCTTTCAGGTTATGTCGATATAGGACTTGTTTTACTGTGGATATAGATACTTTTGTACTTGTTTCCTCCAGCATCTTCACAAGGTCCTTTGCTGTTGTTCTGGGATTGATTTGCACTTTTCTCACCAAAGTATGTTCATCTATAGGAGACAGAACGCATCTCCTTCCTGAGCGGTATGACGGCTGCGTGGTCCCATGGTGTTTATACTTGCGTACTATTGTTTGTACAGATGAACGTGGTACCTTCAGGCATTTGGAAATTGCTCCCAAGGATGAACCAGACTTGTGGAGGTCTACAATTATTTTTCTGAGGTCTTGGCTGATTTCTTTTGATTTTCCCATGATGCCAAGCAAAGAGGCACTGAGTTTGAAGGTAGGCCTTGAAATACATCCACAGGTACACCTCCAATTGACTCAAATTATGTCAATTAGCCTATCAAATGCTTTTAAGGCCATGACATCATTTTCTGGAATTCTCCAAGCTGTTTAAAGGCACAGTCAACTTAGTGTATGTAAACTTCTGACCAACTGGGATTGTGATACAGTGAATTACAAGTCAAATAATTGCTGGGAAAATGACTTGTGTCATGCACAACGTAGATGTCCTAACCGACTTGCCAAAACTATAGTCATGTAAACGTGTATGTAAACCTCCGACTTCAAATGTATGTAAATAAGGTATTTCTTGTTTTTCGCTTCGTCAATATGGGGTGTTGTGTGTAGATTGCTGAGCATTTTAATTGATTTAATCCATTTTAGAATAAGGCTATAACGTAACAACATTTGGAAAAAGCCAAGAGGTCAGAACCCTTTTCCCGAAGACAGTGTACATGTGTTGTTGTAAATCAGCTACGTTTCCCTTTAATTGCAGAAAGAGAACGGCAGATGTGAATGCTGTGTCTGTTTCCCTGGTTTCATTGACACATCTCTAGCTACTAAATCACTACATGGCTTAATCATTGGATCATGCCGTGAACTGGAAACATGTCTACACTGTTACTGGGGATCTCTGGCCATGCTAATTTTGAACATTGTTAGTCAATTGTAATGACAACAGTTTTCAGGTTAAATTTGTTCTGTCTGTTTGGGATCATCTCCATCGTTTTTGTAGTAGATAATAATAGATAATAATAGAGGAATTGTAGACTAGCGAGACACGCAGGCCTGTGTGTGTGTGTGTGTGTGTGTGTGTGGGTGGGGTGTGGGGGGGGGGGGTTATTTAAAAGGTTATCAGCAGTAATCAATTTAGTCGGCTTGGGTGGGTTGTGTCATTTCTAAAACGGAAGTGTGTGTGTGTGTGTGTGTGTGTGTGTAATTCAGAACTGTAGAAATGAGGCATAGCACCAGACAATGCTCCAGACCTCCACAGTGCTGCTATCAGATATACCCTGACAATATCCAGGCCCTGCTGTTTCCATTACACACAGCATAAACTGAGTCTGGGGCTTTTTGGGTTATGTTTACTGTACTTCAGTCATTTAGCAGGCACCTTACTGTACAGAATTGAATGGAAACACAGTGGAAAATTGAAGTGATAATGCCAGAGAAGCTGGTGTTTCCAGGATACATTGGGTGTTGTTAGGTCGAGGCCCGGCAAACTGTGTCAATATATCCTCAAGACACAGGCTTACAGGTCATTATCACGGGTTACCAACATTTTATTTTTTTACTCATTAAAAACGTTATTTTGATGAATTTATTCATACTTTTTCATCCTTCCACTAGATATAGTCCCAACACATATCTAGGGTTGCTACCCAAGCCTGCTGGTCATTCGTTCTGTCGGTTCGGTTGCCAGAGACGCGACCCAGCCATTCATTGTTTTTGTTCAGTATTCTTATCCCTTGCTAGCTTGCCAACTATGGCTAACTTACAGTCACGTCAAACAGTGCAGACAGAATAACAACAGTAGCTGCATTTGTTTAAGCTGTTTGTAGTGACATTTATTTGGATACATCCATAACAATGAGCTAATGAGGCTCGATTTCATCTGGCATAGAATATGTGCTCTCTCGTCAGGACACTGTTATTCAGAGGAGCTAGCAAACAACACAGCTAACACAATAACTTCAAACGGAAGCTGGAAAGACTGTAAACTAGCTGCTCTTAGTTTCATTTAACTTTTTTTCAATTGACATGTTTATTACTATGGGACAGCTGGAGATTAAATTTGAATATTGAAACAATGTTGCAAATGTCGGAGAGACAGACAGGAAGGTTTATACAAATCTCCGCTGTTAAAGACGAAATGGTAGTCTAAAATAAATGTGAGATAATGTCAAGATGCTTTTCACAGAGGAGATGAAGTTTATAACTTCCCTGCCTGGGCTGATGAGACAGTGGATTGCGCGGTCAGACGGAACAGAGTAAATAGGCATTTTAACGTCATAGATTTAGGTGGTAAATTGTGGAATAGATACCAGCTGGAATGTGCTTTTAACCTATCAGCATTCTGGATTAGAACCACCTGTTGTATTACATTGATTATGCAATGGGTGTTTCTAATCCTGAATGTTGATTGGTTAAAACAGCATTCTAGCTGGTGTCCATTCCACATATTACCACCAGCTCAATCTATGATGTTAAAATGCCTCGAATTCTTCTAACACCCGTGCCAATATATCCTCCAAACACTGGCTTCTCTGGCATTATCAATTAAATAGAAACACAATGCAATAGAATGTAATGTAATTTAATAGAAACACCATGGCATAGAATATAATTGAATAAAAACACAGTGGAATAGAATATAATAGATACACAATGTTATAGAATAGAATAGAAACACAGTGGAATAGAAAATAATAGAATAGAAACTCAATATAATAGACTAGAATAGAATTTAATAGAAACACAATGGAAAATAATAGAATAGAAACACAGTGGAAAATAATATAATAGAAAAACAATGGCATAGAATATAATTTAATTTAATAGAAACACAGATGAATATAATAGAAACACAATGGAATAGAAAATCATTTAATTGAATTGAATAGAAAAACAGTGGCATAGAATAGAAACACAATGGAATAGAATAGAATATAATTGAATTGAATAGAAAAACAGTGGAATAGAATATAATATCATTGAATTGAAAAACAGTAGAGTAAAATAGGCTCAGATGGTTAACTAAATGATAAGTAGAGAGCTCTACATGGACATGTCTGTGACAGCCAAAGGTCTTTGTGCTGTCTGAAGTAGCTGCATTATTCATCCGACCATATTGTATCATTTACCTAATTCAGGGATTTGGCTATTCATTTGAATCTTGATAAGCTGATACATGTGCTAGCCTTAACAAAGCATTGAGCTTTCATACTTTGACAAATTATATTGACAGAGATAGAATTCCTTATGTCAGTTCTCGCCAAGTCCTGGGTGGATTTGTTGGGGAATAATGCTTTTAGCAGGGTTAGTCTGTGGGAATATGTAATGTGTGTGTGTCTGTGTGCGTCTGCAGAATGATGAAACACTGGCACTACTGGAGTCCTTTAGGGAGAAACATCAGAAGTTTCCAGAGACCCTGGCTGCTTACTCTCTAATGTACCATTTATCTCAATAAGACTGGATTAGTTATCGTTTGTCCCAGTTTAAACGAAAAACAACTTATAAAGGCTTTATAATGTATACATAAAGTCTTCTTAAACACAATATAAATGCTTGACGAATCATCTATAAACTAATGTCATACTGTATAAATGATTTATAAAGTGTGACATAACTCCCTATGTAGGGTGCATTGCCACACTATGTGAATCCCTAAAAAGGCTGTGCTTTATAACATTTGAAATAATGTGTTCTGACCACACTGACACTTCAACATAAAGTATATGTACATATAGACATGTATGTACTGTATGCTATATAAAGACTTCATAACTTGTGGTTCGCTTAAAGTGGGACCTTAACATTTAGGCAGATGAGTGTAGACCACACACACACACACACACACACACACACACACACACACACACACACACACACACACACACCCTAGGGAGCTGAGTTCAGGATACCTCTGTAATGTCATTAGCTTATTGAACCAGCATGGACCTCATCACAGACCGATAGTTTCAGGGTCTCCCTCTCTTCCCCTCTTTCCTTCCTCTGTTCCCCTCTCTCCCCTTCTCCACCTTCTTGTCCCCTCTCCCCCCTCATCCCTCTCTTCTCAGTCTCTCTTCCCTCTTTCCTCCCTCTGTCCCCCATCTTTTCCCCCTCTGTCCCCCCTCTTTTCCCCTCTCTCCCCTTCTCCACCCTCTTCCCCTTCATCCCTCTCTTCTCAGTCTCTCTTCCCTCTCTTCCCCTCCTCTGTTCCCCTCTCCCCTTCTCCACCCTCTTTTCCCCCTTCTCCACCCTCTTTTCCCTTCTCCCCCTCTGTTCCCCTCTTTCCCCTTCTCCACCCTCTTTTCCCCCTTCTCCACCCTCTTTCCCCTCTCTCCCCCTCTTTCCCCTCTTTCCCCTTCTCCACCCTCTTTTCCCCTCTCCCCCTCATCCCTCTCTTCTCAGTCTCTCTTCCCTCTTTCCCCCTTTCCTCCCTCTCTCCAACTCTCCTCTCTCACTCTCCAGCATCTCTGCCCATCTCCTCCCTCTCAACCCTCTCTACCCTCTCTCCCTCCTCCTTCTGCTCTCCGTCTCCTCCCACTCTCCTCACTCTCTCCCATCTCACTCATCTCCCCCTCTCCTACCTCTCTCCCTCCGATTTCCCCCTCCCGTCCACCCCCCTTCTCCTCCCTCTATCCCATCTTTTCCATCTCCCCCTCTCCTCCATCTCCCCTCTCCTCCCTCTATCCCATCTTTTCCATCTCCCCCTCTCCTCCATCTCCCCTGTCCTCCCTCTATCCCATCTTTTCCATCTCCCCCTCTCCTCCCATGTCTCTAGCAGCCTGCTTCCTGTGCCCCCTGCCTCTGTCTTAGTGAGTGTTGTGTAGAGACAGTCTCTGTCTTAATGAGTGTTGTGTAGAGACAGTCTCTGTCTTAGTGAGTGTTGTGTAGAGACAGTATCTGTCTTAGTGAGTGTTGTGTAGAGACAGTCTCTGTCTTAGTGAGTGTTGTGTACAGACAGTCTCTGTCTTAGTGAGTGTTGTGTAGAGACAGTCTCTGTCTTAGTGAGTGTTGTGTAGAGACAGTCTCTGTCTTAGTGAGTGTTGTGTAGAGACAGCCTCTGTCTTAGTGAGTGTTGTGTAGAGACAGCCTCTGTCTTAATGAGTGTTGTGTAGAGACAGTCTCTGTCTTAGTGAGTGTTGTGTAGAGACAGTCTCTGTCTTAGTGAGTGTTGTGTAGAGACAGTCTCTGTCTTAGTGAGTGTTGTGTACAGACATTCTCTGTCTTAGTGAGTGTTGTGTAGAGACAGTCTCTGTCTTAGTGAGTGTTGTGTACAGACAGTCTCTGTCTTAATGAGTGTTGTGTAGAGACAGTCTCTGTCTTAGTGAGTGTTGTGTAGAGACAGCCTCTGTCTTAATGAGTGTTGTGTAGAGACAGTCTCTGTCTTAATGAGTGTTGTGTAGAGACAGCCTCTGTCTTAGTGAGTGTTGTGTAGAGACAGTCTCTGTCTTAATGAGTGTTGTGTACAGACAGCCTCTGTCTTAGTGAGTGTTGTGTAGAGACAGTCTCTGTCTTAGTGAGTGTTGTGTAGAGACAGCCTCTGTCTTAATGAGTGTTGTGTAGAGACATTCTCTGTCTTAGTGAGTGTTGTGTAGAGACAGTCTCTGTCTTAGTGAGTGTTGTGTAGAGACTGCCTCTGTCCTCTGTCATATGAAGAATTTTGGTGTGGCCGGTGTCACTTTGCTTCTTGAAAGTCCAACAACTTGAATACTTGACTGCTGACCTGCAAAACATTTTGGGACTGTATTATTAACAGTGGACTAATGAAAACAACACTAAAGCAGTGGAGTTCCCCTTTAACAGCTGATACAGCTGCGAAGGGATGCTAACACTCACTACAACCACTAACTCAGACATAAAGTCCCTCCTCCATCCATCACCTACTAAAGTCCATGGTAGAGGTCTTCTACGATCCAATGTACCAAAATACACGAGCGCATCCGGAACCGGAATTATACATAATGTCACGGATCTGGGTTGGATCTTATATGATTGTCAGGGGTCTCAGTGATGTGTAATTTTAACAGACTTGTCCGGAAGGGCCCGTATATTTCCAAACGAATCTGCTGCAGTAGCGAGAGAGAGAGACATTAATCTGCTATAGTAGAGAGAGAGAGACATTAATCTGCTGTAGTAGAGAGAGAGAAATTAACCTGCTGTAGTAGAGAGAGAGAGACATTAACCTGCTGTAGTAGAGAGAGAGAGACCACTGTGACCACTGTGACTGACCCAAAATTAATTAAGGAAAGCTTTGACTATGTACAGACTCAGTGAGCATAGCCTTGCTATTGAGAAAGGCCGCCGTAGGCAGACATGGCTCTCAAGAGAAGACAGGCTATGTGCTCACTGCCCACAAAATGAGGTGGAAACTGAGCTGCACTTCCTAACCTCCTGCCCAATGTATGACCATATTAGAGAGACATATTTCCCCCAGATTACACAGATCCACAAAGAATTCGAAAACAAATCCAATTTTGAAAAACTCCAATATCTACTGGGTGAAATTCCACAGTGTGCCATCACAGCAGCAAGATTTGTGACCTGTTGCCATGAGAAGAACAAACACCATTGTAAATACAACCCATATTTATGCTTATTTATTTTATCTTGTGTCCTTCAACCATTTGTACATTGTTAAAACACTGTATATATATATAATATGACATTTGTAATGTCTTTTTTTTGAAACTTCTGTGTGTGTAATGTTTACTGTTAATTTGTATTGTTTTTTACTTTATATATTACCTATCTCACTTGCTTTGGCAATGTTAACACACTGTAGTAGAGAGAGAGACATTAATCTGCTATAGTAGAGAGAGAGACATTAATCTGCTATAGTAGAGAGAGAGAGAGACATGAACCTGCTGTAGTAGAGAGAGAGAGACATTAACCTGCTGTAGTAGAGAGAGAGACATTAACCTGCTGTAGTAGAGAGAGAGACATTAATCTGCTATAGTAGAGAGAGAGAGACATGAACCTGCTGTAGTAGAGAGAGAGACATTAATCTGCTATAGTAGAGAGAGAGAGACATTAACCTGCTGTAGTAGAGAGAGAGAGACATTAACCTGCTGTAGTAGAGAGAGAGACATTAACCTGCTAGAGTAGAGAGAGAGACATTAACCTGCTGTAGTAGAGAGAGAGAGACATTAACCTGCTGTGGTAGAAGAGAGAGAGAGAGACATTAACCTGCTGTGGTAGAAGAGAGAGAGAGAGAGACGTTAACCTGCTGTAGTAGAAGAGAGAGAGAGAGACATTAACCTGCTGTGGTAGAAGAGAGAGAGAGAGAGACGTTAACCTGCTGTGGTAGAAGAGAGAGAGAGAGACATTAACCTGCTGTGGTAGAAAGAGAGAGAGAGAGAGAGAGAGAGAGAGAGAGAGAGAGAGAGAGAGAGACATTTACCTGCTGTAGTAGAGAGAGAGACATTAACCTGCTGTAGTAGAGAGAGACATTAACCTGCTGTAGAAGAGAGAGAGAGACATTAACCTGCTGTAGTAGAGAAAGAGAGACATTAACCTGCTGTAGTAGAGAAAGAGAGACATTAACCTGCTGTAGTAGAGAAAGAGAGACATTAACCTGCTGTAATAGAGAGAGAGATATTAACCTGCTGTAGTAGAGAGAGAGAGAGACCTTAACCTGCTGTAGTAGAGAAAGAGAGACATTAACCTGCTGTAGTAGAAGAGAGAGAGAGAGAGAGACATTAACCTGCTGTGGTAGAAGAGAGAGAGAGAGAGAGACGTTAACCTGCTGTGGTAGAAGAGAGAGAGAGACATTAACCTGCTGTGGTAGAAGAGAGAGAGAGAGAGAGAGAGAGAGATATTAACCTGCTGTTGTAGAGAGAGAGAGCCATTAACCTGCTGTAGTAGAGAAAGAGAGACATTAACCTGCTGTTGTAGAGAGAGAGAGAGCCATTAACCTGCTGTAGTAGAGAAAGAGAGACATTAACCTGCTGTAGTAGAGAGAGAGACATTAACCTGCTGTTGTAGAGAAAGAGAGACATTAACCTGCTGTAGTAGAGAGAGAGACATTAACCTGCTGTTGTAGAGAGAGAGAGCCATTAACCTGCTGTAGTAGAGAAATAGAGACATTAACCTGCTGTAGTAGAGAAAGAGAGACATTAACCTGCTGTAATAGAGAAAGAGAGACATTAACCTGCTGTTGTAGAGAAAGAGAGACATTAACCTGCTGTAATAGAGAGAGAGACATTAACCTGCTGTTGTAGAGAGAGAGAGCCATTAACCTGCTGTAGTAGAGAAAGAGAGACATTAACCTGCTGTAGTAGAGAAAGAGAGACATTAACCTGCTGTAATAGAGAGAGAGATATTAACCTGCTGTAGTAGAGAGAGAGAGAGACCTTAACCTGCTGTAGTAGAGAAAGAGAGACATTAACCTGCTGTAGTAGAAGAGAGAGAGAGAGACATTAACCTGCTGTGGTAGAAGAGAGAGAGAGAGAGACGTTAACCTGCTGTGGTAGAAGAGAGAGAGAGACATTAACCTGCTGTGGTAGAAGAGAGAGAGAGAGAGAGAGAGAGAGAGAGAGAGAGAGAGAGACATTTACCTGCTGTAGTAGAGAGAGAGAGACATTAACCTGCTGTAGTAGAGAGAGAGAGATATTAACCTGCTGTAGTAGAGAGAGATATTAACCTGCTGTAGTAGAGAGAGACATTAACCTGCTGTAGTAGAGAGAGACATTAACCTGCTGTAGTAGAGAGAGACATTAACCTGCTGTAGTAGAGAGAGACATTAACCTGCTGTAGTAGAGAGAGACATTAACCTGCTGTAGTAGAGAGAGACATTAACCTGCTGTAGTAGAGAGAGACATTAACCTGCTGTAGTAGAGAGAGACATTAACCTGCTGTAGTAGAGAGAGACATTAACCTGCTGTAGTAGAGAGAGAGATATTAACCTGCTGTAGTAGAGAGAGACATTAACCTGCTGTAGTAGAGAGATATTAACCTGCTGTAGTAGAGAGAGACATTAACCTGCTGTAGTAGAGAGACATTTACCTGCTGTAGTAGAGAGAGAGACATTAACCTGCTGTAGTAGAGAGAGACATTAACCTGCTGTAGTAGAGAGAGAGAGATATTAACCTGCTGTTGTAGAGAGAGAGACATTAACCAGCTGTTGTAGAGAGAGAGATATTAACCTGCTGTAGTAGAGAGAGACATTAACCTGCTGTTGTAGAGAGAGAGAGACATTAACCTGCTGTAGTAGAGAAAGAGAGACATTAACCTGCTGTAATAGAGAGAGATATATTAACCTGCTGTAGTAGAGAGAGACATTAACCAGCTGTTGTAGAGAGAGATATTAACCTGCTGTAGTAGAGAGAGACATTAACCTGTTGTAGTAGAGAGAGACATTAACCTGCTGTAGTAGAGAGAGATATTAACCTGCTGTAGTAGAGAGAGACATTAACCTGCTGTAGTAGAGAGAGATATTAACCTGCTGTAGTAGAGAGAGACATTAACCTGCTGTAGTAGAGAGAGAGATATTAACCTGCTGTAGTAGAGAGAGACATTAACCTGCTGTAGTAGAGAGATATTAACCTGCTGTTGTAGAGAGAGAGATATTAACCTGCTGTAGTAGAGAGAGACATTAACCTGCTGTAGTAGAGAGATATTAACCTGCTGTAGTAGAGAGAGACATTAACCTGCTGTAGTAGAGAGACATTTACCTGCTGTAGTAGAGAGAGAGACATTAACCTGCTGTAGTAGAGAGAGACATTAACCTGCTGTAGTAGAGAGAGAGAGATATTAACCTGCTGTTGTAGAGAGAGAGACATTAACCAGCTGTTGTAGAGAGAGAGATATTAACCTGCTGTAGTAGAGAGAGACATTAACCTGCTGTTGTAGAGAGAGAGAGACATTAACCTGCTGTAGTAGAGAAAGAGAGACATTAACCTGCTGTAATAGAGAGAGATATATTAACCTGCTGTAGTAGAGAGAGACATTAACCAGCTGTTGTAGAGAGAGACATTAACCTGCTGTAGTAGAGAGAGACATTAACCTGTTGTAGTAGAGAGAGACATTAACCTGCTGTAGTAGAGAGAGATATTAACCTGCTGTAGTAGAGAGAGACATTAACCAGCTGTTGTAGAGAGAGAGATATTAACCTGCTGTAGTAGAGAGAGACATTAACCTGCTGTTGTAGAGAGAGAGAGAGACATTAACCAGCTGTTGTAGAGAGAGAGAGACATTAACCTGCTGTAGTAGAGAAAGAGAGACATTAACCTGCTGTAATAGAGAGAGAGATATTAACCTGCTGTAGTAGAGAGAGAGACCTTAACCTGCTGTAGTAGAGAAAGAGAGACATTAACCTGCTGTAGTAGAGAAAGAGAGACATTAACCTGCTGTAGTAGAGAAAGAGAGACATTAACCTGCTGTAATAGAGAGAGAGATATTAACCTGCTGTAGTAGAGAGAGAGAGACCTTAACCTGCTGTAGTAGAGAAAGAGACATTAACCTGCTGTAGTAGAGAAAAAGACATTAACCTGCTGTTGTAGAGAGAGAGAGACATTAACCTGCTGTAGTAGAGAAAGAGAGACATTAACCTGCTGTAATAGAGAGAGAGATATTAACCTGCTGTAGTAGAGAGAGAGAGAGACCTTAACCTGCTGTAGTAGAGAAAGAGAGACATTAACCTGCTGTAGTAGAGAAAGAGAGACATTAACCTGCTGTAGTAGAGAAAGAGAGACATTAACCTGCTGTAGTAGAGAGAGAGAGAGACCTTAACCTGCTGTAGTAGAGAAAGAGACATTAACCTGCTGTAGTAGAGAAAAAGACATTAACCTGCTGTAGTAGAGAAAGAGAGACATTAACCTGCTGTAATAGAGAGAGAGATATTAACCTGCTGTAGTAGAGAGAGAGAGAGACCTTAACCTGCTGTAGTAGAGAAAGAGACATTAACCTGCTGTAGTAGAGAAAAAGACATTAACCTGCTGTAGTAGAGAAAGAGAGACATTAACCTGCTGTAATAGAGAGAGAGATATTAACCTGCTGTAGTAGAGAGAGAGAGAGACATTAACCTGCTGTAGTAGAGAGAGAGACATTAACCTGCTGTAGTAGAGAGAAAGAGACATTAACCTGCTGTAGTAGAGAGAGAGAGAGACATTAACCTGCTGTAATAGAGAGAGAGATATTAACCTGCTGTAGTAGAGAGAGAGACATTAACCTGCTGTAGTAGAGAGAAAGAGACATTAACCTGCTGTAGTAGAGAGAGAGAGAGAGACAATAACCTGCTGTAGTAGAGAGAGACATAGAGCCGTTCAATTCTATAACCACCTAAAAGGAAGCGATTCCCAAACCTTCCATAACAAAGCCATCACCTACAGAGAGATGAACCTGGAGAAGAGTCCCCTAAGCAAGCTGGTCCTGGGGCTCTGTTCACAAACACAAACACACCCTACAGAGCCCCAGGACAACAGCACAATTAGACCCAACCAAATCATGAGAAAACAAAAAGATAATTACTTGACATATTGGAAAGAATTAACAAAAAAACAGAGCAAACTAGAATGCTATTTGGCCCTACACAGAGAGTACACAGCGGCGGAATACTTGACCACTGTGACTGACCCAAAATGAAGGAAAGCTTTGACTATGTACAGACTCAGTGAGCATAGCCTTGCTATTGAGAAAGGCCGCCGTAGGCAGACATGGCTCTCAAGAGAAGACAGGCTATGTGCTCACTGCCCACAAAATGAGGTGGAAACTGAGCTGCACTTCCTAACCTCCTGCCCAATGTATGACCATATTAGAGAGACATATTTCCCTCAGATTACACAGATCCACAAAGAATTCGAAAACAAATCCAATTTTGATAAACTCCCATATCTACTGGGTGAAATTCCACAGTGTGCCATCACAGCAGCAAGATTTGTGACCTGTTGCCACGAGAAAAGGGCAACCAGTGAAGAACAAACACCAATTTATATACAACCCATATTTATGCAAATTTATTTTCCCTTGTATACCTTAACCATTTGTACATTGTTAAAACACTGTATATATATATAATATGACATTTGTGATGTCTTTATTGTTTTGAAACTTCTGTATGTGTAATGTTTACTGTTAATTTGTATTGTTTATTTCACTTTATATATTCACTTTGTATGTTGTCTACCTCACTTGCTTTGGCAATGTTAACACGTTTCCCATGCCAATAAAGCCCTTGAATTGAATTGAATTGAGATATTAACCTGCTGTAGTAGAGAGACATTAACCTGCTGTAGTAGAGAGAGAGATAGAGACATTAACCTGCTGTAGTAGAGAGAGAGAGAGACATTAACCTGCTGTTGTAGAGAGACATTAACCTGCTGTAGTAGAGAGAGATACATTAACCTGCTGTAGTAGAGAGACCTTAACCTGCTGTAGTAGAGAGAGAGAGACATTAACCTGCTGTAGTAGAGAGAGAGACATTAACCTGCTGTAGTAGAGAGAGATACATTAACCTGCTGTAGTAGAGAGACCTTAACCTGCTGTAGTAGAGAGAGAGAGACATTAACCTGCTGTAGTAGAGAGAGAGACATTAACCTGCTGTAGTAGAGAGACATTAACCTGCTATAGTAGAGAGAGAGAGAGACATTAACCTGCTATAGTAGAGAGAGAGACATTAACCTGCTGTCGTAGAGGGAGAGAGACATTAACCTGCTAGAGTAGAGAGAGAGACATTAACCTGCTAGAGTAGAGAGCGAGACATTAACCTGCTGTAGTAGAGAGAGAGAGAGACATTAACCTGCTATAGTAGAGAGAGAGACATTAACCTGCTATAGTAGAGAGAGAGAGAGACATTAACCTGCTATAGTAGAGAGAGAGACATTAACCTGCTGTCGTAGAGGGAGAGAGACATTAACCTGCTAGAGTAGAGAGAGAGACATTAACCTGCTAGAGTAGAGAGCGAGACATTAACCTGCTGTAGTAGAGAGAGAGAGAGACATTAACCTGCTATAGTAGAGAGAGAGACATTAACCTGCTATAGTAGAGAGAGAGAGACATTAACCTGCTATAGTAGAGAGAGAGACATTAACCTGCTGTCGTAGAGGGAGAGAGACATTAACCTGCTGTAGTAGAGAGAGAGAGACATTACCCTGCTGTAGTAGAGATAGAGACATTAACCTGCTAAAGTAGAGAGAGAGACACATTAACTATTAACTATTTGTACATTGTTACAACACTGTATATATATATATAATATAACATTTGTAATGTCTTTATTGTGACGATAACCTGCTGTAGTAGAGAGAGACATTAACCTGCTGTATTAGAGAGAGAGACATTAACTATTTGTACATTGTTACAACACTGTGTATATATATATATATATATATATATATAATATGACATTTGTAATGTCTTTATTGTTTTGAAACTTCTGTATGTGTAATGTTTACTGTTAATTTTGATTGTTTATTTCACTTTTGTATAATATCTACCTCACTTGCTTTGGCAATGTTAACACGTGTTTCCCATGCCAATAAAGCCCCTTGAATTGAAATTACATTGACCTGCTGTAGGAGAGAGAGCGAGCGAGAGAGAGCTAGAGAGAGAGCGCGAGCGCGAGCGAGAGAGTGCGCGAGCGAGAGTGCGCGAGCGAGAGAGCGAGAGAGAGAGACACTTTATGGAACAAAAAGCCTTCACTATACATCAAATCAAATCAAATCCAATTTTATTTGTCACATACACATGGTTAGCAGATGTTAATGCGAGTGTAGCGAAATGCTTGTGCTTCTAGTTCCGACAATGCAGTGATAACCAACAAGTAATCTAACAATTCCAAAACTACTGTCTTATACACAGTGTAAGGGGATAAAGAATATGTACATGGAATATCCAAGGCCTGAGGTCATCTGTCTTTGGCCTAAAGAGCAGGAACCCGGACTTCACCAAAGAAATCGGTAATACAGACATTGTCATCCTGCAAGAAACCTGGTATAGAGGAAATGGACCTACTGGTTGCCCTCTAGGTTACAGAGAGCTGGTAGTCCCATCCACCAAACTACCAGGTGTGAAACAGGGAAGGTACTCAGGGGGTATGCTATTTTGGTATAGAGCAGAACTAACTCACTCCATTAAATTAATCATAACAGGAACATTTTACATTTGGCTAGAAATTCAAAAGGAAATGATCCTAACAGAGAAAAATGTCCTCCTGTGTGCTACCTATATCCCCCCACTACAATCCCCATACTTTAATGAAGACAGCTTCTCCATCCTGGAGGGGGAAATCAATAATTTCCAGGCCCAGGGACATGTACTAGTCTTTGGCGACCTAAATGCCAGAACCGGACAAGAACCTGACACCCTCAGCACACAGGGGGACAAACACCTGCCTGCAGGTGACAGCATTCCCTCCCACATATGCCCCCCTAGGCACAACTATGACAACATAACCAACAAAAACGGGTCACAACTCCTGCAGCTCTGTCGCACGCTGGGTATGTACATAGTCAATGGTAGGCTTCGAGGGGACTCCTATGGTAGCTACACCTAAAGCTCATCTCTTGGCAGTAGTACTGTAGACTACTTTATCACTGACCTCAACCCAGAGTCTCTCAGAGCGTTCACAGTCAGCCCACTGACACCCCTATCAGACCACAGCAAAATCACAGTCTACTTGAACAGAGCAATACTCAATCACGAGGCATCAAAGCCAAAGGAACTGAGTAACATTAAGAAATGCTATAGATGGAAGGAATGCAGTTTGGAAACCTACCAAAAAAACAATTAGGCAACAACAAATTCAATCCCTCCTAGACAATTTCCTGGGTAAAACGTTCCACTGCAATAGTGAAGGTGTAAACTTGGCAGTAGAAAATCTTAACAGTATATTTGACCTCTCAGCTACCCTATCAAATCTAAAAATCTCAAATAGAAAACCGAAGAAAATGAACAACAATGACAAATGGTTTGATGAAGAATGCAAAAATCTAAGAAAGAAATTGAGAAACCTGTCCAACCAAAAACATAGAGACCCAGAAAACCTGAGTCTACGCCTTCACTATGGTGAATCACTAAAACAATACAGAAATACACTACGGAAAAAGAAGGAACAGCACGTCAGAAATCAGCTCAATGTAATTGAAGAATCCATAAACTCTAACCACTTCTGGGAAAATTGGAAAACACTAAACAAACAATAACACAAATAATTATCTATTCAAAATGGAGATGTATGGGTAAACCACTTCTCCAATCTTTTTAGCTCTATAACAAATAATAAAGAGCAAAAACATATACATGATGTCACGACTCCGACCGAAGGTGGCGCCCCTTCCCGTTCGGGTGGCGCTCGGCGGTCGTCGTTGCTGGCCTACTAGCTGCCATTGATTCTTTTCTCCCCCTCCTTATGTGTTTATTGATTACACCTGTTTTGAGTTGGTTGTAATTAGTTGGGCTTTATTAGTCAGCCGGCCCGCCCATTTCTTTGTGTGGGATTGATTATTGTAACCCTGGTGTTTGTTACAGACGAACGTGTTTGTGTATGATCGTATATAGTGCTGGACTGTTTTCGTTCCCCGTGTCTGGGGCATTTTGGTTTTGAGCACCCAGTGTTTAGTGGGGTGGCCGTGGTTCACCGTGTGTGTATTAAAAGAGCACTGTATTGAACTCTGTTTTCCCTGCGCCTGACTTCATACTCACGACACCCAGTACGTTACAGAATCTCGCACCTGTTAAATGGAGTCAGCAGGAGCAGCGGCCAACCCTCTCCCATCGATGGAGGAACGGGTTCTCCACCATACCACCGTTCTCCATCTGATCGAATATGGAGCAAGTGATGGAGAGAATGGACCGATGGGAGAGGAGTGGTCTCCTCTCTCCACCTTCGGCTCCCCCAGCCCAGGACTCCCCATCCCCCGGCTCCAGCGCTCTCCGTCTTGCACTCCCGAGGGATTATGATGGAGCGGCGGCGGGGTGCCAGGGGTTCTTACTCCAACTGGAACGTTACCTGGCCACCGAAAGACCCACTCCCTCGGGAGTACTCTGGAGTGGGCGAACACAGTCTGGATTGGTCCAGACTCAGTGAAGGAGCACTACCCAGAGTTTACCCACCGTTATTGTGCCGTGTTTGATCACACTCCAGAGGGCCGAGCGGCGCGAGAACGACTATTCCATCTCAGGCAGGACAAGAGGAGCGCCCAGGATTACGCGCTGGAGTTCCGGACCTTGGCAGCAGGATCTGGGTGGAACGACAGGGCCCTTATCGACCACTACCGTTGTAGTCTCCGGGAGGACGTCCGCAAGGAGCTAGCATGTCGGGACACCGCTCTTTCCCTGGATGAGCTGATTGACATGTCCATCCGACTGGACAATCTGCTGGCTGCCCGCGGGCGTTCGGAGAGGGTCCTGTTCGTTCCACCACCCAGCACCTCCGCTCCCATTCCGATGGAGTTGGGAGGGGCCGTGCCGAGGGGTACCGGAGGAGGAGGCCCCCCCTGTACCAGCTGTGGTCGGAGAGGACACACGGCCGATCGGTGCTGGGGGTGTCCGTCTGGGAGTCGAGATGGCAGGCAGAACACTTCTCGATCACCCCAGGTGAGTCAGCACCAAACTCACCCAGAACCCCCTGTTGGTCACATGTTTGTCTTGATTTTTTTCCGAAAAATGTTCCCTCTTCCCAGCATAGGGCGCTAGTCGATTCAGGCGCAGCTGGGAACTTTATGGATCGCGGACTCGCCCTTAAGTTAGGTGTTCCGCTTGTGCCGATAGATTCTCCCTTTCCCGTGCACTCCCTAGATAGCCGGCCATTAGGGTCAGGGGTGGTTAGGGAGACCACAGTTCCACTGGACATGGTGGCGCAGGGAATCATAGGGAGTGTATCAGTCTCTATATCATTGATTCGACCTGCGTTTCCAGTGGTGCTAGGGATTCCCTGGCTGGCCTGGCACAATCCTAAAATTTCATGGAGACAGGGGGTTCTCCAGGGGTGGTCAGAGGAGTGTTCTGGAAGGTGTCTGGGAGTTTCCAATCGGTGCCACGTCGGTGGAGAGTCCAGACCAGGGTCCCACGGTGTGCATTCCCCCCAGAGTATGCCGATTTGGCAACCGCTTTCAGTAAAAAGAAAGTGACTAAATTACCACCTCATCGACCGGGAAGGGATTGTGCGATAGATCTCCAGGTAAACGCTGAACTTCCCAAGAGTCACATGTACCCATTGTCCCAAGAGGAGATGTTGGCTATGGAGACATATGTCACGGAGTCTCTGGGACAGGGGTACATTCGGCCCTCCATCTCACCCGTCTCCTCGAGTTTCTTTTTTGTGAAGAAAAAGGAGGGATTATGATGGAGAGGCGGAAGGAGCTTTCAACAGGTTGAAGGGGCTGTTCACGGATGCACCCGTGTAGGCGCATCCAGACCCCTCTCTAGCATTCATAGTGGAGGTGGACGCGTCCGAGGCTGGGGTGGGTGCCGTGCTATCACAGCGCTCGGGTACGCCACCAAAACTCCGCCCCTGCGCTTTCTTCGAGGAAGCTCAGCCCAGCGGAGCGTAACTATGATGTGGCGGACCGGGAGTTGTTAGCGGTGGTCAGGGCTCTGAAGGTGTGGAGACACTGGCTTGAGGGGGCTAAGCACCCCTTTCTCATCTGAACCGACCACCAGAATCTGGAGTATATTTGGGCAGCTAGGAGACTGAACCCACGTCAGGCATGGTGGGCCATGTTCTTCACCCGATTCCCGTTTACGTTATCTTATAGACCGGGCTCCCAGAACGTAAAGGCGGACGCAATGTCCCGCCTTTACGACACGGAGGATCGGTCCACCGAACCTACTCCCATCATTCCCGCCTCAAGGCTGATAGCACCAGTGGTATGGGAGGTGGACTAGGACATCGAGCGGCGTTACGGGCGGAACCCGCGCCTCCTCAGTGTCCGGCGGGGCGGAAGTACATGCCGCTTGGTGTTCGGGACCAACTGATTCGGTGGGCTCACGTCCTACCCTCCCCGGGTCACCCTAGGGTGGCGAGAACAGTGGGGAGGTATTGGCTAAGGACGTTAGGGTCTCCTCCTGTTCAGTATGCGCCCAGAGTAAGGCTCCTAGGCACCTTCCTAGAGGGAAGTTACAACCCCTCCCCGTTCCACAATGGCCATGGTCTCATCTATCCATAGATTTCCTGACCGATCTTCCCCCGTCTCATGGGAACACTACGGTTCTGGCGATTGTGGATCGGTTCTCTAAGTCCTGCCGTCTCCTCCCGTTGCCCGGTATCCCTACAGCCCTACAGACTGCGGAGGCATTATTCACCCACGTCTTCCGGCACTACGGGGTGCCGGAGGACATCGTTTCTGATCGGGGCCCCCAGTTCACGTCCTGAGTATTGAGGGCGTTCATGGAGCGTCTGGGGGTCTCGGTCAGCCTGACCTCCGGTTATCACCCCGAGAGTAATGGGCAGGTAGAGAGAGTGAACCAGGAAGTGGGTAGGTTTCTGCGGTCGTATTGCCAGGACCGGCCAGTGGAGTGGGCGAGATACATCCCCTGGGCCGAAATGGCCCAGAACTCACTACGCCACTCCTCTACTAACGTGTCCCCCTTTCAGTGTGTGTTGGGGTACCAGCAGGTTCTGGGCCATTGAAGGGCCGCAGTGTGTAGGGCCCTTCAAAGTCCTGAGGAGAATAAACGAGGTGTGTTATCGATTACAACTCCCTTCCTATTATCGTATTAACCCCTCGTTTCATGTGTCTCTCCTCAGGCCGGTGGTAGCTGGTCCCCTGCAGGATGGTGAGGTGCCGGAGGTCCCTCCTCCCCCTCTGGACATCAAGGGGTCCCCGGCGTACACGATACGGGCCAATCTGGACTCGAGACGCCGGGTGAGGGGCTTGCAGTACCTCGTGGACTGGGAGGGGTACGGTCCGGAGGAGAGGTGCTGGGTACCGGTGGGGGACAGTTTGGATCCGTCGATGTTGAGGGATTTCCATCGCCTCCATCCGGATCGCCCTGCGCCTCGTCCTCTGGGTCAACCTCGAGGCCGGTGTTGGTGCGCAGCAGGAGCCGCGCGTCCTGGGGGGGGGGGGGGTACTGTCACGACTCCGACCGAAGGTGGCTCCCCTTCCCGTTCAGGTGGCGCTCGGCGGTCGTCTACTAGCTGCCACTGATTCTTTCCTCCCCCTCCTTATGTGTTTATTGATTACACCTGTTTTGAGTTGGTTGTAATTAGTTGGGCTTTATTAGTCAGCCGGCCCGCCCATTTCTTTGTGTGGGATTGATTATTGTAACCCTGGTGTTTGTTACAGACGAACGTGTTTGTGTATGATCGTATATAGTGCTGGACTGTTTTCGTTCCCTGTGTCTGGGGCATTTTGGAGAGAGACATTAACCTGCTGTAGTAGAGAGAGAGACATTAACCTGCTATAGTAGTAGAGAGAGAGACATTAACCTGCTGTAGTAGAGAGAGACATTAACCTGCTGTATTAGAGAGAGACATTAACTATTTGTACATTGTTACAACACTGTGTATATATATATATATATATATATATAATATGACATTTGTAATGTCTTTATTGTTTTGAAACTTCTGTATGTGTAATGTTTACTGTTCATTTTTATTGTTTATTTCACTTTTGTATAATATCTACCTCACTTGCTTTGGCAATGTTAACACATGTTTCCCATGCCAATAAAGCCCCTTGAATTGAAATGACATTAACCTGCTGTAGGAGAGAGAGCGAGCGAGAGAGAGCGAGAGAGTGTGCGAGCGAGAGAGCGAGAGACACTTTATGGAACAAAAAGCCTTCACTATATCATCCTGGAATATCCAAGGCCTGAGGTCATCTGTCTTTGGCCTAAAGAGCAGGAACCCGGACTTCACCAAAGAAATCGGTAATACAGACATTGTCATCCTGCAAGAAACCTGGTATAGAGGAAATGGACCTACTGGTTGCCCTCTAGGTTACAGAGAGCTGGTAGTCCCATCCACCAAACTACCCGGTGTAAAACAGGGAAGGTACTCAGGGGGTATGCTATTTTGGTATAGAGCAGAACTAACTCACTCCATTAAATTAATCATAACAGGAACATTTTACATTTGGCTAGAAATTCAAAAGGAAATTATCCTAACAGAGAAAAATGTCCTCCTGTGTGCTACCTATATCCCCCCACTAGAATCCCCATACTTTAATGAAGACAGCTTCTCCATCCTGGAGGGGGAAATCAATAATTTCCAGGCCCAGGGACATGTACTAGTCTGTGGCGACCTAAATGCCAGAACCAGACAAGAACCTGACACCCTCAGCACACAGGGGGACAAACACCTGCCTACAGGTGACAGCATTCCCTCCCACATATGCCCCCCTAGGCACAACTATGACAACATAACCAACAAAAACGGGTCACAACTCCTGCAGAGAGACATTAACCTGCTGTAGTAGAGAGAGAGAGACAACCTGCTGTTGTGGAGAGAGAGAGACATTAACCTGTTTTTGTGGAGAGAGAGAGCCATTAACCTGCTGTTGTAGAGAGAGAGAGAGAGACATTATCCTGCTGTAGTAGAGAGAAAGAGACATTAACCTGCTGTTGTGGAGAGAGAGAGACATTAACCTGCTTTTGTGGAGAGAGAGAGACATTAACCTGCTGTTGTAGAGAGAGAGAGAGACATTATCCTGCTGTAGTAGAGAGAGAGACATTAACCTGCTGTTGTAGAGAGAGAGAACCATTAACCTGCTGTTGTAGAGAGAGATAGAGTCATTAACCTGCTGTAGTAGAGAGAGAGAGAGACATTAACCTGCTTTTGTGGAGAGAGAGAGACATTATGCTGCTGTAGTAGAGAGAGAGAGAGAGACATTAACCTGCTGTAGTAGAGAGAAAGAGACATTATGCTGCTGTAGTAGAGAGAGAGAGAGAGACATTAACCTGCTGTTGTGGAGAGAGAGAGACATTAACCTGCTTTTGTGGAGAGAGAGAGAGACATTATCCTGCTGTAGTAGAGAGAGAGAGAGACATTAACCTGCTGTTGTGGAGAGACATTAACCTGCTGTAGTAGAGAGAGAGAGAGACATTATCCTGCTGTAGTAGAGAGAGAGAGAGATTAACCTGCTGTAGTAGAGAGAGATAGAGAGAGAGACATTAATCTGCTGTAGTAGAGAGAGAGAGACATTATCCTGCTGTAGTAGAGAGAGAGAGAGACATTAACCTGCTGTTGTGGAGAGAGAGAGACATTAACCTGCTTTTGTGGAGAGAGAGAGACATTAACCTGCTGTTGTAGAGAGAGAAAGAGATTAACCTGCTGTAGTAGAGAGAGAGAGAGAGATTAACCTGCTGTAGTAGAGAGACATTAACCTGCTGTAGTAGAGAGAGAGAGACATTAACTGCTGTAGTAGAGAGAGAGAGACATTAACTGCTGTAGTAGAGAGAGAGAGACGTTAACCTGCTGTTGTGGAGAGAGACATTAACCTGCTGTAGTAGAGAGAGAGAGAGAGACATTAACCTGCTGTAGTAGAGAGAGAGAGAGACATTAACCTGCTGTAATAGAGAGAGAGACATTATCCTGCTGTAGTAGAGAGAGAGAGAGAGAGAGACACTAACCTGCTGTAAGAGAGAGAGAGAAAGAGAGAGATTAACCTGCTGTAGTAGAGAGACATTAACCTGCTGTAGTAGAGAGAGAGAGACATTAACCTGCTGTTGTGGAGAGAGAGACAATATCCTGCTGTAGTAGAGAGAGAGACATTAACCTGCTGTAGTAGAGAGAGAGAGAGACATTAACCTGCTGTAGTAGAGAGAGAGAGAGACACTAACCTGCTCTAATAGAGAGAGAGACATTAACCTGCTGTCGTAGAGAGAGAGAGACATTAACCTGTTGTAGTAGAGAGAGAGAGAGACATTAACCTGCTGTAGTAGAGAGAGAGAGACATTAACCTGCTTTTGTGAAGAGAGAGAGACATTAACCTGCTGTAGTAGAGAGAGAGACATTAACCTGCTTTTGTGAAGAGAGAGAGACATTAACCTGCTGTAGTAGAGAGAGAGAGAGACATTAACCTGCTGTTGTGGAGAGAGAGAGAGACATTATCCTGCTGTAGTAGAGAGAGAGAGAGACATTAACCTGCTGTTGTGGAGAGAGAGAGACATTAACCTGCTTTTGTGGAGAGAGAGAGACATTAACCTGCTGTTGTAGAGAGAGAGAGAGACATTATCCTGCTGTAGTAGAGAGAGAGACATTAACCTGCTTTTGTGGAGAGAGAACCATTAACCTGCTGTTGTAGAGAGAGAGAGACATTAACCTGCTTTTGTGGAGAGAGAGAGACATTAACCTGCTGTAGTAGAGAGAAAGAGACATTATCCTGCTGTAATAGAGAGAGAGAGAGACATTAACCTGCTGTTGTGGAGAGAGAGAGACATTAACCTGCTTTTGTGGAGAGAGAGAGAGACATTATCCTGCTGTAGTAGAGAGAGAGAGAGACATTAACCTGCTTTTGTGGAGAGAGAGAGACATTAACCTGCTGTAGTAGAGAGAGAGAGAGAGACTAACCTGCTGTAATAGAGAGAGAGAGAGAGAGAGAGAGAGAGAGAGAGAGAGATTAACCTGCTGTAGTAGAGAGAGAGAGACATTAACTGCTGTAGTAGAGAGAGAGACGTTAACCTGCTGTTGTGGAGAGAGACATTAACCTGCTGTAGTAGAGAGAGAGAGAGACATTAATCTGCTGTAGTAGAGAGAGAGAGAGAGAGAGACATTAACCTGCTGTAATAGTGAGAGAGACATTATCCTGCTGTAGGAGGGAGAGAGAGACATTAACCTGCTGTAGTAGAGAGAGAGGCATTAACCTGCTGTAGTAGAGAGAGAGAGAGACATTAACCTGCTGTTGTGGAGAGAGAGAGACATTAACCTGCTTTTGTGGAGAGAGAGAGACATTAACCTGCTGTAGTAGAGAGAGAGAGAGAGAGACACTAACCTGCTGTAATAGAGAGAGAGAGAGAGAGATTAACCTGCTGTAGTAGAGAGACATTAACCTGCTGTAGTAGAGAGAGAGAGACATTAACCTGCTGTAGTAGAGAGAGAGAGACATTAACCTGCTGTAGTAGAGAGAGAGAGAGACACTAACCTGTTCTAATAGAGAGAGAGAGACATTAACCTGCTGTTGTAGAGAGAGAGACATTAACCTGCTGTAGTAGAGAGAGAGACATTAACCTGCTTTTGTGAAGAGAGAGAGACATTAACCTGCTGTAGTAGAGAGAGAGAGAGACATTAACCTGCTGTTGTGGAGAGAGAGAGACATTAACCTGCTTTTGTGGAGAGAGAGAGCCATTAACCTGCTAGAGTAGAGAGAGAGAGACATTAACCTGTTGTAGAGAGAGAGACATTATCCTGCTGTAGTAGAGAGAGAGAGACATTAACCTGCTGTAGTAGAGAGAGACATTAACCTGCTAGAGTAGAGAGAGAGAGACATTAACCTGCTGTAGTAGAGAGAGAGAGACATTAACCTGCTGTAGTAGAGAGAGAGAGACATTAACCTGCTGTAGTAGAGAGAGAGACATTAACCTGCTAGAGTAGAGAGAGAGACATTAACCTGCTGTAGTAGAGAGAGAGACATTAACCTGCTGTAGTAGAGAGAGAGACATTAACCTGCTAGAGTAGAGAGAGAGACATTAACCTGCTAGAGTAGAGAGAGAGACATTAACCTGCTGTAGTAGAGAGAGAGACATTAACCTGCTGTAGTAGAGAGAGACATTAACCTGCTAGAGTAGAGAGAGAGAGACATTAACCTGCTGTAGTAGAGAGAGAGAGACATTAACCTGCTGTAGTAGAGAGAGAGACATTAACCTGCTAGAGTAGAGAGAGAGACATTAACCTGATGTAGTAGAGAGAGAGAGACACTAACCTGCTCTAATAGAGAGAGAGAGACATTAACCTGCTGTCGTAGAGAGAGTGTGAGAGAGACATTAACATGCTTTTGTGGAGAGATAGAGACATTAACCTGCTGTTGTAGAGAGAGTGTGAGAGAGACATTAACATGCTTTTGTGGAGAGATAGAGACATTAACCTGCTGTTGTAGAGAGAGAGAGACGTTAACCTGCTGTTGTGGAGAGAGACATTAACCTGCTGTAGTAGAGAGAGAGAGAGAGACATTATCCTGCTGTAGTAGAGAAAGAGAGAGACATTAACCTGCTGTAGTAGAGAGAGAGAGACATTAACCTGCTGTAGTAGAGAGAGAGAGAGAGACATTAACCTGCTGTTGTGGAGAGAGAGAGACATTAACCTGCTTTTGTGGAGAGAGAGAGAGACATTATCCTGCTGTAGTAGAGAGAGAGAGAGACATTAACCTGCTGTTGTGGAGAGAGAGATACATTATCCTGCTGTAGTAGAGAGAGAGAGAGACATTATCCTGCTGTAGTAGAGAGAGAGAGAGATTAACCTGCTGTAGTAGAGAGAGAGAGAGACATTATCCTGCTGTAGTAGAGAGAGAGAGAGACATTAACCTGCTGTTGTGGAGAGAGAGAGACATTAACCTGCTTTTGTGGAGAGAGAGAGACATTAACCTGCTGTAGTAGAGAGAGAGAGAGAGAGAGATTAACCTGCTGTAGTAGAGAGAGAGAGACATTAACTGCTGTAGTAGAGAGAGAGAGACGTTAACCTGCTGTTGTGGAGAGAGACATTAACCTGCTGTAGTAGAGAGAGAGAGAGAGACATTAACCTGCTGTAGTAGAGAGAGAGAGACTTTTGACTTTTGGTCTTTCTTTATTGAAACATTCTCAATTCATTTAAAACTCACCCCCCCACTCCTAAAATAAAAAAATAAAAATATATCCTGTACAAATCACCATACACAAAAAACCTCTCCTACAACCGTATATCCAAAACATCTTCCCCAGCAATACAGACAGCCCCCCCAACACACCATATCTCCTCAAACATCTCCACACATTTGATCATTTTATAGAACTCAAACTCAACCCTAAGGCGCGCAGAGACCATCCCATTAAACAGTAGTAAAGGGTCTGTTATCCCCCCACCTTTGACCCTGTTCCTCCTTGTTAGCCAAATAGCTAACTTTGCCTGAGCAAACAGAAAATTCAACAAAACACATTTTTCTTTCTCCTTACTCGAATACCTGTATCCCATTATAAACATCCCAACAGCAAAAACCACCCCCAACCTGTCACACAGACATTCCAACAGAGACATTAATGGCATTAACCTGGTGCACACAGAAAACACATGAATTACAGTTTCTTTCATTTGACAGAAAGGACACCCCTGCCCAATTCCCGGATCAACCCGTGCCAACCAGCTGTTAGTGGCCAGGGCTCCATGAAGAACCCTCCACTGGAGGTCCCCTGACCTCTTTGGTACTGGGGGTTTGTAGAGCGCCCTCCATCTAAAACCCACCATACTCTCCGCCCCACATACCCCCTGCCACTGATGTGCCTTCACTCCTGTTAGGCTTCTAATGCTCCTAACCTTAACACAGAGGTTGTAGAGGGCTTTACCTCCCACCCCCTCAAACTCCCCCAGGCTCGGAGTGTTAAAATCTAACAAGTCCTCCAGACCCCCTTGCCAGTCTCCAGTCTCTGCCGTCACCTGCAGTGGCGGGAACATTGGTGGCCCCTCTCCCTTTGGCCTCTCAAACACCCCCTTACCGGCTCAGACAGTGCCTCCTGGACCTCCTCCAGGAATCTCTCCAGCAGCCTAAGAGACGTTATTCCTGTTTGTTGCGCCAAGACCTCCGGGGTTTTCCACCCCTCCTCTCCCAGCAGTCTCAGGTCACCCAGCCTTTGTAAACCCCCTGCCATCAGTTGCCTCTGCAGGTTGGCCGACTGAACCGATCTCAAAGGGATGGCTGGGTTGTGGAAGATAGGCTCCTCCCACACCCACTGCCCAGGCTCCACACCCCCTTCTCGTGTGGGTCTTAGCAGCTGCCAGGCCCTCAGCACCGCAGAGTAAAACTCCGAGAGACCTGCTGTACTCAGCCTCTCCAGCTTCATGAGGAACAGCTGCCGGTCCAACCCTAATCCGCCAGCTCTCCTCAGCAGCGCGCATGCTGGTTCCCTCCAGCCAACATCAGTGTGGTACAGCAGTCTCTGCACCGCCTTTAGTCGGAAAGCAGCCATCCTGCTCTCCAGTTCCACCAGGCCCTGTCCTCCTTCGTGTACGGTCATGTACAAAACTGCTGCCTTCAGCCAGTGATGTCCCGACCAAAAGAAGTCCACCAGCTTGCGTTGCAGGTCTGCAAGCAGACCGGCGGGGGTTGAGGACAGCCAGTTTATGCCACAAGGAAGATGCCACCAGGTTGTTGATTATCAGCACCCTCCTCTATATGACACTTGGGACAGGAGCCACCTCCACCTGGCCAGTCTTGACACCACTGCCTGTGACAGCCCCTCCCAGTTCTTGCTGACCCACCTCTCCGAGCCCAGGTACACCCCCAACACTTTAAGCCCTTCACAACCCCACTGCAAACCCCCTGGAAGCAGAGGAGGAGCCCTATCCCCCATGCCCCACATAACAGAGCTTTGCTCTTTCCCCAGTTTACCTTAGCTGATGAAGCTCCCTCGTACACCTTCAGACTGGTCTCTAGTTCCTGCATATCTTGCTCATCCCTGACCATCACAGAAACATCATCTGCATATGCTGAGACTGCTATTCCTGTCACCACATCCATGCCTGTCCAGCACACTCCCCGCAGTCTCCTGCGTAGCAGTCCTAAAAAGGCTCAATGGCTAGTGTGTACAGCTGCCCAGATAGAGGGCATCCTTGTCTAATCCCCGTCTCACCCAGACTGGCCTACTGAGCCCCCTCCCACCTTAACCATACATGACGCCCCAGCATACAACAGCTTCACACAGGTCACAAAACTCTTCCCAAACCCAAACACAGACATCACATTAAACAGATACTCATGATCCACTCTATCAAAAGCCTTCTCTTGATCTAAAGAGACCAGTCCAAAGTTCACATTAGAACCTCTCGACAAGTCCAACATGTCCCTAATCAAGAACAAGTTGTCCGTGATTGAGCGTCCCGGTACACAATATGTCTGGTCCTTGTGTATTATAGAGTCCAGATGGGACTTCAGTCTGTTAGAGAGGACCTTGGCAAAAATCTTGTAGTCCGCACAGAGTAATGCCACAGGCCTCCAGTTCTTAAGTTCACACAAGTCCCCTTTTTTGGGCAGGAGAGTCAGAGCCGCCCGACGGCAGCTCATCGGCAACTCTCCTACCCCGACGCATTCACGCAACACGCAAAAGAAATCCTGTCCAATTGTTCCCCAGAATTTTTTGTAAAATTCCACTGGAAGTCCATCGACCCCGGGTGCACGACCGGGGACATCTGGGTTACTGCCTCTGCCAGTTCATGTGACAACAGAGGAATGTCCATTTCATCCCTCTGTGCCCGAGAGAGCTTAGGGAGTCCTTCGAACAAGACCTGAGCACACATAGGATCACACATTTCTGCCCTATACAATTCAGTATAAAACTCCACAGTCCGCTCCCGCATCTCCCCCACCACAGAGGTCACCCTCCCATCAGACAGCCGTAGACAATGCATACCCTTGGCATCACTGCTCTGTCTTTCCAAACCAAAGAAGAAGGAGCTGGGAGCATCCATCTCCTTGAGCATGGAGAACCTAGCTCTTACAAGTGCTCCCTTTGCTTTAACCTGGAAAAAAACTGCCCAGGTCCCTACGTAATTCGGCTAAGTTAGCCTGGAGGCCTACATTGCCTTGCCCCACCATCTCTACCTCCATCTCACTAATACACCGCTCTAGTTCCCCCAATACTCTCCTAGCCTCTGAGGATGAGAGAGCTGTGTACTGTTGACAGAAAAGCCGAATTTGCACTTTCCCCACATCCCACCATTGACTCAGAGACTCATACTCCTCTCTTCGCTGCCCCCATCTTTCCCAAAAAGTCTGGAAACCTGAGCAAAAGGTGGCATCTTGTAAGAGCTTTACATTGAACTTCCAATAAGATGCCTGCCGGGGCCCTGGTGAAATAGACAGCCGAGCCATGGTTATGTGGTGATCCGAAAACCCCACTGGGAGAATGGTAGCACCCAGCAGCCTATTGCTCTGATTCCTGGACATGTAAAAACGATCAAGTCGAGCTGCACTCACCCTAGCCCCAAAAACCTTCACCCACGTATACTGTCTTGTGTTTGGATGTTTAGTTCTCCAAACATCCACTAGGTCAAACTGATTAAAGATGTCCCTTAACACTCCCACTGACACTGAATGAGGCTCTTCCCCATTTCTGTCTTTTGTAAAATCCATTGTACAGTTCCAGTCACCTCCGATCACCAGCGTCTCCTCAGGCGCTACTTGTGAGAGTTCCTGTCTAAGACTCCCAAATAGAACCCCTCTTTCTCTCCCTGTGTTAGGCGCATACACATTTATAAAGACAAAAACCATGTTGTTAATTTCTGCTTTAACAACAAGCAACCTACCCCTACACACCTCCTTTGAGGAGCAAATTTTTACAGCCAGACCCGGTGCAAAAAGGACTGCCACCCCTGCACTAAGATTTGTCCCATGGCTCAACACACTTGCCCCTTTCCACCAGAGCCCCCAATCAACTTCATTCACCACATCACTATGAGTCTCCTGCAGAAACAACACCTGTACTTTTTTTGTTTTACATATTCACCCAACACACTCCTCTTTCCCGCATCTCTGGCGCCATTTATATTGAGCGAGCCTACCCGAAGAGTCTCCATAAGAAGTGGGAGAAAAGCCAGCAGAGAAATAGACCAATAGCAAAGCTCAAAAAGCCCCAGTGTCAGTAAGAAATTAAACATTTAAACAGTGTCTGAAGGTAAACCTTTACGCACTATTGTGACCCACTTCCTCAACCTAAACCGTTTCCTGGGTGAGAGGGCACCATGCCCCTCATTTCTCATAGCATGTTGTACTGATCTTACAAACTTTCTAGGATCAGGAAAAAAGTCTCAAGATTAACTTTTTTCCCCTTAGTCTCATTCAGGAACCTTGTCAGTTCTCTCAACGTGTACTTAGACCCCTCTGGTTGACTGGCTGTCAGCTCCGGGCCAATTGAAGAGGAGTCTGAAAAAAATAACTCCTCATCCTCTTCCTCAGACTCACTTTCCTCCTCTTCTCTATCTCCCACCCTGACCACCTGCCCTTTCTCTCTGTTTAGGGCCTCACCCACAGCAACAGGCAACATTTCCATGGTACCTTTATCCACATCCTTTTTCCTTTTCCTCTTGACACCCTCCTCCTCCCCCTAATCTCTTACACTTCCCACTATACTCTCCTCATCCACTAGAATAACCTGACTAGACGCAGTATCATCTGCACCACCCTCTATAGCATGACTAGGGCCAGCCTCAGCTACACCCCCCTCCATAGCATGACTAGGGCCAGCATCATCTGCACCACCCTCCATAGCATGTCTAGGCCCAGCCTCAGCTACCCCACCATCTCTAGCCTGACTAGACCCAGCCTCTGCTTCTCCACCATCTCTAGCCTGACTAGCCCCAGCCTCATCTACACCACCATCTCTAGACTGACTAGGCCCAGCCTCTGCTGTCTGCATCTCCTTACCCCCTGCATTTTGACCTCGATTTCCCCCACTTGCACCCTCACTCCGTCTATGGCCTTTATGTGGGCACGCAAAGCTCTTGTGCCCCAAATCCCCACATTCAAAACACCGTAGACTATCTGTGCTGGCAAAACCTGCATAGAGCCCCTCCCCATGCCTCACTTTGAAATGCACATTTAGCTGTTGCTCATTATTGTTCAGAAACATAAACACTTGCCGCCTGAACGAAACAACGTGCTTAACGGCATCTGCCTGAAAACCTGCTGACAGTACACGGAAACCGCTAGCAAACTTACCAAAACGACTCAGCTCTTTCCTAATTTGATCGTCCGTAATAAACGGAGGCAAATTTGCCACTACAACTCTTGTTGAAGGGGTAGAGAGAGGTGAAATTGACACCAACACATCTCTTACAAATATTCCGCTAGCAATTAGCCTACCGACCAAATTTGCCCTTTTCATGAACACAACCACAGCTTTGTTCATTCTAGAAGCAGAATGTATAAACTCAGCTCCTACCTGTTCACCGACCGCGAGCAGAACCTCCTCCACCTTAACTCCGTTCTCAGGAACACACCTGAATCCATGCTGTATCGACAGCGTCTCGTCCGCGCTAGGCTGAGAAGCCATTGCGCACACTACACCTTCCACCCCCCCGGAAAGTTACTCTGTCCTCTTCCACCCTAACTTTGAAAAAAAAACTTTGGATACCGCTAAAAACAAATATTGCATTAACCCTCCACCATAGAAAATAACATGTAAAGAAAAGAATCAAGAAAGTTAGTTAGGATAGAGCTTTCCACACCAAACACTCAAACTCCAAAAACACCCAGCATGCACCGAGAGAGAGAGAGAGAGAGAGAGAGAGAGAGAGAGAGATTAACCTGCTGTAGTAGAGAGACATTAACCTGCTGTAGTAGAGAGAGAGAGACATTAACCTGCTGTTGTGGAGAGAGAGACAATATCCTGCTGTAGTAGAGAGAGAGAGACATTAACCTGCTGTAGTAGAGAGAGAGAGAGACATTAACCTGCTGTAGTAGAGAGAGAGAGAGACACTAACCTGCTCTAATAGAGAGAGAGAGACATTAACCTGCTGTTGTAGAGAGAGAGACATTAACCTGTTGTAGTAGAGAGAGAGAGAGACATTAACCTGCTGTAGTAGAGAGAGAGAGACATTAACCTGCTTTTGTGAAGAGAGAGAGACATTAACCTGCTGTAGTAGAGAGAGAGAGAGACATTAACCTGCTGTTGTGGAGAGAGAGAGACATTAACCTGCTTTTGTGGAGAGAGAGAGCCATTAACCTGCTAGAGTAGAGAGAGAGCCATTAACCTGCTGTAGTAGAGAGAGAGAGACATTAACCTGCTAGTAGACATTAACCTGCTGTAGAGAGAGACATTAACCTGCTGTAGTAGAGAGAGAGAGACATTAACCTGCTATAGTAGAGAGAGAGACATTAACCTGCTATAGTAGAGAGAGAGACATTAACCTGCTGTTGTGGAGAGAGAGAGACATTAACCTGCTGTAGTAGAGAGAGAGAGACATTAACCTGCTTTTGTGAGAGAGAGAGACATTAACCTGCTGTAGTAGAGAGAGAGAGACATTAACCTGCTTTTGTAGCCATTAGAGAGAGAGAGACATTAACCTGCTGTAGTAGAGAGAGAGAGACATTAACCTGCTGTAGTAGAGAGAGAGAGACATTAACCTGCTGTTGTGGAGAGAGAGACATTAACCTGCTGTTGTGGAGAGAGAGAGACATTAACCTGCTTTTGTAGAGACATTATCCTGCTGTAGTAGAGAGAGAGAGAGACATTAACCTGCTGTAGTAGAGAGAGAGAGACATTAACCTGCTGTAGTAGAGAGAGAGAGACATTAACCTGCTGTTGTGGAGAGAGACATTAACCTGCTGTAGTAGAGAGAGAGAGAGAGACATTAACCTGCTGTAGTAGAGAGAGAGATTAAGAGAGAGAGAGAGAGAGAGATTAACCTGCTGTAGTGGAGAGAGAGACATTAACCTGCTGTAGTAGAGAGAGAGAGACATTAACCTGCTGTTGTGGAGAGAGAGACATTATCCTGCTGTAGTAGAGAGAGAGACATTAACCTGCTGTAGTAGAGAGAGAGAGAGAGACATTAACCTGCTGTGTAGTAGAGAGAGAGAGACATTAACCTGCTCTAATAACCTGCTGTAGAGAGAGAGACATTAACCTGCTGTTGTAGAGAGAGAGACATTAACCTGTTGTAGTAGAGAGAGAGACATTAACCTGCTGTAGTAGAGAGAGAGACATTAACCTGCTGTAGTGAGAGAGAGAGAGACATTAACCTGCTGTAGTAGAGAGAGAGAGAGACATTAACCTGCTGTTGTGGAGAGAGAGAGACATTAACCTGCTTTTGTGGAGAGAGAGAGCCATTAACCTGCTAGAGTAGAGAGAGAGAGACATTAACCTGCTGTAGTAGAGAGAGAGAGACATTAACCTGCTGTAGTAGAGAGAGAGACATTAACCTGCTGTAGTAGAGAGAGAGACATTAACCTGCTATAGTAGAGAGAGAGACATTAACCTGCTGTAGTAGAGAGAGAGACATTAACCTGCTGTAGTAGAGAGAGAGACATTAACCTGCTAGAGTAGAGAGAGAGACATTAACCTGCTAGAGTAGAGAGAGAGACATTAACCTGCTGTAGTAGAGAGAGATAGACATTAACCTGCTGTAGTAGAGAGAGAGACATTAACCTGCTAGAGTAGAGAGAGAGAGACATTAACCTGCTGTAGTAGAGAGAGAGAGACATTAACCTGCTGTAGTAGAGAGAGAGACATTAACCTGCTAGAGTAGAGAGAGAGACATTAACCTGATGTAGTAGAGAGAGAGAGACACTAACCTGCTCTAATAGAGAGAGAGAGACATTAACCTGCTGTCGTAGAGAGAGAGAGACATTAACCTGCTGTATTAGAGAGAGTGTGAGAGAGACATTAACATGCTTTTGTGGAGAGATAGAGACATTAACCTGCTGTTGTAGAGAGAGAGAGACGTTAACCTGCTGTTGTGGAGAGAGACATTAACCTGCTGTAGTAGAGAGAGAGAGAGACATTAACCTGCTGTTGTAGAGAGAGAGACATTATCCTGCTGTAGTAGAGAGAGAGAGAGACATTAACCTGCTGTTGTAGAGAGAGAGAGACGTTAACCTGCTGTTGTGGAGAGAGACATTAACCTGCTGTAGTAGAGAGAGAGAGACATTATCCTGCTGTAGTAGAGAAAGAGAGAGACATTAACCTGCTGTAGTAGAGAGAGAGAGACATTAACCTGCTGTAGTAGAGAGAGAGAGAGACATTAACCTGCTGTTGTGGAGAGAGAGAGACATTAACCTGCTTTTGTGGAGAGAGAGAGACATTAACCTGCTGTTGTAGAGAGAGAGAGACATTATCCTGCTGTAGTAGAGAGAGAGAGACGTTAACCTGCTGTTGTGGAGAGAGACATTAACCTGCTGTAGTAGAGAGAGAGAGAGAGACATTATCCTGCTGTAGTAGAGAGAGAGAGAGACATTAACCTGCTTTTGTGGAGAGAGAGAGACATTAACCTGCTGTTGTAGAGAGAGAGAGACATTATCCTGCTGTAGTAGAGAGAGACGTTAACCTGCTGTTGTGGAGAGAGACATTAACCTGCTGTAGTAGAGAGAGAGAGAGACATTATCCTGCTGTAGTAGAGAGAGAGAGAGACATTAACCTGCTGTTGTGGAGAGAGAGAGACATTAACCTGCTTTTGTGGAGAGAGAGAGACATTAACCTGCTGTTGTAGAGAGAGAGAGACATTATCCTGCTGTAGTAGAGAGAGAGAGAGACATTAACCTGCTGTTGTGGAGAGAGAGAGAGACATTAACCTGCTGTAGTAGAGAGAGAGAGACATTAACCTGCTGTAGTAGAGAGAGAGAGAGACATTAACCTGCTGTTGTGGAGAGAGAGAGACATTAACCTGCTTTTGTGGAGAGAGAGAGACATTAACCTGCTGTTGTAGAGAGAGAGAGACATTATCCTGCTGTAGTAGAGAGAGAGAGACGTTAACCTGCTGTTGTGGAGAGAGACATTAACCTGCTGTAGTAGAGAGAGAGAGAGAGACATTATCCTGCTGTAGTAGAGAGAGAGAGAGACATTAACCTGCTTTTGTGGAGAGAGAGAGACATTAACCTGCTGTTGTAGAGAGAGAGAGACATTATCCTGCTGTAGTAGAGAGAGACGTTAACCTGCTGTTGTGGAGAGAGACATTAACCTGCTGTAGTAGAGAGAGAGAGAGAGACATTATCCTGCTGTAGTAGAGAGAGAGAGACATTAACCTGCTGTTGTGGAGAGAGAGAGACATTAACCTGCTTTTGTGGAGAGAGAGAGACATTAACCTGCTGTTGTAGAGAGAGAGAGACATTATCCTGCTGTAGTAGAGAGAGAGAGAGACATTAACCTGCTGTTGTGGAGAGAGAGAGAGACATTATCCTGCTGTAGTAGAGAGAGAGAGAGACATTAACCTGCTGTAGTAGAGAGACATTAACCTGCTGTAGTAGAGAGAGAGAGACATTAACCTGCTGTAGTAGAGAGAGAGAGACATTAACATGCTGTAGATGAGAGAGAGACAATATCCTGCTGTAGTAGAGAGAGACAGACATTAACCTGCTGTAGTAGAGAGAGAGAGACATTAACCTGCTGTAGTAGAGAGAGACATTATCCTGCTGTAGTAGAGAGAGACATTAACCTGCTGAAAGTAGAGAGACATTAACCTGCTGTAGTAGAGAGAGAGAGACATTAACCTGCTGTAGTAGAGAGAGAGAGACATTAACCTGCTGTTGTGGAGAGAGAGAGACATGAACCTGCTGTTGTAGAGAGAGAGATAGAGAAATTAACTTGCTGTAGTAGAGAGAGACATTAACCTGATGTAGTAGAGAGAGAGATACATTAACCTTCTGTAGTAGAGAGAGAGAGAGAGAGAGACATTAACCTGCTGTTGTGGAGAGAGAGAGACATTAACCTGTTTTTGTGGAGAGAGAGAGCCATTAACCTGCTGTTGTAGAGAGAGAGATACATTAACCTTCTGTAGTAGAGAGAGAGAGAAAGAGAGAGACATTAACCTGCTGTAGTAGAGAGAGAGAGACATTAACCTGCTTTTGTGGAGAGAGAGAGCCATTAACCTGCTGTTGTAGAGAGAGAGATACATTAACCTTCTGTAGTAGAGAGAGAGAGAGAAAGAGAGAGACATTAACCTGCTGTAGTAGAGAGAGAGAGACATTAACCTGCTGTAGTAGAGAGAGAGAGAGACATTAACCTGCTGTTGTGGAGAGAGAGAGACATTAACCTGCTTTTGTGGAGAGAGAGAGACATTAACCTGCTGTTGTAGAGAGAGAGAGACATTATCCTGCTGTAGTAGAGAGAGAGAGACATTAACCTGCTGTAGTAGAGAGAGAGAGAGACATTAACCTGCTGTTGTGGAGAGAGAGAGAGACATTAACCTGCTTTTGTGGAGAGAGAGAGACATTAACCTGCTGTTGTATAGAGAGAGAGACATTATCCTGCTGTAGTAGAGAGAGAGAGACGTTAACCTGCTGTTGTGGAGAGAGACATTAACCTGCTGTAGTAGAGAGAGAGAGAGACATTATCCTGCTGTAGTAGAGAGAGAGAGAGACAACCTGCTTTTGTGGAGAGAGAGAGACATTAACCTGCTGTTGTAGAGAGAGAGAGAGACATTATCCTGCTGTAGTAGAGAGAGAGACGTTAACCTGCTGTTGTGGAGAGAGACATTAACCTGCTGTAGTAGAGAGAGAGAGAGACATTATCCTGCTGTAGTAGAGAGAGAGAGAGACATTAACCTGCTGTAGTAGAGAGAGAGAGAGACATTAACCTGCTGTTGTGGAGAGAGAGAGACATTAACCTGCTTTTGTGGAGAGAGAGAGACATTAACCTGCTGTTGTAGAGGGAGAGAGACATTATCCTGCTGTAGTAGAGAGAGAGAGAGACATTATCCTGCTGTAGTAGAGAGAGAGAGACATTAACCTGCTGTAGTAGAGCGAGAGACATTAACCTGCTGTAGTAGAGAGAGAGAGACATTAACCTGCTGTTGTGGAGAGAGAGAGACATTAACCTGCTTTTGTGGAGAGAGAGAGACATTAACCTGCTGTTGTAGAGAGAGAGAGAGAGAGACATTATCCTGCTGTAGTAGAGAGAGAGACATTAACCTGCTTTTGTGGAGAGAGAGAGACATTAACCTGCTTTTGTGGAGAGAGAGAGACATTAACCTGCTGTTGTAGAGAGAGAGAGACATTATCCTGCTGTAGTAGAGAGAGAGACATTAACCTGCTGTTGTGGAGAGAGAGAGACATTAACCTGCTTTTGTGGAGAGAGAGAGACATTAACATGCTGTTGTAGAGAGAGAGAGAGAGAGATTATCCTGCTGTAGTAGAGAGAGAGACATTAACCTGCTTTTGTGGAGAGAGAGAACCATTAACCTGCTGTTGTAGAGAGAGATAGAGTCATTAACCTGCTGTAGTAGAGAGAGAGACATTAACCTGCTTTTGTGGAGAGAGAGACATTAACCTGCTGTAGTAGAGAGAGAGAGAGAGAGACATTAACCTGCTGTTGTGGAGAGAGAGAGACATTATCCTGCTGTAGTAGAGAGAGAGAGAGAGACATTAACCTGCTGTTGTGGAGAGAGAGAGACATTAACCTGCTGTAGTAGAGAGAGAGAGAGACATTAACCTGCTGTTGTGGAGAGAGAGAGACATTAACCTGCTGTTGTAGAGAGAGAGAGAGATTAACCTGCTGTAGTAGAGAGAGAGAGACACTAACCTGCTTTTGTGGAGAGAGAGAGACATTAACCTGCTTTTGTGGAGAGAGAGAGACATTAACCTGCTGTTGTAGAGAGAGAGAGAGATTAACCTGCTGTAGTAGAGAGAGAGAGACACTAACCTGCTGTAATAGAGAGAGAGAGAGAGAGAGAGAGAGAGAGATTAACCTGCTGTAGTAGAGAGACATTAACCTGCTGTAGTAGAGAGAGAGAGACATTAACTGCTGTAGTAGAGAGAGAGAGACGTTAACCTGCTGTTGTGGAGAGAGAGAGAGACATTAACCTGCTGTAGTAGAGAGAGAGAGAGAGAGATACATTAACCTGCTGTAATAGAGAGAGAGACATTATCCTGCTTTTGTGAAGAGAGAGAGACATTAACCTGCTGTAGTAGAGAGAGAGAGAGACATTAACCTGCTGTAGTAGAGAGAGAGAGAGACATTAACCTGCTGTTGTGGAGAGAGAGAGACATTAACCTGCTGTAATAGAGAGAGAGAGAGAGAGAGATTAACCTGCTGTTGTGGAGAGAGAGACAATATCCTGCTGTAGTAGAGAGAGAGACATTAACCTGCTTTTGTGAAGAGAGAGAGACATTAACCTGCTGTAGTAGAGAGAGAGAGAGACATTAACCTGCTGTTGTGGAGAGAGAGAGACATTAACCTGCTTTTGTGGAGAGAGAGAGCCATTAACCTCCTGTTGTAGAGAGAGAGAGAGACATTATCCTGCTGTAGTAGAGAGAGAGACATTAACCTGCTGTAGTAGAGAGAGAGACATTAACCTGCTAGAGTAGAGAGAGAGAGACATTAACCTGCTGTAGTAGAGAGAGAGAGACATTAACCTGCTGTAGTAGAGAGAGAGACATTAACCTGCTAGAGTAGAGAGAGAGACATTAACCTGCTGTAGTAGAGAGAGAGACATTAACCTGCTGTAGTAGAGAGAGAGACATTAACCTGCTAGAGTAGAGAGCGAGACATTAACCTGCTAGAGTAGAGAGCGAGACATTAACCTGCTGTAGTAGAGAGAGAGACATTAACCTGCTGTAGTAGAGAGAGAGACATTAACCTGCTGTAGTAGAGAGAGAGAGAGACATTAACCTGCTGTAGTAGAGAGAGAGAGAGAGACATTAACCTGCTTTTGTGGAGAGAGAGAGACATTAACCTGCTGTTGTAGAGAGAGAGAGAGACGTTAACCTGCTAGAGTAGAGAGCGAGACATTAACCTGCTGTAGTAGAGAGAGAGACATTAACCTGCTGTAGTAGAGAGAGAGACATTAACCTGCTGTAGTAGAGAGAGAGAGAGAGACATTAACCTGCTTTTGTGGAGAGAGAGAGACATTATCCTGCTGTAGTAGAGAGAGAGAGACGTTAACCTGCTGTTGTGGAGAGAGAGACATTAACCTGCTGTAGTAGAGAGAGAGACATTATCCTGCTGTAGTAGAGAGAGACATTATCCTGCTGTAGTAGAGAGAGAGAGAGACATTAACCTGCTGTTGTGGAGAGAGAGAGACATTAACCTGCTTTTGTGGAGAGAGAGAGACATTAACCTGCTGTAGTAGAGAGAGAGCCATTAACCTGCTGTAGTAGAGAGAGAGACATTAACCTGCTGTAGGAGAGAGAGAGACATTAACCTGCTGTAGTAGAGAGAGAGACATTAACCTGCTGTAGTAGAGAGAGAGAGAGACATTAACCTGCTGTAGTAGAGAGACATTATCCTGCTGTAGTAGAGAGAGAGAGACATGAACCTGCTGTTGTGGAGAGAGAGAGACATGAACCTGCTGTTGTAGAGAGAGATAGAGAAATTAACTTGCTGTAGTAGAGAGAGAGACATTAACCTGATGTAGTAGAGAGAGAGACATTAACCTGCTAGAGTAGAGAGAGAGAGACATTAACCTGCTAGAGTAGAGAGCGAGACATTAACCTGCTAGAGTAGAGAGCGAGACATTAACCTGCTGTAGTAGAGAGAGAGACATTAACCTGCTGTAGTAGAGAGAGAGACATTAACCTGCTGTAGTAGAGAGAGAGAGAGACATTAACCTGCTGTAGTAGAGAGAGAGAGAGAGACATTAACCTGCTTTTGTGGAGAGAGAGAGACATTAACCTGCTGTTGTAGAGAGAGAGAGAGACGTTAACCTGCTAGAGTAGAGAGCGAGACATTAACCTGCTGTAGTAGAGAGAGAGACATTAACCTGCTGTAGTAGAGAGAGAGACATTAACCTGCTGTAGTAGAGAGAGAGAGAGAGACATTAACCTGCTTTTGTGGAGAGAGAGAGACATTATCCTGCTGTAGTAGAGAGAGAGAGACGTTAACCTGCTGTTGTGGAGAGAGACATTAACCTGCTGTAGTAGAGAGAGAGACATTATCCTGCTGTAGTAGAGAGAGAGACATTATCCTGCTGTAGTAGAGAGAGAGAGAGAGACATTAACCTGCTGTTGTGGAGAGAGAGAGACATTAACCTGCTTTTGTGGAGAGAGAGAGACATTAACCTGCTGTAGTAGAGAGAGAGCCATTAACCTGCTGTAGTAGAGAGAGAGACATTAACCTGCTGTAGGAGAGAGAGAGACATTAACCTGCTGTAGTAGAGAGAGAGACATTAACCTGCTGTAGTAGAGAGAGAGAGAGACATTAACCTGCTGTAGTAGAGAGACATTATCCTGCTGTAGTAGAGAGAGAGAGACATGAACCTGCTGTTGTGGAGAGAGAGAGACATGAACCTGCTGTTGTAGAGAGAGATAGAGAAATTAACTTGCTGTAGTAGAGAGAGAGACATTAACCTGATGTAGTAGAGAGAGAGATACATTAACCTTCTGTAGTAGAGAGAGAGAGAGAGACATTAACCTGCTGTTGTGGAGAGAGAGAGACATTAACCTGCTTTTGTGGAGAGAGAGAGACATTAACCTGCTGTTGTAGAGAGAGAGAGACATTAACCTGCTTTTGTAGAGAGAGATACATTAACCTTCTGTAGTAGAGAGAGAGAGAAAGAGAGAGACATTAACCTGCTGTAGTAGAGAGAGAGAGACATTAACCTGCTGTAGTAGAGAGAGAGAGACATTAACCTGCTGTTGTGGAGAGAGAGAGACATTAACCTGCTTTTGTGGAGAGAGAGAGACATTATCCTGCTGTTGTAGAGAGAGAGATACATTAACCTTCTGTAGTAGAGAGAGAGAGAAAGAGAGAGACATTAACCTGCTGTAGTAGAGAGAGAGAGACATTAACCTGCTTTTGTGGAGAGAGAGAGCCATTAACCTGCTGTTGTAGAGAGAGAGATACATTAACCTTCTGTAGTAGAGAGAGAGAGAAAGAGAGAGACATTAACCTGCTGTAGTAGAGAGAGAGACATTAACCTGCTGTAGTAGAGAGAGAGAGAGACATTAACCTGCTGTTGTGGAGAGAGAGAGACATTAACCTGCTTTTGTGGAGAGAGAGAGACATTAACCTGCTGTTGTAGAGAGAGAGAGACATTATCCTGCTGTAGTAGAGAGAGAGAAGTTAACCTGCTGTTGTGGAGAGAGACATTAACCTGCTGTAGTAGAGAGAGAGAGACATTAACCTGCTGTAGTAGAGAGAGAGAGAGACATTAACCTGCTGTTGTGGAGAGAGAGAGACATTAACCTGCTTTTGTGGAGAGAGAGAGACATTATCCTGCTGTAGTAGAGAGAGAGAGAAAGAGAGAGACATTAACCTGCTGTAGTAGAGAGAGAGAGACATTAACCTGCTGTTGTAGAGAGAGAGATACATTAACCTTCTGTAGTAGAGAGAGAGAAAGAGAGAGACATTAACCTGCTGTAGTAGAGAGAGAGAGAGACATTAACCTGCTGTTGTGGAGAGAGAGAGACATTAACCTGCTTTTGTGGAGAGAGAGAGACATTAACCTGCTGTTGTAGAGAGAGAGAGACATTATCCTGCTTTTGTGGAGAGAGAGATACATTAACCTTCTGTAGTAGAGAGAGAGAGAAAGAGAGAGACATTAACCTGCTGTAGTAGAGAGAGAGAGACATTAACCTGCTTTTGTGGAGAGAGAGAGCCATTAACCTGCTGTTGTAGAGAGAGAGATACATTAACCTTCTGTAGTAGAGAGAGAGAGAAAGAGAGAGACATTAACCTGCTGTAGTAGAGAGAGAGAGACATTAACCTGCTGTAGTAGAGAGAGAGAGAGAGAGACATTAACCTGCTGTTGTGGAGAGAGAGAGACATTAACCTGCTTTTGTGGAGAGAGAGAGACATTAACCTGCTGTTGTAGAGAGAGAGAGACATTATCCTGCTGTAGTAGAGAGAGAGAGACATTAACCTGCTGTAGTAGAGAGAGAGAGAGACATTAACCTGCTGTTGTGGAGAGAGAGAGAGACATTAACCTGCTTTTGTGGAGAGAGAGAGACATTAACCTGCTGTTGTAGAGAGAGAGAGACATTATCCTGCTGTAGTAGAGAGAGAGAGAGATTAACCTGCTGTAGTAGAGAGAGAGAGACATTATCCTGCTGTAGTAGAGAGAGAGACATTAACCTGCTTTTGTGGAGAGAGAGAGACATTAACCTGCTGTTGTAGAGAGAGAGAGACATTATCCTGCTGTAGTAGAGAGAGAGAAGTTAACCTGCTGTTGTGGAGAGAGACATTAACCTGCTGTAGTAGAGAGAGAGAGCGAGACATTATCCTGCTGTAGTAGACAGAGAGAGAGAGAGACATTAACCTGCTGTAGTAGAGAGAGAGAGAGACATTAACCTGCTGTTGTGGAGAGAGAGAGACATTAACCTGCTTTTGTGAGAGAGAGAGACATTAACCTGCTGTTGTAGAGGGAGAGAGACATTATCCTGCTGTAGTAGAGAGAGAGAGAGACATTATCCTGCTGTAGTAGAGAGAGAGAGAGACATTAACCTGCTGTAGTAGAGAGAGAGACATTAACCTGCTGTAGAGAGAGAGAGACATTAACCTGCTTTTGTGGAGAGAGAGAGACATTAACCTGCTGTTGTAGAGAGAGAGAGAGACATTATCCTGCTGTTGTAGAGAGAGAGAGACATTATCCTGCTGTAGTAGAGAGAGAGAGAAAGAGAGAGACATTAACCTGCTGTAGTAGAGAGAGAGAGACATTAACCTGCTGTTGTAGAGAGAGAGATACATTAACCTTCTGTAGTAGAGAGAGAGAGACATTAACCTGCTGTAGTAGAGAGAGAGAGCCATTAACCTGCTTTTGTGGAGAGAGAGAGCCATTAGCCTGCTGTTGTAGAGAGAGAGATACATTAACCTTCTGTAGTAGAGAGAGAGAGAAAGAGAGAGACATTAACCTGCTGTAGTAGAGAGAGAGAGACATTAACCTGCTGTAGTAGAGAGAGAGAGAGAGAGACATTAACCTGCTGTTGTGGAGAGAGAGAGACATTAACCTGCTTTTGTGGAGAGAGAGAGACATTAACCTGCTGTTGTAGAGAGAGAGAGACATTATCCTGCTGTAGTAGAGAGAGAGAGACATTAACCTGCTGTAGTAGAGAGAGAGAGAGACATTAACCTGCTGTTGTGGAGAGAGAGAGAGACATTAACCTGCTTTTGTGGAGAGAGAGAGACATTAACCTGCTGTTGTAGAGAGAGAGAGACATTATCCTGCTGTAGTAGAGAGAGAGAGAGATTAACCTGCTGTAGTAGAGAGAGAGAGAGACATTATCCTGCTGTAGTAGAGAGAGAGAGACATTAACCTGCTTTTGTGGAGAGAGAGAGACATTAACCTGCTGTTGTAGAGAGAGAGAGACATTATCCTGCTGTAGTAGAGAGAGAGACGTTAACCTGCTGTTGTGGAGAGAGACATTAACCTGCTGTAGTAGAGAGAGAGAGCGAGACATTATCCTGCTGTAGTAGACAGAGAGAGAGAGAGACATTAACCTGCTGTAGTAGAGAGAGAGAGAGACATTAACCTGCTGTTGTGGAGAGAGAGAGACATTAACCTGCTTTTGTGGAGAGAGAGAGACATTAACCTGCTGTTGTAGAGGGAGAGAGACATTATCCTGCTGTAGTAGAGAGAGAGAGAGACATTATCCTGCTGTAGTAGAGAGAGAGAGAGACATTAACCTGCTGTAGTAGAGAGAGAGAGACATTAACCTGCTGTAGTAGAGAGAGAGAGACATTAACCTGCTTTTGTGGAGAGAGAGAGACATTAACCTGCTGTTGTAGAGAGAGAGAGAGACATTATCCTGCTGTTGTAGAGAGAGAGAGACATTATCCTGCTGTAGTAGAGAGAGAGAGAAAGAGAGAGACATTAACCTGCTGTAGTAGAGAGAGAGAGACATTAACCTGCTGTTGTAGAGAGAGAGATACATTAACCTTCTGTAGTAGAGAGAGAGACATTAACCTGCTGTAGTAGAGAGAGAGAGCCATTAACCTGCTTTGTGAGAGAGAGAGCCATTAGCCTGCTGTTGTAGAGAGAGAGATACATTAACCTTCTGTAGTAGAGAGAGAGAGACATTAACCTGCTGTAGTAGAGAGAGAGAGACATTAACCTGCTTTTGTGGAGAGAGAGAGCCATTAGCCTGCTGTTGTAGAGAGAGAGATACATTAACCTTCTGTAGTAGAGAGAGAGAGACATTAACCTGCTGTTGTGGAGAGAGAGAGACATTAACCTGCTTTTGTGGAGAGAGAGAGACATTATCCTGCTGTAGTAGAGAGAGAGAGACGTTAACCTGCTGTTGTGGAGAAAGACATTAACCTGCTGTAGTAGTGAGAGTGTGAGAGAGACATTAACATGCTTTTGTGGAGAGATAGAGACATTAACCTGCAGTAGAGAGAGAGAGAGAGAGACATTAACCTGCAGTAGAGAGAGAGAGAGACATTAACCTGCTGTTGTAGAGAGAGAGAGACATTAACCTGCTGTAGTATAGAGAGAGAGAGACATTAACCTGCTGTAGTAGAGAGAGAGAGAGAGACATTAACCTGCTGTTGTAGAGAGAGAGAGAGAGAGAGAGAGAGAGAGACATTAACCTGCTGTTGTAGAGAGAGAGAGACATTAACCTGCTGTAGTATAGAGAGAGAGACATTAACCTGCTGTAGTAAGAGAGAGAGAGAGAGACATTAACCTGCTGTAGTAGAGAGAGAGAGAGAGAGAGAGAGACATTAACCTGCTGTAGTAGAGAGAGAGACATTAACCTGCTGTAGTAGAGAGAGAGACATTAACCTGCTGTAGTAGAGAGAGAGACATTAACCTGCTGTAGTAGAGAGAGAGAGACATTAACCTGCTGTAGTAGAGAGAGAGACAATAACCTGCTGTAGTAGAGAGAGAGACATTAACCTGCTGTAGTAGAGAGAGAGAGAGACATTAACCTGCTGCAGTAGAGAGAGAGAGACATTAACCTGCTTTTGTGAAGAGAGAGAGACATTAACCTGCTTTTGTGAAGAGAGAGAGACATTAACCTGCTGTTGTGGAGAGAGAGACATTAACCTGCTAGAGTAGAGAGAGAGACATTAACCTGCTAGAGTAGAGAGAGAGACATTAACCTGCTAGAGTAGAGAGAGAGACATTAACCTGCTGTAGTAGAGAGAGAGACATTAACCTGCTGTAGTAGAGAGAGAGACATTAACCTGCTGTAGTAGAGAGAGAGACATTAACCTGCTAGAGTAGAGAGAGAGAGACATTAACCTGCTGTAGTAGAGAGAGAGACATTAACCTGCTGTAGTAGAGAGAGAGACAATAACCTGCTGTAGTAGAGAGAGAGACATTAACCTGCTGTAGTAGAGAGAGAGAGAGACATTAACCTGCTGCAGTAGAGAGAGAGAGACATTAACCTGCTTTTGTGAAGAGAGAGAGACATTAACCTGCTTTTGTGAAGAGAGAGAGACATTAACCTGCTGTTGTGGAGAGAGAGACATTAACCTGCTGTTGTAGAGAGAGAGAGAGACATTAACCTGCTTTCGTGGAGAGAGAGCCATTAACCTGCTGTAGTAGAGAGAGAGAGAGACATTAACCTGCTGTAGTAGAGTAGAGAGAGAGACATTAACCTGCTGTAGTAGAGAGAGAGACATTAACCTGCTAGAGTAGAGAGAGAGACATTAACCTGCTGTAGTAGAGAGAGAGAGACACTAACCTGCTCTAATAGAGAGAGAGAGAGAGAGACATTAACCTGCTGTTGTAGAGAGAGAGAGACATTAACCTGCTAGAGTAGAGAGAGAGACATTAACCTGCTGTAGATGAGAGAGAGACATTAACCTGCTGCAGTAGAGAGAGAGACATTAACCTGCTAGAGTAGAGAGAGAGACATTAACCTGCTAGAGTAGAGAGAGAGACATTAACCTGCTGTAGATGAGAGAGAGACATTAACCTGCTGCAGTAGAGAGAGAGACATTAACCTGCTAGAGTAGAGAGAGAGACATTAACCTGCTGCAGTAGAGAGAGAGACATTAACCTGCTGTAGTAGAGAGAGAGAGACATTAACCTGCTGTAGTAGAGAGAGAGAGACATTAACCTGCTGTAGTAGAGAGAGAGAGACAATAACCTGCTGTAGTAGAGAGAGAGACATTAACCTGCTAGAGTATAGAGAGAGACATTAACCTGCTGTAGTAGAGAGAGAGACATTAACTTGCTGTAGTAGAGAGAGACATTAACCTGCTAGAGTAGAGAGAGAGACATTATCCTGCTGTAGTAGAGAGAGAGACATTAACCTGCTAGAGTAGAGAGAGAGACATTAACCTGCTAGAGTAGAGAGAGAGACATTAACCTGCTGTAGTAGAGAGAGAGACATTAACCTGCTAGAGTAGAGAGAGAGAGACATTAACCTGCTGTAGTAGAGAGAGAGACAATAACCTGCTGTAGTAGAGAGAGAGACATTAACCTGCTGCAGTAGAGAGAGAGACATTAACCTGCTGTTGTGGAGAGAGAGAGACATTAACCTGCTTTTGTGGAGAGAGAGAGACATTAACCTGCTGTTGTAGAGAGAGAGAGACATTATCCTGCTTTTGTGGAGAGAGAGATACATTAACCTTCTGTAGTAGAGAGAGAGAGAAAGAGAGAGACATTAACCTGCTGTAGTAGAGAGAGAGAGACATTAACCTGCTTTTGTGGAGAGAGAGAGCCATTAACCTGCTGTTGTAGAGAGAGAGATACATTAACCTTCTGTAGTAGAGAGAGAGAGAAAGAGAGAGACATTAACCTGCTGTAGTAGAGAGAGAGAGACATTAACCTGCTGTAGTAGAGAGAGAGAGAGAGAGACATTAACCTGCTGTTGTGAGAGAGAGAGACATTAACCTGCTTTTGTGGAGAGAGAGAGACATTAACCTGCTGTTGTAGAGAGAGAGAGAGACATTATCCTGCTGTAGTAGAGAGAGAGAGACATTAACCTGCTGTAGTAGAGAGAGAGAGAGACATTAACCTGCTGTTGTGGAGAGAGAGAGACATTAACCTGCTTTTGTGGAGAGAGAGAGACATTAACCTGCTGTTGTAGAGAGAGAGAGACATTATCCTGCTGTAGTAGAGAGAGAGAGAGATTAACCTGCTGTAGTAGAGAGAGAGAGAGACATTATCCTGCTGTAGTAGAGAGAGAGAGACATTAACCTGCTTTTGTGGAGAGAGAGAGACATTAACCTGCTGTTGTAGAGAGAGAGAGACATTATCCTGCTGTAGTAGAGAGAGAGACGTTAACCTGCTGTTGTGGAGAGAGACATTAACCTGCTGTAGTAGAGAGAGAGAGCGAGACATTATCCTGCTGTAGTAGACAGAGAGAGAGAGAGACATTAACCTGCTGTAGTAGAGAGAGAGAGAGACATTAACCTGCTGTTGTGGAGAGAGAGAGACATTAACCTGCTTTTGTGGAGAGAGAGAGACATTAACCTGCTGTTGTAGAGGGAGAGAGACATTATCCTGCTGTAGTAGAGAGAGAGAGAGACATTATCCTGCTGTAGTAGAGAGAGAGAGAGACATTAACCTGCTGTAGTAGAGAGAGAGAGACATTAACCTGCTGTAGTAGAGAGAGAGAGACATTAACCTGCTGTTGTGGAGAGAGAGAGACATTAACCTGCTTTTGTGGAGAGAGAGAGACATTAACCTGCTGTTGTAGAGAGAGAGAGAGACATTATCCTGCTGTAGTAGAGAGAGAGAGAAAGAGAGAGACATTAACCTGCTGTAGTAGAGAGAGAGAGACATTAACCTGCTGTTGTAGAGAGAGAGATACATTAACCTTCTGTAGTAGAGAGAGAGAGACATTAACCTGCTGTAGTAGAGAGAGAGAGCCATTAACCTGCTTTTGTGGAGAGAGAGAGCCATTAGCCTGCTGTTGTAGAGAGAGAGATACATTAACCTTCTGTAGTAGAGAGAGAGAGACATTAACCTGCTGTAGTAGAGAGAGAGACATTAACCTGCTTTTGTGGAGAGAGAGAGCCATTAGCCTGCTGTTGTAGAGAGAGAGATACATTAACCTTCTGTAGTAGAGAGAGAGAGACATTAACCTGCTGTTGTGGAGAGAGAGAGACATTAACCTGCTTTTGTGGAGAGAGAGAGACATTATCCTGCTGTAGTAGAGAGAGAGAGACGTTAACCTGCTGTTGTGGAGAAAGACATTAACCTGCTGTAGTAGTGAGAGTGTGAGAGAGACATTAACATGCTTTTGTGGAGAGATAGAGACATTAACCTGCAGTAGAGAGAGAGAGAGAGAGACATTAACCTGCAGTAGAGAGAGAGAGAGACATTAACCTGCTGTTGTAGAGAGAGAGAGACATTAACCTGCTGTAGTATAGAGAGAGAGAGACATTAACCTGCTGTAGTAGAGAGAGAGAGAGAGACATTAACCTGCTGTTGTAGAGAGAGAGAGAGAGAGAGAGAGAGAGAGACATTAACCTGCTGTTGTAGAGAGAGAGAGACATTAACCTGCTGTAGTATAGAGAGAGAGACATTAACCTGCTGTAGTAAGAGAGAGAGAGAGAGACATTAACCTGCTGTAGTAGAGAGAGAGAGAGAGAGAGAGAGAGAGACATTAACCTGCTGTAGTAGAGAGAGAGACATTAACCTGCTGTAGTAGAGAGAGAGACATTAACCTGCTGTAGTAGAGAGAGAGACATTAACCTGCTGTAGTAGAGAGAGAGAGACATTAACCTGCTGTAGTAGAGAGAGAGACAATAACCTGCTGTAGTAGAGAGAGAGACATTAACCTGCTGTAGTAGAGAGAGAGAGAGACATTAACCTGCTGCAGTAGAGAGAGAGAGACATGAACCTGCTTTTGTGAAGAGAGAGAGACATTAACCTGCTTTTGTGAAGAGAGAGAGACATTAACCTGCTGTTGTGGAGAGAGAGACATTAACCTGCTAGAGTAGAGAGAGAGACATTAACCTGCTAGAGTAGAGAGAGAGACATTAACCTGCTAGAGTAGAGAGAGAGACATTAACCTGCTGTAGTAGAGAGAGAGACATTAACCTGCTGTAGTAGAGAGAGAGACATTAACCTGCTGTAGTAGAGAGAGAGACATTAACCTGCTAGAGTAGAGAGAGAGAGACATTAACCTGCTGTAGTAGAGAGAGAGACATTAACCTGCTGTAGTAGAGAGAGAGACAATAACCTGCTGTAGTAGAGAGAGAGACATTAACCTGCTGTAGTAGAGAGAGAGAGAGACATTAACCTGCTGCAGTAGAGAGAGAGAGACATTAACCTGCTAGAGTAGAGAGAGAGACATTAACCTGCTGTAGTAGAGAGAGAGACATTAACCTGCTTTAGTAGAGAGAGAGACATTAACCTGCTAGAGTAGAGAGAGAGAGACATTAACCTGCTAGAGTAGAGAGAGAGAGACATTAACCTGCTGTAGTAGAGAGAGAGAGACATTAACCTGCTAGAGTAGAGACAGAGACATTAACCTGATGTAGTAGAGAGAGAGAGAGAGACATTAACCTGCTGTTGTGGAGAGAGAGACATTAACCTGCTTTTGTGGACAGAGAGAGCCATTAACCTGCTGTTGTAGAGAGAGAGAGAGACATTATCCTGCTGTAGTAGAGAGAGAGAGATATTAACCTGCTGTAGTAGAGAGAGAGACATTAACCTGCTGTAGTAGAGAGAGAGACATTAACCTGCTAGAGTAGAGAGAGAGACATTAACCTGCTAGAGTAGAGAGAGAGACATTAACCCGCTGTAGTAGAGAGAGAGAGACATTAACCTGCTGTAGTAGAGAGACATTAACCTGCTAGAGTAGAGAGAGAGACATTAACCTGCTAGAGTAGAGAGAGAGACATTAACCTGCTGTAGTAGAGAGAGAGACATTAACTTGCTGTAGTAGAGAGAGAGACACTAACCTGCTCTAATAGAGAGAGAGAGAGAGAGAGACATTAACCTGCTGTTGTAGAGAGAGAGAGACATTAACCTGCTGTTGTAGAGAGAGAGACATTAACCTGCTAGAGTAGAGAGAGAGACATTAACCTGCTAGAGTAGAGAGAGAGACATTAACCTGCTGTAGTAGAGAGAGAGACATTAACCTGCTGTAGTAGAGAGAGAGACATTAACCTGCTAGAGTAGAGAGAGAGACATTAACCTGATGTAGTAGAGAGATAGAGACATTAACCTGCTGTAGTAGAGAGAGAGAGATATTAACCTGTTGTAGTAGAGAAAGAGACATTAACCTGCTCTAATAGAGAGAGAGAGACATTAACCTGTTGTAGTAGAGAGAGAGAGAGACATTAACCTGCTGTTGTAGAGAGAGAGACATTAACCTGCTAGAGTAGAGAGAGAGAGACATTAACCTGCTGTAGTAGAGAGAGAGACATTAACCTGCTGTAGTAGAGAGAGAGACAATAACCTGCTGTAGTAGAGAGAGAGACATTAACCTGCTGTAGTAGAGAGAGAGAGAGACATTAACCTGCTGCAGTAGAGAGAGAGAGACATTAACCTGCTTTTGTGAAGAGAGAGAGACATTAACCTGCTTTTGTGAAGAGAGAGAGACATTAACCTGCTGTTGTGGAGAGAGAGACATTAACCTGCTGTTGTAGAGAGAGAGAGAGACATTAACCTGCTTTCGTGGAGAGAGAGCCATTAACCTGCTGTAGTAGAGAGAGAGAGAGACATTAACCTGCTGTAGTAGAGTAGAGAGAGAGACATTAACCTGCTGTAGTAGAGAGAGAGACATTAACCTGCTAGAGTAGAGAGAGACATTAACCTGCTGTAGTAGAGAGAGAGACACTAACCTGCTCTAATAGAGAGAGAGAGAGAGAGACATTAACCTGCTGTTGTAGAGAGAGAGAGACATTAACCTGCTAGAGTAGAGAGAGAGACATTAACCTGCTGTAGATGAGAGAGAGACATTAACCTGCTGCAGTAGAGAGAGAGACATTAACCTGCTAGAGTAGAGAGAGAGACATTAACCTGCTAGAGTAGAGAGAGAGACATTAACCTGCTGTAGATGAGAGAGAGACATTAACCTGCTGCAGTAGAGAGAGAGACATTAACCTGCTAGAGTAGAGAGAGAGACATTAACCTGCTGCAGTAGAGAGAGAGACATTAACCTGCTGTAGTAGAGATTAGAGAGACATTAACCTGCTGTAGTAGAGAGAGAGAGACATTAACCTGCTGTAGTAGAGAGAGAGAGACAATAACATGCTGTAGTAGAGAGAGAGACATTAACCTGCTAGAGTATAGAGAGAGACATTAACCTGCTGTAGTAGAGAGAGAGACATTAACTTGCTGTAGTAGAGAGAGACATTAACCTGCTAGAGTAGAGAGAGAGACATTATCCTGCTGTAGTAGAGAGAGAGACATTAACCTGCTAGAGTAGAGAGAGAGACATTAACCTGCTAGAGTAGAGAGAGAGACATTAACCTGCTGTAGTAGAGAGAGAGACATTAACCTGCTAGAGTAGAGAGAGAGAGACATTAACCTGCTGTAGTAGAGAGAGAGACAATAACCTGCTGTAGTAGAGAGAGAGACATTAACCTGCTGCAGTAGAGAGAGAGACATTAACCTGCTTTTGTGAAGAGAGAGAGACATTAACCTGCTGTAGTAGATAGAGAGAGAGCCATTAACCTGCTGTTGTAGAGAGAGAGAGACATTAACCTGCTTTTGTGGAGAGAGAGAGAGACATTAACCTGCTTTTGTGGAGAGAGAGCCATTAACCTGCTGTAGTAGAGAGAGAGACATTAACCTGCTAGAGTAGAGAGAGAGACATTAACCTGATGTAGTAGAGAGAGAGAGACATTAACCTGCTGTAGTAGAGAGAGAGAGACATTAACCTGTTGTAGTAGAGAGAGAGACATTAACCTGCTCTAATAGAGAGAGAGAGACATTAACCTGCTGTCGTAGAGAGAGAGAGACATTAACCTGTTGTAGTAGAGAGAGAGAGAGACATTAACCTGCTGTTGTAGAGAGAGAGACATTAACCTGCTGTATTAGAGAGAGTGTGAGAGAGACATTAACATGCTTTTGTGGAGAGATAGAGACATTAACCTGCAGTAGAGAGAGAGAGAAAGAGAGACATTAACCTGCTGTAGTAGAGAGAGAGAGAGAGAGACATTAACCTGCTGTTGTAGAGAGAGAGAGAGACATTAAGCTGCTGTAGTAGAGAGAGAGAGACATTAACCTGCTGTAGTAGAGAGAGAGAGACATTAACCTGCTGTAGTAGAGAGAGAGAGAGAGAGACATTAACCTGCTGTAGTAGAGAGAGAGAGAGAGAGACATTAACCTGCTGTTGTAGAGAGAGAGAGACATTAACCTGCTAGAGTAGAGAGAGAGACATTAACCTGCTGTAGTAGAGAGAGCGACATTAACCTGCTGTAGTAGAGAGAGAGACATTAACCTGCTGTAGTAGAGAGAGAGACATTAACCTGCTGTAGTAGAGAGAGAGTGGCTTATTACAGCACAGCTCTACTAGACCAGGCCCAACACAGCACATATTTACCAGACCAGACCCGCCTCAGGACAGCACAACTAGACCCGTCCCATCACAACACAGCTCTACTAGACCCGTCCCATCACAACACAGCTCTACTAGACCTGGCCCATCACAACACAGCTCTACTAGACCCGGCCCATCACAACATAGCTCTACTAGACCCAGCCCATCACAACACAGCTCTGACCACTACTCCAGGGTCGGTCAGAACACTGCCCTTCAGGGAAGTAGACCACATGATGCAGTCCACACCATGTATCAGTCAGATCGTCAGCCTACATATGCTGAGGTAACCTCTGGCAGAAGACCCCTAGAACAATCAGAGATAGGAGAGGTGCGCCAACTACTGCAACTAATATGCAGACTACTGAGCTAGACAGTCCCTTTAATTCACACACGGGCACGCACACACACACACACACACACACAAACACACAGGGTTGCAGATTGCATTGTACTTATTTTATGTGCAATCTTATTCCATTCTTATTAATTTGTTTACAAATATTCCTAAATGTATTGACACCGGTATTATAATTATTATTATATGGAATGGTGTGTGTGTGTGTGCGCGTGTGTGTATGTATGTGTGTATATGTGTATGTGCATGTATGTATATATATGTATGTGTATGTGTGTGTATGTATATTGTATGTATGTGTGTGTGTGTGTATATATATATATATATATATGTATGTATATATATATATGTGTGTGTATGTATGTATATATATATATATATATATCGGTTTTTTCTCTTTTTTTTTCGATGTACTTTACTCAAACCAGTGAATATCACTTATTATAAATGAGATCATTAACTATCAGCTCTTGGAATATCCAGGGCCTATACTCTTCACATTTTGGTTATAAAACAACAAATCCAGAATTGATTAAAAACATCAAGGGACAGGACATCATAATCCTACTGGAAACATGGTGTCGTGGAGACATAGATACTCAGTGTCCCTCAGGCTATAGAGAAAGTTTACTACCATCAATCAAACATAAAAATGTTAAACGGGGCCGAGACTCAGGTGGAATCATCATTTGGCATAAGCAGGACTTAGCACTGAATGAAATGAAAAAAGGTACCACTCACATTTGGCTAAAACTTAACAAAGGTACAATCTATTGTGACAATGATGTATACATATGTGCAGCTTATGCTCCTCCTTCAGATTCATCATATTATGATGATCAGTTTTTTGACAATCTCCAGACAGAAATCATTACATTTCAGGCGCAGGGTAAAGTGCTTCTTTGTGGAGATTTCAATGCAAGAACAGGTTCTGAGCCTGACTACACTGATGCGGGAGGTAACCACCACATATTTGGACACCCCTCCTTGTACAGTAGCCCTATTATAAATAATAGAAACAGTCCTGACCAAATACTGAACAAAAATGGAAAAGAGTTAGTACATCTCTGTCGAGCCTTAGGCCTGTACATGCTTAATGGTAGAATCAGAGGGGACTCTTTAGGTCAGTTTACTTACTGCTCAGCTCTTGGGACAAGTGTAGTCGATTATGCCATCACTGACATTGACCCCTCCTCCATTAGTGCATTCACTGTCAGACCACAGACACCATTGTCAGATCACAGTCAGATCAACGTGTTTCTGAAGAAATTAACCGGCAATATTCATTCAAAAAAACAGCCCAATAAACTTTACAACATAAACCAATCATACAGATGGGCTCCAAACAGTGCAGAGACATTCATTGAAACATTGAACTCAAATGAAATGATGAACTCTATACAGTTTTTCAATAACTCACAGTACCAAAACAATAAAGATGGTGTCAATTCAGCTACCCAAAACATCAATTGCATATTCCAAAAAGCAGCATCGAAAGCAAATTTGAGAAAACCAAAGCAATGCAACATCAGAAGCAAAAATCTAAATGTTTCTGACAAATGGTTTGATAATGAATGTAAAACAATTAGAAAACACCTAAGACAAATGTCAAACAAAAAACATAAGCAGCAAAACAACCCAGAGCTACGATATGAATACTTTGAAACTCTGAAACACTATAAAACAAACACTGAAATGCAAGAAATTGAATTATACCAACAAGACACTTGATGAAATTGGAAACGCAATTGACCAAAATCAGTTCTGGGACATGTGGAACAATTTAAGCACAACAAAGCCACAAGAATTAGTCATACAAGATGTAGGAATTTGGAAAACTTATTTTGATAATCTATACAAAAACATCCCACAAAACGACTTACAACAGAACCAATTAGAAATTAAAGAAAAATTGAACATCCTTGAATCAGTCATTAAAAACAACCAAAATCCATTAGATTACCCAATAACCCAACAAGAACTAAATGAAAAGCTAAAATCTATTAAATCAAAAAAGGCTTGTGGTGTAGACAACATCAGAAATGAAATGCTGAAAAACAGCACACCTGAGTTGCAAAATGCTGTGCTTAAATTGTTCAACATGGTTTTAACTTCTGGCTGCTTCCCTGATGTCTGGAACCAGGGGCTCATCTCCCCTATCCACAAAAGTGGAGACAAATCAGACCCCAATAATTACAGGGGAATTTGCGTGAACAGTAACTTGGGAAAGATTTTCTGTAGCATTTTGAATTCAAGAATTCAAACCAAGCAAATTCAAGAAAAAAATGTAATAAGTAAATGTCAAATTGGCTTTCTTCCTAACCATCGCACTACTGACCATATATACACCTTACACACACTAATTAATAAACATGTCCACCAAAAAAAAGAGGGCAAAATCTTTGCTTGCTTTATTGACTTTAAAAAAGCATTTGATTCGATTTGGCACGAAGGGCTATTCTACAAAATTCTACAAAGTGGGCTTGGTGGTAAGGTGTATGACTTAATAAAATGTATGTACACAGAAAACAAGTGTGCAATAAAAATCAAAAACCAAAGAACAGAATTGTTTTCACAATGTCGAGGTGTGAGACAAGGCTGCAATTTGAGTCCAAATCTTTTCAACATTTATATCAATGAATTAGCAGACATGTTGGACCAATCTCCAGCCCCAGGACTCACACTATTTGACACAGAGGTGAAATACCTGCTATATGCTGATGACTTGGTACTTCTATCACCAACCAAAGAAGGTCTTCAACAAAACATTAATATTCTGGAGCAATATTGCCATAATTGGGCCCTGGCAGTAAATTTCCCAAAAACTAAAATCATGATTTTCCAAAAAAAACCGAGATGTCAAAAACACAAATGTAAATTCACCCTGAACAATACCTTAATTGAACACACAAAAAATTACACCTACCTTGGTCTGACCATATCTGCATCGGGAAACTTTAATATGGCAGTGAATGCACTCAAAGAAAAAGCCCGCAGAGCAATGTATGCAATAAAAATGAAATTATTCAAAATCAACATCCCAATTAAAATTTGGACTAAAATATTTGACAGTGTAATCCTACCAATAGCACTTTATGGAAGTGAGGTTTGGGGGCCACACAATAAAATGGATTTTAAAATGTGGGACAAACATCCAATTGAAGCCCTACATGCAGAATTCTGTCGGAAAATCCTACAAGAGAAATACACCAACTAATGCATGTAGGGCAGAATTGGGCCGTTTTCCAGTAATAATGAAGATACAGAAAAGATCATTCAAATTTTGGCTACATCTAAATTCAAGTCCAAATTCGAGTCTGCAATTTAAAGCACTTCAAGCCCAAGAGCTGAGCCCAGAAACGAGTCCTCTCAGTCAGCTGGTGTTGGACCTCACCAACCAAGCAGACACCAGCACTGCTTCAAAAGAAAGAATTCCAATAAGCAAAATCATGAACCAATCAAAGGAATCATATTTACAATACTGGAAAAACGAAACAAAATCCCAAAGCCGACTAAATTGCTATCTGACCCTAAACAGAGAATATGAATTGGCTGATTATCTCTACTCTGTCAGAGATACGAAGCAGAGACAGATCCTTACCAAGTACAGGCTGAGTGACCACCGATTGGCAATAGAAACCGGCAGACATAAAAAGACATTGCTACCCAAAGAGGAGCGTGTATGTGGTCACTGCATTACAGGGGAGGTAGAGACAGAGATGCACTTTCTCCTTTACTGTGATAAATATTCCTCACAAAGAGATTCATTATTCACAGAAATGACTACATATATTCCAGATTTTTACAAATTGAACCCAGAGGAAAAACTAAGAATACTCATGGGCGAAGGAGCAATGGCTCCTCTTGCAGCCAAATATGTATTTTCCTGCCATAGCCTGAGGGACACTGAATAATAACATCTGCATAGTAAACAGTAACTTACATATTATTACTATTATTGTTATTACTATAATTATTAATGTTTATCATTCCAAATATGGGTGGTAATGGTAGTGATAACAGTTTAGTGATGGTAGTAGTAGTCGTAGTAATGATGATTGTAGTTGTAGTACTGATATAAAGAAGAAGATGACCGTTATTTAGTTATAAGTTAGTTATAGTTTCATTTTCCATAATTTGATTTTATATTTAATACATTTCTACTATTGACTGTTACCATTTTATTGTTATTATTTTTGTATTTAATTTTGTATTATTATTTACTACCATTTTATATTATTATTTGCTATCATTTATATTTTGTTACAATGTATATTGTATACATTGTTGCTTTGGCAATATTGACACAATGTTTTTCATGCCAATAAAGCAGCTTGAATTTGAATTTGAATTTGAGAGAGAGACATTAACCTGCTGTAGTAGAGAGAGAGAGACATTAACCTGCTGTAGTAGAGAGAGAGAGAGAGAGACATTAACCTGCTGTAGTAGAGAGAGAGAGACATTAACCTGCTGTAGTAGAGAGAGAGAGAGAGACATTAACCTGCTGTAGTAGAGAGAGAGAGAGAGACATTAACCTGCTGTAGTAGAGAGAGAGAGAGAGAGACATTAACCTGCTGTTGTAGAGAGAGAGAGACATTAACCTGCTAGAGTAGAGAGAGAGACATTAACCTGCTGTAGTAGAGAGAGAGACATTAACCTGATGTAGTAGAGAGAGAGAGACATTAACCTGCTGTAGTAGAGAGAGAGACAATAACCTGCTGAAGTAGAGAGAGAGACATTAACCTGCTACAGTAGAGAGAGAGACATTAACCTGCTGTAGTAGAGAGAGAGACATTAACCTGCTAGAGTAGAGACAGAGACATTAACCTGATGTAGTAGAGAGAGAGAGAGACACTAACCTGCTCTAATAGAGAGAGAGAGACATTAACCTGCTGTTGTGGAGAGAGAGAGACATTAACCTGCTTTTGTGGAGAGAGAGAAAGACATTATCCTGCTGTAGTAGAGAGAGAGAGAGACATTATCCTGCTGTAGTAGAGAGAGAGAGACACTAACCTGCTCTAATAGAGAGAGAGAGACATTAACCTGCTGTTGTGGAGAGAGAGAGACATTAACCTGCTTTTGTGGAGAGAGAGAGCCATTAACCTGCTGTTGTAGAGAGAGAGAGAGACATTATCCTGCTTTTGTGGAGAGAGAGAGCCATTAACCTGCTGTTGTAGTAGAGAGAGAGAGACATTAACCTGCTTTTGTGGAGAGAGAGACATTAACCTGCTGTTGTAGAGAGAGAGAGAGAGAGACATTAACCTGCTGTAGTAGAGAGAGAGAGAGAGACATTAACCTGCTGTTGTGGAGAGAGAGAGACATTAACCTGCTTTTGTGGAGAGAGAGAGCCATTAACCTGCTGTTGTAGAGAGAGAGAGAGACATTATCCTGCTGTAGTAGAGAGAGAGAGACATTAACCTGCTGTAGTAGAGAGAGAGACATTAACCTGCTAGAGTAGAGAGAGAGACATTAACCTGCTGTAGTAGAGAGAGAGACATTAACCTGCTGTAGTAGAGAGAGAGACATTAACCTGCTAGAGTAGAGAGAGAGACATTAACCTGCTAGAGTAGAGAGAGAGACATTAACCTGCTGTAGTAGAGAGAGAGAGAGACATTAACCTGCTGTAGTAGAGAGAGAGAGACATTAACCTGCTAGAGTAGAGAGAGAGACATTAACCTGCTGTAGTAGAGAGAGAGACATTAACCTGCTTTAGTAGAGAGAGAGACATTAACCTGCTAGAGTAGAGAGAGAGAGACATTAACCTGCTGTAGTAGAGAGAGAGAGACATTAACCTGCTGTAGTAGAGAGAGAGACAATAACCTGCTGTAGTAGAGAGAGAGACATTAACCTGCTACAGTAGAGAGAGAGACATTAACCTGCTGTAGTAGAGAGAGAGAGACATTAACCTGCTAGAGTAGAGACAGAGACATTAACCTGATGTAGTAGAGAGAGAGAGAGAGAGACATTAACCTGCTGTTGTGGAGAGAGAGACATTAACCTGCTTTTGTGGACAGAGAGAGCCATTAACCTGCTGTTGTAGAGAGAGAGAGAGACATTATCCTGCTGTAGTAGAGAGAGAGAGATATTAACCTGCTGTAGTAGAGAGAGAGACATTAACCTGCTGTAGTAGAGAGAGAGACATTAACCTGCTGTAGTAGAGAGAGAGACATTAACCTGCTGTAGTAGAGAGAGAGACATTAACCTGCTAGAGTAGAGAGAGAGACATTAACCTGCTAGAGTAGAGAGAGAGACATTAACCTGCTGTAGTAGAGAGAGAGACATTAACCTGCTAGAGTAGAGAGAGAGACATTAACCTGCTAGAGTAGAGAGAGAGACATTAACCTGCTAGAGTAGAGAGAGAGAGACATTAACCTGCTAGAGTAGAGAGAGAGAGAGACATTATTCTGCTTTTGTGGAGAGAGAGAGCCATTAACCTGCTGTTGTAGTAGAGAGAGAGAGACATTAACTTGCTTTTGTGGAGAGAGAGACATTAACCTGCTGTTGTAGAGAGAGAGAGAGAGACATTAACCTGCTGTAGTAGAGAGAGAGAGACATTAACCTGCTTTTGTGAAGAGAGAGAGACATTAACCTGCTGTAGTAGAGAGAGAGACATTAACCTGCTTTTGTGAAGAGAGAGAGCCATTAACCTGCTGTTGTAGAGAGAGAGAGATACATTATCCTGCTGTAGTAGAGAGAGAGAGACATTAACCTGCTGTAGTAGAGAGAGAGAGACATTAACCTGCTGTTGTGGAGAGAGAGAGACATTAACCTGCTTTTGTGGAGAGAGAGAGCCATTAACCTGCTGTTGTAGAGAGAGAGAGAGACATTATCCTGCTTTTGTGGAGAGAGAGAGCCATTAACCTGCTGTTGTAGTAGAGAGAGAGAGACATTAACCTGCTTTTGTGGAGAGAGAGACATTAACCTGCTGTTGTAGAGAGAGAGAGAGATAGACATTAACCTGCTGTAGTAGAGAGAGAGAGAGAGACATTAACCTGCTGTTGTGGAGAGAGAGAGACATTAACCTGCTTTTGTGGAGAGAGAGAGCCATTAACCTGCTGTAGTAGAGAGAGAGAGACATTAACCTGCTGTAGTAGAGAGAGAGACATTAACCTGCTAGAGTAGAGAGAGAGAGACATTAACCTGCTGTAGTAGAGAGAGAGACATTAACCTGCTGTAGTAGAGAGAGAGAGAGACATTAACCTGCTGTAGTAGAGAGAGAGACATTAACCTGCTAGAGTAGAGAGAGAGAGACATTAACCTGCTGTAGTAGAGAGAGAGAGACATTAACCTGCTAGAGTAGAGACAGAGACATTAACCTGATGTAGTAGAGAGAGAGAGAGAGACATTAACCTGCTGTTGTGGAGAGAGAGACATTAACCTGCTTTTGTGGACAGAGAGAGCCATTAACCTGCTGTTGTAGAGAGAGAGAGAGACATTATCCTGCTGTAGTAGAGAGAGAGAGATATTAACCTGCTGTAGTAGAGAGAGAGACATTAACCTGCTGTAGTAGAGAGAGAGACATTAACCTGCTAGAGTAGAGAGAGAGACATTAACCTGCTAGAGTAGAGAGAGAGACATTAACCCGCTGTAGTAGAGAGAGAGAGACATTAACCTGCTGTAGTAGAGAGACATTAACCTGCTAGAGTAGAGAGAGAGACATTAACCTGCTAGAGTAGAGAGAGAGACATTAACCTGCTGTAGTAGAGAGAGAGACATTAACTTGCTGTAGTAGAGAGAGAGACACTAACCTGCTCTAATAGAGAGAGAGAGAGAGAGAGACATTAACCTGCTGTTGTAGAGAGAGAGAGACATTAACCTGCTGTTGTAGAGAGAGAGACATTAACCTGCTAGAGTAGAGAGAGAGACATTAACCTGCTAGAGTAGAGAGAGAGACATTAACCTGCTGTAGTAGAGAGAGAGACATTAACCTGCTGTAGTAGAGAGAGAGACATTAACCTGCTGTTGTGGAGAGAGAGACATTAACCTGCTTTTGTGGACAGAGAGAGCCATTAACCTGCTGTTGTAGAGAGAGAGAGAGACATTATCCTGCTGTAGTAGAGAGAGAGAGATATTAACCTGCTGTAGTAGAGAGAGAGACATTAACCTGCTGAAGTAGAGAGAGAGACATTAACCTGCTAGAGTAGAGAGAGAGACATTAACCTGCTAGAGTAGAGAGAGAGACATTAACCCGCTGTAGTAGAGAGAGAGAGACATTAACCTGCTGTAGTAGAGAGACATTAACCTGCTAGAGTAGAGAGAGAGACATTAACCTGCTAGAGTAGAGAGAGAGACATTAACCTGCTGTAGTAGAGAGAGAGACATTAACTTGCTGTAGTAGAGAGAGAGACACTAACCTGCTCTAATAGAGAGAGAGAGAGAGAGAGACATTAACCTGCTGTTGTAGAGAGAGAGAGACATTAACCTGCTGTTGTAGAGAGAGAGACATTAACCTGCTAGAGTAGAGAGAGAGACATTAACCTGCTAGAGTAGAGAGAGAGACATTAACCTGCTGTAGTAGAGAGAGAGACATTAACCTGCTGTAGTAGAGAGAGAGACATTAACCTGCTAGAGTAGAGAGAGAGACATTAACCTGATGTAGTAGAGAGATAGAGACATTAACCTGCTGTAGTAGAGAGAGAGAGATATTAACCTGTTGTAGTAGAGAAAGAGACATTAACCTGCTCTAATAGAGAGAGAGAGACATTAACCTGTTGTAGTAGAGAGAGAGAGAGACATTAACCTGCTGTTGTAGAGAGAGAGACATTAACCTGCTGTTGTAGAGAGAGAGAGACATTAACCTGCTGTATTAGAGAGAGTGTGAGAGAGACATTAACATGCTTTTGTGGAGAGATAGAGACATTAACCTGCAGTAGAGAGGGAGAGAGAGAGAGAGACATTAACCTGCTGTAGTAGAGAGAGAGAGAGAGAGACATTAACCTGCTGTTGTAGAGAGAGAGAGACATTAACCTGCTGTAGTAGAGAGAGAGAGACATTAACCTGCTGTAGTAGAGAGAGAGAGAGAGACATTAACCTGCTGTAGTAGAGAGAGAGAGAGAGAGAGACATTAACCTGCTGTTGTAGAGAGAGAGAGAGACAATAACCTGCTGAAGTAGAGAGAGAGACATTAACCTGATGAAGTAGAGAGAGAGACATTAACCTGCTCTAATAGAGAGAGAGAGACATTAACCTGCTGTTGTGGAGAGAGAGAGACATTAACCTGCTTTTGTGGAGAGAGAGAAAGACATTATCCTGCTGTAGTAGAGAGAGAGAGAGACATTATCCTGCTGTAGTAGAGAGAGAGACATTAACCTGCTGTAGTAGAGAGAGAGACATTAACCTGCTGTAGTAGAGAGAGAGACATTAACCTGCTGTAGTAGAGAGAGAGACATTAACCTGATGTAGTAGAGAGAGAGAGACATTAACCTGCTGTAGTAGAGAGAGAGATATTAACCTGTTGTAGTAGAGAGAGAGACATTAACCTGCTGTAGTAGAGAGAGAGAGAGACATTAACCTGTTGTAGTAGAGAGAGAGAGAGACATTAACCTGCTGTCGTAGAGAGAGAGAGAGACATTAACCTGTTGTAGTAGAGAGAGAGAGAGACATTAACCTGCTGTTGTAGAGAGAGAGACATTAACCTGCTGTTGTAGAGAGAGAGAGACATTAACCTGCTGTATTAGAGAGAGTGTGAGAGAGACATTAACCTGCTGTAGTAGAGAGAGAGAGAGAGACATTAACCTGCTGTAGTAGAGAGAGAGAGAGAGAGAGACATTAACCTGCTGTTGTAGAGAGAGAGAGACATTAACCTGCTAGAGTAGAGAGAGACATTAACCTGCTGTAGTAGAGAGAGAGACATTAACCTGCTGTAGTAGAGAGAGAGACATTAACCTGCTGTAGTAGAGAGAGAGACATTACCCTGCTGTAGTAGAGAGAGAGAGAGAGAGACATTAACCTGCTGTTGTAGAGAGAGAGAGAGACAATAACCTGCTGAAGTAGAGAGAGAGACATTAACCTGCTGTAGTAGAGAGAGAGACATTAACCTGCTAGAGTAGAGACAGAGACATTAACCCGATGTAGTAGAGAGAGAGAGACACTAACCTGCTCTAATAGAGAGAGAGAGACATTAACCTGCTGTTGTGGAGAGAGAGAGACATTAACCTGCTTTTGTGGAGAGAGAGAAAGACATTATCCTGCTGTAGTAGAGAGAGAGAGACACTAACCTGCTCTAATAGAGAGAGAGAGACATTAACCTGCTGTTGTGGAGAGAGAGAGACATTAACCTGCTTTTGTGGAGAGAGAGAGCCATTAACCTGCTGTTGTAGTAGAGAGAGAGAGACATTAACCTGCTTTTGTGGAGAGAGAGACATTAACCTGCTGTTGTAGAGAGAGAGAGAGAGACATTAACCTGCTGTAGTAGAAAGAGAGAGACATTAACCTGCTTTTGTGAAGAGAGAGAGACATTAACCTGCTGTAGTAGAGAGAGAGAGAGACATTAACCTGCTTTTGTGGAGAGAGAGAGAGAGACATTATCCTGCTGTAGTAGAGAGAGAGACATTAACCTGCTGTAGTAGAGAGAGAGACATTAACCTGCTAGAGTAGAGAGAGAGACATTAACCTGCTAGAGTAGAGAGAGAGAGAGACATTATCCTGCTTTTGTGGAGAGAGAGAGCCATTAACCTGCTGTTGTAGAGAGAGAGATACATTAACCTGCTGTTGTAGAGAGAGAGACATTAACCTGCTAGAGTAGAGAGAGAGAGACATTAACCTGCTAGAGTAGAGAGAGAGAGAGACATTATCCTGCTTTTGTGGAGAGAGAGAGCCATTAACCTGCTGTTGTAGTAGAGAGAGAGAGACATTAACCTGCTTTTGTGGAGAGAGAGACATTAACCTGCTGTTGTAGAGAGAGAGAGAGAGAGACATTAGCCTGCTAGAGTAGAGAGAGAGAGACATTAACCTGCTAGAGTAGAGAGAGAGAGAGACATTAACCTGCTTTTGTGGAGAGAGAGACATTAACCTGCTGTTGTAGAGAGAGAGAGAGAGACATTAACCTGCTGTAGTAGAAAGAGAGAGACATTAACCTGCTTTTGTGAAGAGAGAGAGACATTAACCTGCTGTAGTAGAGAGAGAGACATTAACCTGCTTTTGTGAAGAGAGAGAGACATTAACCTGCTGTAGTAGAGAGAGAGAGAGACATTAACCTGCTGTTGTGGAGAGAGAGAGACATTAACCTGCTTTTGTGGAGAGAGAGAGAGCCATTAACCTGCTGTTGTAGAGAGAGAGACATTAACCTGCTAGAGTAGAGACAGAGACATTAACCCGATGTAGTAGAGAGAGAGAGACACTAACCTGCTCTAATAGAGAGAGAGAGACATTAACCTGCTGTTGTGGAGAGAGAGAGACATTAACCTGCTTTTGTGGAGAGAGAGAGACATTATCCTGCTGTAGTAGAGAGAGAGAGAGACATTAACCTGCTGTAGTAGAGAGAGAGACATTAACCTGCTGTAGTAGAGAGAGAGACATTAACCTGTTTTTGTGGAGAGAGAGCCATTAACCTGCTGTAGTAGAGAGAGAGACATTAACCTGCTGTAGTAGAGAGAGAGACATTAACCTGCTAGAGTAGAGAGAGAGACATTAACCTGATGTAGTAGAGAGAGAGAGACATTAACCTGTTGTAGTAGAGAGAGAGACATATTAACCTGTTGTAGTAGAGAGAGAGACATTAACCTGCTGTCGTAGAGAGAGAGAGACATTAACCTGTTGTAGTAGAGAGAGAGAGAGACATTAACCTGCTGTTGTAGAGAGAGAGACATTAACCTGCTGTTGTAGAGAGAGAGAGACATTAACCTGCTGTATTAGAGAGAGTGTGATAGAGACATTAACCTGCTGTAGTAGAGAGAGAGAGAGAGACATTAACCTGCTGTAGTAGAGAGAGAGAGAGAGACATTAACCTGCTGTAGTAGAGAGAGAGAGAGAGAGAGAGACATTAACCTGCTGTTGTAGAGAGAGAGAGACATTAACCTGCTAGAGTAGAGAGAGAGACATTAACCTGCTGTAGTAGAGAGAGAGACATTAACCTGCTGTAGTAGAGAGAGAGACATTAACCTGCTGTAGTAGAGAGAGAGAGAGAGACATTAACCTGCTGTTGTAGAGAGAGAGAGAGACAATAAACAGCTGAAGTAGAGAGAGAGACATTAACCTGCTGTAGTAGAGAGAGAGACATTAACCTGCTAGAGTAGAGACAGAGACATTAACCCGATGTAGTAGAGAGAGAGAGACACTAACCTGCTCTAATAGAGAGAGAGAGACATTAACCTGCTGTTGTGGAGAGAGAGAGACATTAACCTGCTTTTGTGGAGAGAGAGAAAGACATTATCCTGCTGTAGTAGAGAGAGAGAGAGACATTATCCTGCTGTAGTAGAGAGAGAGAGACACTAACCTGCACTAATAGAGAGAGAGAGACATTAACCTGCAGTTGTGGAGAGAGAGAGACATTAACCTGCTTTTGTGGAGAGAGAGAGCCATTAACCTGCTGTTGTAGAGAGAGAGAGAGACATTATCCTGCTTTTGTGGAGAGAGAGAGACATTAACCTGCTGTTGTAGTAGAGAGAGAGAGACATTAACCTGCTTTTGTGGAGAGAGAGACATTAACCTGCTGTTGTAGAGAGAGAGAGAGAGACATTAACCTGCTGTAGTAGAAAGAGAGAGACATTAACCTGCTTTTGTGAAGAGAGAGAGACATTAACCTGCTGTTGTGGAGAGAGAGAGACATTAACCTGCTTTTGTGGAGAGAGAGAGCCATTAACCTGCTGTTGTAGAGAGAGAGAGAGAGACATTATCCTGCTGTAGTAGAGAGAGAGAGACATTAACCTGCTGTAGTAGAGAGAGAGACATTAACCTGCTAGAGTAGAGAGAGAGACATTAACCTGCTAGAGTAGAGAGAGAGAGACATTATCCTGCTTTTGTGGAGAGAGAGAGAGACATTATCCTGCTTTTGTGTAGAGAGAGAGCCATTAACCTGCTGTTGTAGAGAGAGAGAGAGAGACATTAACCTGCTGTTGTAGAGAGAGAGAGAGAGACATTAACCTGCTGTAGTAGAAAGAGAGAGACATTAACCTGCTTTTGTGAAGAGAGAGAGACATTAACCTGCTTTTGTGAAGAGAGAGAGACATTAACCTGCTGTAGTAGAGAGAGAGAGAGACATTAACCTGCTGTTGTGGAGAGAGAGAGACATTAACCTGCTTTTGTGGAGAGAGAGAGACATTATCCTGCTGTAGTAGAGAGAGAGAGACATTAACCTGCTGTAGTAGAGAGAGAGACATTAACCTGCTAGAGTAGAGAGAGATACATTAACCTGCTAGAGTAGAGAGAGAGCCATTAACCTGCTGTTGTAGAGAGAGAGAGACATTATCCTGCTGTAGTAGAGAGAGAGAGACATTAACCTGCTGTAGTAGAGAGAGAGACATTAACCTGCTAGAGTAGAGAGAGAGACATTAACCTGCTAGAGTAGAGAGAGAGAGACATTAACCTGCTAGAGTAGAGAGAGAGAGAGACATTATCCTGCTTTTGTGGAGAGAGAGAGCCATTAACCTGCTGTTGTAGTAGAGAGAGAGAGACATTAACCTGCTTTTGTGGAGAGAGAGACATTAACCTGCTGTTGTAGAGAGAGAGAGAGAGACATTAACCTGCTGTAGTAGAGAGAGAGAGAGACATTAACCTGCTTTTGTGAAGAGAGAGAGACATTAACCTGCTGTAGTAGAGAGAGAGACATTAACCTGCTTTTGTGAAGAGAGAGAGAGCCATTAACCTGCTGTTGTAGAGAGAGAGAGAGACATTATCCTGCTGTAGTAGAGAGAGAGAGACATTAACCTGCTGTAGTAGAGAGAGAGACATTAACCTGCTAGAGTAGAGAGAGAGACATTAACCTGCTAGAGTAGAGAGAGAGAGACATTAACCTGCTAGAGTAGAGAGAGAGACATTAACCTGCTGTAGTAGAGAGAGAGACATTAACCTGCTGTAGTAGAGAGAGAGACATTAACCTGCTGTAGTAGAGAGAGAGACATTAACCTGCTGTAGTAGAGAGAGAGACATTAACCTGCTAGAGTAGAGAGAGAGACATTAACCTGCTGTAGTAGAGAGAGAGACATTAACCTGCTGTAGTAGAGAGAGAGACATTAACCTGCTTTTGTGAAGAGAGAGAGACATTAACCTGCTGTAGTAGAGAGAGAGACATTAACCTGCTGTAGTAGAGAGAGAGAGAGACATTAACCTGCTGTTGTGAGAGAGAGAGACATTAACCTGCTTTTGTGAGAGAGAGAGACATTATCCTGCTGTAGTAGAGAGAGAGACATTAACCTGCTGTAGTAGAGAGAGAGACATTAACCTGCTAGAGAGAGAGAGAGACATTAACCTGCTAGAGTAGAGAGAGAGCCATTAACCTGCTGTTGTAGAGAGAGAGAGACATTATCCTGCTGTAGTAGAGAGAGAGAGACATTAACCTGCTGTAGTAGAGAGAGAGACATTAACCTGCTAGAGTAGAGAGAGAGACATTAACCTGCTAGAGTAGAGAGAGAGACATTAACCTGCTAGAGTAGAGAGAGAGAGACATTAACCTGCTAGAGTAGAGTAGAGAGAGAGACATTATCCTGCTTTTGTGGAGAGAGAGAGCCATTAACCTGCTGTTGTAGTAGAGAGAAAGAGACATTAACCTGCTTTTGTGAGAGAGAGAGACATTAACCTGCTGTTGTAGAGAGAGAGAGAGACATTAACCTGCTGTAGTAGAGAGAGAGACATTAACCTGCTTTTGTGAAGAGAGAGAGACATTAACCTGCTGTAGTAGAGAGAGAGACATTAACCTGCTTTTGTGAAGAGAGAGAGCCATTAACCTGCTGTTGTAGAGAGAGAGAGACATTATCCTGCTGTAGTAGAGAGAGAGAGACATTAACCTGCTGTAGTAGAGAGAGAGACATTAACCTGCTAGAGTAGAGAGAGAGACATTAACCTGCTAGAGTAGAGAGAGAGACATTAACCTGCTGTAGTAGAGAGAGAGACATTAACCTGCTAGAGTAGAGAGAGAGAGACGTTAACCTGCTGTAGTAGATAGAGAGAGACATTAACCTGCTGTAGTAGAGAGAGAGAGACATTAACCTGCTAGAGTAGAGAGAGAGACATTAACCTGCTGTAGTAGAGAGAGAGACATTAACCTGCTGTAGTAGAGAGAGATTAACATTAACCTGCTAGAGAGAGAGAGAGACATTAACCTGCTGTAGTAGAGAGAGAGACATTAACCTGCTAGAGTAGAGAGAGAGACATTAACCTGCTGTAGTAGAGAGAGAGACATTAACCTGCTGTAGTAGAGAGAGAGACATTAACCTGCTAGAGTAGAGAGAGAGACATTAACCTGCTGTAGTAGAGAGAGAGACATTAACCTGCTGTAGTAGAGAGAGAGACATTAACCTGCTGTAGTAGAGAGAGAGACATTAACCTGCTGTAGTAGAGAGAGAGACATTAACCTGCTGTAGTAGAGAGAGAGACATTAACCTGCTTTTGTGAAGAGAGAGAGACATTAACCTGCTGTAGTAGAGAGAGAGAGACATTAACCTGCTGTTGTGGAGAGAGAGAGACATTAACCTGCTTTTGTGGAGAGAGAGAGACATTATCCTGCTGTAGAGAGAGAGAGAGACATTAACCTGCTAACCTGCTTTTGAGAGAGAGACATTAACCTGCTAGAGTAGAGAGAGAGACATTAACCTGCTAGAGTAGAGAGAGAGCCATTAACCTGCTGTTGTAGAGAGAGAGAGACATTAACCTGCTTTTGTGGAGAGAGAGACATTAACCTGCTGTTGTAGAGAGAGAGAGAGAGACATTAACCTGCTGTAGTAGAGAGAGAGAGACATTAACCTGCTTTTGTGAAGAGAGAGAGACATTAACCTGCTGTAGTAGAGAGAGAGACATTAACCTGCTTTTGTGAAGAGAGAGAGCCATTAACCTGCTGTTGTAGAGAGAGAGAGAGACATTATCCTGCTGTAGTAGAGAGAGAGAGACATTAACCTGCTGTAGTAGAGAGAGAGACATTAACCTGCTAGAGTAGAGAGAGAGAGACATTAACCTGCTAGAGTAGAGAGAGAGACATTAACCTGCTGTAGTAGAGAGAGACATTAACCTGCTGTAGTAGAGAGAGACATTAACCTGCTAGAGTAGAGAGAGAGAGACGTTAACCTGCTGTAGTAGATAGAGAGAGACATTAACCTGCTGTAGTAGAGAGAGAGAGACATTAACCTGCTAGAGTAGAGAGAGAGACATTAACCTGCTGTAGTAGAGAGAGAGACATTAATCTGCTGTAGTAGAGAGAGAGACATTAACCTGCTAGAGTAGAGAGAGAGACATTAACCTGCTGTAGTAGAGAGAGAGAGACATTAACCTGCTGTAGTAGAGAGAGAGACATTAACCTGCTGTAGTAGAGAGAGAGACATTAACCTGCTTTTGTGAAGAGAGAGAGACATTAACCTGCTGTAGTAGAGAGAGAGAGACATTAACCTGCTGTTGTGGAGAGAGAGAGACATTAACCTGCTTTTGTGGAGAGAGAGAGACATTATCCTGCTGTAGTAGAGAGAGAGAGACATTAACCTGCTGTAGTAGAGAGAGAGACATTAACCTGCTAGAGTAGAGAGAGAGACATTAACCTGCTAGAGTAGAGAGAGAGCCATTAACCTGCTGTTGTAGAGAGAGAGAGACATTATCCTGCTGTAGTAGAGAGAGAGAGACATTAACCTGTTGTAGTAGAGAGAGAGACATTAACCTGCTAGAGTAGAGAGAGAGACATTAACCTGCTAGAGTAGAGAGAGAGACATTAACCTGCTAGAGTAGAGAGAGAGAGACATTAACCTGCTAGAGTAGAGAGAGAGAGAGACATTATCCTGCTTTTGTGGAGAGAGAGAGCCATTAACCTGCTGTTGTAGTAGAGAGAGAGACATTAACCTGCTTTTGTGGAGAGAGAGACATTAACCTGCTGTTGTAGAGAGAGAGAGAGAGAGACATTAACCTGCTGTAGTAGAGAGAGAGAGACATTAACCTGCTTTTGTGAAGAGAGAGAGACATTAACCTGCTGTAGTAGAGAGATAGACATTAACCTGCTTTTGTGAAGAGAGAGAGCCATTAACCTGCTGTTGTAGAGAGAGAGAGACATTATCCTGCTGTAGTAGAGAGAGAGAGACATTAACCTGCTGTAGTAGAGAGAGAGACATTAACCTGCTAGAGTAGAGAGAGAGACATTAACCTGCTAGAGTAGAGAGAGAGACATTAACCTGCTGTAGTAGAGAGAGAGACATTAACCTGCTGTAGTAGAGAGAGAGACATTAACCTGCTAGAGAGAGAGACGTTAACCTGCTGTAGTAGAGAGAGAGACATTAACCTGCTGTGTAGTAGAGAGAGAGACATTAACCTGCTAGAGTAGAGAGAGAGACATTAACCTGCTGTAGTAGAGAGAGAAACATTAACCTGCTGTAGTAGAGAGAGAGACATTAACCTGCTAGAGTAGAGAGAGAGACATTAACCTGCTGTAGTAGAGAGAGAGACATTAACCTGCTGTAGTAGAGAGAGAGACATTAACCTGCTGTAGTAGAGAGAGAGACATTAACCTGCTAGTAGAGAGAGAGAGACATTAACCTGCTGTAGTAGAGAGAGAGACATTAACCTGCTGTAGTAGAGAGAGACATTAACCTGCTAGAGTAGAGAGAGAGACATTAACCTGCTGTAGTAGAGAGAGAGACATTAACCTGCTGTAGTAGAGAGAGAGACATTAACCTGCTAGAGTAGAGAGAGACATTAACCTGCTGTAGTAGAGAGAGAGACATTAACCTGCTAGAGTAGAGAGAGAGAGAGACATTAACATGCTGCAGTAGAGAGAGAGATAGAGACATTAACCTGCTGTTGTAGAGATTGAGAGACATTAACCTGCTGTATTAGAGAGAGTGTGAGAGAGACATTAACATGCTTTTGTGGAGAGATAGAGACATTAACCTGCAGTAGAGAGAGAGAGAGAGAGAGAGAGAGAGACATTAACCTGCTGTAGTAGAGAGAGAGACATTAACCTGCTGTAGTAGAGAGAGAGACATTAACCTGCTGTAGTAGAGAGAGAGACATTAACCTGCTGTAGTAGAGAGAGAGACATTAACCTGCTGTAGTAGAGAGAGAGACATTAACCTGCTGTAGTAGAGAGAGAGACATTAACCTGCTTTTGTGAAGAGAGAGAGACATTAACCTGCTGTAGTAGAGAGAGAGAGAGACATTAACCTGCTGTTGTGGAGAGAGAGAGACATTAACCTGCTTTTGTGGAGAGAGAGAGACATTATCCTGCTGTAGTAGAGAGAGAGAGACATTAACCTGCTGTAGTAGAGAGAGAGACATTAACCTGCTAGAGTAGAGAGAGAGACATTAACCTGCTAGAGTAGAGAGAGAGCCATTAACCTGCTGTTGTAGAGAGAGAGAGACATTAACCTGCTTTTGTGGAGAGAGAGACATTAACCTCCTGTTGTAGAGAGAGAGAGAGAGACATTAACCTGCTGTAGTAGAGAGAGAGAGACATTAACCTGCTTTTGTGAAGAGAGAGAGACATTAACCTGCTGTAGTAGAGAGAGAGACATTAACCTGCTTTTGTGAAGAGAGAGAGCCATTAACCTGCTGTTGTAGAGAGAGAGAGAGACATTATCCTGCTGTAGTAGAGAGAGAGAGACATTAACCTGCTGTAGTAGAGAGAGAGACATTAACCTGCTAGAGTAGAGAGAGAGAGACATTAACCTGCTAGAGTAGAGAGAGAGACATTAACCTGCTGTAGTAGAGAGAGAGACATTAACCTGCTGTAGTAGAGAGAGAGACATTAACCTGCTAGAGTAGAGAGAGAGAGACGTTAACCTGCTGTAGTAGATAGAGAGAGACATTAACCTGCTGTAGTAGAGAGAGAGAGACATTAACCTGCTAGAGTAGAGAGAGAGACATTAACCTGCTGTAGTAGAGAGAGAGACATTAATCTGCTGTAGTAGAGAGAGAGACATTAACCTGCTAGAGTAGAGAGAGAGAGACATTAACCTGCTGTAGTAGAGAGAGAGACATTAACCTGCTGTAGTAGAGAGAGAGACATTAACCTGCTGTAGTAGAGAGAGAGACATTAACCTGCTTTTGTGAAGAGAGAGAGACATTAACCTGCTGTAGTAGAGAGAGAGAGAGACATTAACCTGCTGTTGTGGAGAGAGAGAGACATTAACCTGCTTTTGTGGAGAGAGAGAGACATTATCCTGCTGTAGTAGAGAGAGAGAGACATTAACCTGCTGTAGTAGAGAGAGAGACATTAACCTGCTAGAGTAGAGAGAGAGACATTAACCTGCTAGAGTAGAGAGAGAGCCATTAACCTGCTGTTGTAGAGAGAGAGAGACATTATCCTGCTGTAGTAGAGAGAGAGAGACATTAACCTGTTGTAGTAGAGAGAGAGACATTAACCTGCTAGAGTAGAGAGAGAGACATTAACCTGCTAGAGTAGAGAGAGAGACATTAACCTGCTAGAGTAGAGAGAGAGAGACATTAACCTGCTAGAGTAGAGAGAGAGAGAGACATTATCCTGCTTTTGTGGAGAGAGAGAGCCATTAACCTGCTGTTGTAGTAGAGAGAGAGAGACATTAACCTGCTTTTGTGGAGAGAGAGACATTAACCTGCTGTTGTAGAGAGAGAGAGAGAGACATTAACCTGCTGTAGTAGAGAGAGAGAGACATTAACCTGCTTTTGTGAAGAGAGAGAGACATTAACCTGCTGTAGTAGAGAGATAGACATTAACCTGCTTTTGTGAAGAGAGAGAGCCATTAACCTGCTGTTGTAGAGAGAGAGAGACATTATCCTGCTGTAGTAGAGAGAGAGAGACATTAACCTGCTGTAGTAGAGAGAGAGACATTAACCTGCTAGAGTAGAGAGAGAGACATTAACCTGCTAGAGTAGAGAGAGAGACATTAACCTGCTGTAGTAGAGAGAGAGACATTAACCTGCTGTAGTAGAGAGAGAGACATTAACCTGCTAGAGTAGAGAGAGAGAGACGTTAACCTGCTGTAGTAGATAGAGAGAGACATTAACCTGCTGTAGTAGAGAGAGAGAGACATTAACCTGCTAGAGTAGAGAGAGAGACATTAACCTGCTGTAGTAGAGAGAGAAACATTAACCTGCTGTAGTAGAGAGAGAGACATTAACCTGCTAGAGTAGAGAGAGAGACATTAACCTGCTGTAGTAGAGAGAGAGACATTAACCTGCTGTAGTAGAGAGAGAGACATTAACCTGATGTAGTAGAGAGAGAGAGACATTAACCTGCTGTAGTAGAGAGAGAGAGACATTAACCTGCTGTAGTAGAGAGAGAGACATTAACCTGCTGTAGTAGAGAGAGAGACATTAACCTGCTAGAGTAGAGAGAGAGACATTAACCTGCTGTAGTAGAGAGAGAGACATTAACCTGCTGTAGTAGAGAGAGAGACATTAACCTGCTAGAGTAGAGAGAGAGACATTAACCTGCTGTAGTAGAGAGAGAGACATTAACCTGCTAGAGTAGAGAGAGAGAGAGACATTAACATGCTGCAGTAGAGAGAGAGATAGAGACATTAACCTGCTGTTGTAGAGATTGAGAGACATTAACCTGCTGTATTAGAGAGAGTGTAAGAGAGACATTAACATGCTTTTGTGGAGAGATAGAGACATTAACCTGCAGTAGAGAGAGAGAGAGAGAGAGAGAGAGAGAGAGAGAGACATTAACCTGCTGTAGTAGAGAGAGAGACATTAACCTGCTTTTGTGAAGAGAGAGAGACATTAACCTGCTGTAGTAGAGAGAGAGACATTAACCTGCTTTTGTGAAGAGAGAGAGACATTAACCTGCTGTTGTAGAGAGAGAGATAGAGACATTAACCTGCTGTTGTAGAGAGAGAGAGACATTAACCTGCTGTATTAGAGAGAGTGTGAGAGAGACATTAACATGCTTTTGTGGAGAGATAGAGACATTAACCTGCAGTAGAGAGAGAGAGAGAGAGAGAGAGAGAGAGAGAGAGAGAGAGAGAGACATTAACCTGCTGTAGTAGAGAGAGAGAGACATTAACCTGCTTTTGTGAAGAGAGAGAGACATTAACCTGCTGTAGTAGAGAGAGAGACATTAACCTGCTTTTGTGAAGAGAGAGAGACATTAACCTGCTGTAGTAGAGACAGAGAGAGACTGTCACGTTTTATCAAGGTGGGTGGAATCAGGCGCAGAGAGCAGGTTTCAGATATTTGACCGTTTATTCTCCAGGCTCACAAAAAACACGGTCAACCCAACACACAGGGTGAATAATCCAACACAGGATCAAAAATAGACCGGAGAATAAAACACAAGCACTACACCAAATGACATGAATACAAAAACAATCCCGCACAAAACAAGGGCGGGACAACCTACTACATATAAGGAAGTTAATTAAACTAAAATACACACTGTTATGCAGGTGAGTGAGGACCCAACAGCGATTCAACAGAAACAGAGTCTTTTAATGTCCAAACAGGGAAAACATAAATCCTCAATCTTTACAGGAGATGTCCAAACAGGGAAAACATAAATCCTCTATCTTTGCAGGAGAGTCCTCCTTCTAGTAGTAGAGGAGAATTGCAGGGCTAGCGGCAACAGACTGCAGGTCCCTCTGGGTAGGCGCGGGCCGTAGAGGACAGAGACACCTGCTCACACGCAGCATCTGATGAAGAGGCAGATTACGACAGGACGGGACAAGGGCAAAGCAAACAAGAATCCGACAAGGACAGAAGCAGAAACAGAGAGAGAAATAGAGACTTAATCAGAGGGCAAAAGAGGAGACAGGTGTGAGAGAGTAAACGAGGTCGTTAGGAGAATGAGGAACAGCTGGGAGCAGGAACGGAACGATAGAGAGAGAGAGAGTAACCTAATACGACCAGCAGGGGGAAACAAAGAGAAGGGAAAGCACAGGGACAAGACATAACATGACAGTACCCCCCCACTCACCGAGCGCCTCCTGGCGCACTCGAGGAGGAAACCTGGCGGCAACGGAGGAAATCATCGATCAGCGAACGGTCCAGCACGTCCCGAGATGGAACCCAACTCCGTTCCTCAGGACCGTACCGGAAAACGATGAAGAGGGAATCATTGTGCTATTATTATTATTAAAATGAGACACGGGTAGAGAACTGTAAGAGTTTGAGCTATCAGGACCAAACAGGCCAGGAGAGTGACAACTTGGGACAGACTGAGACACAGCAAGGCTAGGAGCAGGACCAGGAGAGATGCGGTGGCTGGGGACAGACTGAGACACAGCAAGGCCAGGGGTAGGGGCAGGAGGAGAGTTACCGGACTTAGTCTGCGCGCAGTCCGAACAAGCAGCCACGAAACGACGCGTGTCACGCTCCTGAGTGGGCCACCAAAACGCTGGCGAATAGAAGCAAGCGCACCCGAACGCCGGGGTGGCCGGCTAACTTGGCAGAGTGAGCCCACTGAAGAACGGCCAGACGAGTAGGAACGGGAACGAAAAGAAGGTTCCTAGGACAAGCGCGGAGACGGAGTGTGAGTGAGTGCTTGCTTTACCTGCCTCTCAATTCCCCAGACAGTCAACCCGACAACACGCCCCTCAGGGAGAATCCCCTCGGGGTCGGTGGAGGCTACTGAAGAACTGAAGAGACGGGATAAAGCATCAGGCTTGGTGTTCTTAGAGCCCGGACGATAAGAAATAACGAACTCGAAACGAGCGAAAAACAGCGCCCAACGAGCCTGACGCGCATTAAGTCGTTTGGCAGAACGGATGTACTCAAGGTTCTTATGGTCAGTCCAAACGACAAAGGAACGGTCGCCCCCTCCAACCACTGTCGCCATTCGCCTAGGGCTAAGCGGATGGCGAGCAGTTCGCGGTTTACCACATCATAGTTACGTTCCGACGGCGACAGGCGATGAGAAAATACGCGCAAGGGTGGACCTTATCATCAGAATGGGAGCGCTGGGACAGAATGGCTCCCACGCCCACCTCTGACGCGTCAACCTCGACAATGAACTGTCTAGAGACGTCAGGTGTAACAAGGATAGGAGCGGATGTAAAACGCTTCTTGAGGAGATCAATACTACAATCATACGACCGGTGAGGAGGAAGGGAGGTGGCCCTGGACCGACTGAAGACCGTGCGCAGATCATGATATTCCTCCGGCACCCCTGTCAAATCACCAGGCTCCTCCTGAGAAGAGGGGCAGAAGAAACAGGAGGGATAGCAGACATTAAACATTTCACATGACAAGAGACGTTCCAGGAGAGGATAGAATTACTAGACCAATTAATAGAAGGATTATGACACACTAGCCAGGGATGGCCCAAAACAACAGGCGTAAAAGGTGAACGAAAAATCAAAAAAGAAATGGTTTTGCTATGATTACCAGAGACAGTGAGGGTTAAAGGTAGCGTTTCACGCTGAATCCTGGGGAGAGGACTACCATCCAAGGCGAACATGGCCGTGGGCTCTCCTAACTGTCTGAGAGGAATGTCATGTTCCCGAGCCCAGGCTTCGTCCATAAAACAGCCCTCCGCCCCAGAGTCTATCAAGGCACTGCAGGAAGCTGCCGAACCGGTCCAGCGTAGATGGACCGACAAGGTAGTACAGGATCTTGAAGGAGAGACCTGAGTAGTAGCGCTCACCAGTAGCCCTCCGCTTACTGATGAGCTCTGGCCTTTTACTGGACATGAAATGACAAAATGACCAGCGGAACCGCAATAGAGACAGAGGCGGTTGGTGATTCTCCGTTCCCTCTCCTTAGTCGAGATGCGAATACCCCCCAGCTGCATGGGCTCAGCACCTGAGCCAGTGGAGGAAGATGGTAGTGATGCGGAGAGGGGGGAAACGGATAACGCGAGCTCTCTTCCACGAGCTCGGTGACGAAGATCTACCCGTCGTTCTATGCGAATAGCGAGTTCAATCAAAGAATCCACGCTGGAAGGAACCTCCCGGGAGAGAATCTCATCCTTTACCTCGCGTGGAGACCCTCCAGAAAACGAGCGAGCAACGCCGGCTCGTTCCAGTCACTGGAGGCAGCAAGAGTGCGAAACTCTATAGAGTAGTCCGTTATGGATCGATTACCTTGACATAGGGAAGACAGGACCCTGGAAGCTTCCTTCCCAAAAACTGAACGATCAAAAACCCGTATCATCTCCTCCTTAAAGTTCTGATACTGGTTAGTACACTCAGCCCTTGCCTCCCAGATTGCCGTGCCCCACTCACGAGCCCGTCCAGTAAGGAGAGATATGACGTAGGCTATACGAGCTGTACCCCTGGAGTACGTGTTGGGCTGGAGAGAGAACACAATATCACACTGGGTGAGGAACGAGCGGCATTCAGTGGGCTCCCCAGAGTAACACGGTGGGTTATTAATTCTGGGCTCCGGAGACTCGGAAACCCTGGAAGTAGCCGGTGGATCGAGGCGGAGATTGTGAATATGTTTCGAGAGGTCGGAGACTTGGGCGGCCAGGGTCTCAACGGCATGTCGAGCAGCAGACAATTCCTGCTCGTGTCTGCCTACCATCGCTCCCTGGATCTCGACGGCTGAGTAGAGAGGATCCGAAGTCGCTGGGTCCATTCTTGGTCGGATTCTTCTGTTAAGCAGGTGAGTGAGGACCCAACAGCGATTCAACAGAAACAGAGTCTTTTAATGTCCAAACAGGGAAAACATAAATCCTCAATCTTTACAGGAGATGTCCAAACAGGGAAAACATAAATCCTCTATCTTTGCAGGAGAGTCCTCCTTCTAGTAGTAGAGGAGAATTGCAGGGCTAGCGGCAACAGACTGCAGGTCCCTCTGGGTAGGCGCGGGCCGTAGAGGACAGAGACACCTGCTCACACGCAGCATCTGATGAAGAGGCAGATTACGACAGGACGGGACAAGGGCAAAGCAAACAAGAATCCGACAAGGACAGAAGCAGAAACAGAGAGAGAAATAGAGACTTAATCAGAGGGCAAAAGAGGAGACAGGTGTGAGAGAGTAAACGAGGTCGTTAGGAGAATGAGGAACAGCTGGGAGCAGGAACGGAACGATAGAGAGAGAGAGAGTAACCTAATACGACCAGCAGGGGGAAACGAAGAGAAGGGAAAGCACAGGGACAAGACATAACATGACACACACAGGTGAAACTAATAAGACAAAACCAATAGACAAACGAAAAAGGGATCGGTAGTGGCTAGTAGGACGGTGACGACGACCGCCGAGCACCGCCCGAACAGGCAGGAGAGCCAACTTCGGCGGAAGTCGTGACAGTACCCCCACTCTGACGCGCGGCCCCCGCAGCACGCCGCCACCGTCCTCGAGGACGACCCGGAGGACGAGGTGCTGGGCGATCCGGGTGGAGGCGGTGGAAATCTCTCAGGAGAGAAGGGTCCAAAATGTCCCCCACCGGAACCCAGCATCTCTCCTCCGGACCATACCCCTCCCAGTCCACGAGGTACTGTAGGCCCCCCACCCTGCGTCTCGAATCCAGAATGCCCCGAACTGTGTACGCCGGGGACCCCTCAATGTCCAGAGGGGGCGGAGGGACCTCAGGCACCTCGCCTTCTTGCAGGGGACCAGCCACCACCGGCCTGAGGAGAGACACATGAAACGAGGGGTTAATACGGTAATACCTAGGAAGTTGTAACCTGTAACACACCTCGTTTATTCTCCTCAGGACTTTGAACGGCCCCACACACTGCAGCCCCAGCTTCTGACAGGGCAGGCGGAGGGGCAGGTTTCGGGTCGAGAGCCAGACCCTGTCCCCCGGTGCAAACACGGGTCCTGAACGGCTTTCCAGGTGTCCTTGGAGCGCTGTACCCATTCCTCCACCGCAGGAGCCTCGGTCTGGCTCTGATGCCATGGGGCCAGGACCGGCTGGTAACCTAACACACACTCAAAAGGGGACAAGTTAGTTGAGGAGTGGCGTAGGAAATTCTGAGCTAGTTCAGCCCAGGGAACATACCTTGCCCACTCACCAGGCCGGTCCCGGCAATAGGACCGCAGAAACCTGCCCACATCCTGGTTTACGCGCTCCACCTGCCCATTACTCTCGGGGTGAAAACCTGAGGTTAAGCTGACCGAGACCCCCAGTCTCTCCATAAACGCCCTCCACACTCTGGACGTGAATTGGGGACCCCGATCAGAAACGATGTCCTCAGGCACCCCGTAGTGCCGGCACCCCGTAGTCCACCGATAAGTGTGTCCACGGCCGTTGTGGAACGGGGAGGGGTTGTAATTTCCCTCTAGGCAGGTGCCGAGGAGCCTTGCTCTGAGCACACACTGAGCAGGAGGAGACATAAAATCTCACGTCTTTAGCCAGCGTGGGCCACCAGTATCTCCCTCTCAGACTCCGCACTGTCCTCTCGATGCCAGGATGACCCGAGGAGGGGAGAGTATGAGCCCACCGGATCAGCTTGTTCCGAACCCCCCTCGGCACGTACTGAGTCCCCACTGGACAGTTAGGGGGGCCGGCTCTGACCGTGAGGCCCTCTCTATCTCCGCGTCCACCTCCCATACCACCGGTGCCACGAGACATGACGGTGAAATGATGGGAGTTGGCTCAACGGACCGCTCCTCGGTATCATAGAGGCGGGACAGCACGTCGGCTTTGGTGCTTTGGGAGCCTGGCCGGTATGAGAGGGTAAACCGGAACCTGGTAAAAAACATGGCCCATCTAGCCTGACGTGGATTCAGTCTCTTCGCTGCCCGGATATACTCGAGATTACGATGGTCAGTCCAGATGAGAAAAGGGTGTTTAGCCCCCTCAAGCCAATGTCTCCACACCTTCAGAGCCTTGACTACAGCTAACAACTCCCGGTCCCCCACATCATAGTTTCGCTCCGCTGGGCTGAGCTTGCTCGAAAAGAAAGCACAGGGGCGGAGTTTGGGTGGCACGCAGGCTCCAACCCCAGCCTCTGACGCATCCACCTCCACTATGAACGCTAAAGAGGGGTCCGGATGCGCCAACACGGCACATTGGTGAACAGCTCCTTCAAACGACTGAAGGCTCTGCCCGCCTCTGCTGACCAGCGCAAGCGCATGTGGCAGAATAGATCAAGATGTCATCGATGTACACTACCACACCCTGCCCGAGCAGGTCTCGGAGAATCTCATCTAAGAAGGATTGGAAGACGGCTGGAGCATTCTTCAACCCGTATTAGTACTAAATGCGATTTTCCACTCATCTCCTTCCAGGATACGCACCAGATTATACGGGCTCCTCAGGTCCAGTTTTGTGAAGAAGCGCGCCCCGTGAAATGATTCCACCACCATAGTGATGAGAGGTAGTGGGTAACTAAACCCCACTGTGATGGAATTTAGACCTCTATTTAGACCTCTGAGAGAGAGCCATTAACCTGCTGTTGTAGAGAGAGAGAGAGAGAGATTATCCTGCTTTTGTGGAGAGAGAGAGACATTAACCTGCTGTTGTAGTAGAGAGAGAGAGACATTAACCTGCTTTTGTGGAGAGAGAGACATTAACCTGCTGTAGTAGAGAGAGAGAGAGACATTAACCTGCTGTTGTGGAGAGAGAGAGACATTAACCTGCTTTTGTGGAGAGAGAGAGCCATTAACCTACTGTTGTAGAGAGAGAGAGAGACATTAACCTGCTGTAGTAGAGAGAGAGACATTATTCTGCTGTAGTAGAGAGAGAGAGACATTATCCTGCTGTAGTAGAGAGAGAGAGAGAGAGAGAGAGAGAGAGAGACATTAACCTGCTGTAGTAGAGAGAGAGAAACCCGGACTTCACCAAAGAAATCGGTAACACAGACATTGTCATCCTGCAAGAAACCTGGTATAGAGGAGACAGACCCACTGGTTGCCCTCTAGGTTACAGAGAGCTAGTTGTCCCATCCACCAAACTACCAGGTGTGAAACAGGGAAGGGACTCAGGGGGTATGCTAATTTGGTATAGAGCAGACCTAACTCACTCCATTAAATTAATCAAAACAGGAACATTCTACATTTGGCTAGAAATTCAAAAGGAAATGATCCTAACAGAGAAAAATGTCCTCCTGTGTGCTACCTATATCCCCCCACTAGAATCTCCATATTTTAATGAAGACAGCTTCTCCATCCTGGAGGGCGAAATCAATCATTTCCAGGCCCAGGGACATGTACTAGTCTGCGGCGACCTAAATGCCAGAACCGGACAAGAACCTGACACCCTCAGCACACAGGGGGACAAACATCTGCCTGGAGGTGACAGCATCCCCTCCCACATATGCCCCCCTAGGCACAACTATGACAACATAACCAACAAAAACGGGTCACAACTCCTTCAGCTCTGTCGCACGCTGGGTATGTACATAGTCAACGGTAGGCTTCGAGGGGACTCCTATGGTAGGTACACCTATAGCTCATCTCTTGGCAGTATTACTGTAGACTACTTTATCACTGACCTCAACCCAGAATCTCTCAGAGCGTTCACAGTCAGCCCACTGACACCCCTATCAGACCACAGCAAAATCACAGTCTACTTAAACAGAGCAATACTCAATCATGAGGCATCAAAGCCAAAGGAACTGAGTAACATTAAGAAATGCTATAGATGGAAGGAATGCAGTTTGGAAACCTACCAAAAAACAATTAGGCAACAACAAATTCAATCCCTTTTAGACAATTTCCTGGGTAAAACGTTCCACTGTAATAGTGAAGGTGTAAACCTGGCAGTAGAAAATCTTAACAGTATATTTGACCTCTCAGCTTCCCTATCAAATCTAAAATTCTCAAATAGAAAACCGAAGAAAATTAACAATAATGACAAATGGTTTGATGAAGAATGCAAAAATCTAAGAAAGAAATTGAGAAACCTGTCCAACCAAAAACATAGAGACCCGGAAAACCTGAGTCTACGCCTTCACTATGGTGAATCACTAAAACAATACAGAAATACACTACGGAAAAAGAAGGAACAGCATGTCAGAAATCAGCTCAATGCAATTGAAGAATCCATAGACTCTAACCATTTCTGGGAAAATTGGAAAACACTAAACAAACAACAACACGAAGAATTATCTATCCAAAATGGAGATGTATGGGTAAACCACTTCTCCAATCTTTTTGGTTCTATAACAAAGAACAAAGAGCAAAAACATATACATGATCAAATACAGATCTTAGAATCAACTATTAAAGACTACCAGAACCCACTGGATTCTCCAATTACATTGAATGAGTTACAGGACAAAATAAAAACCCTTCAACCCAAAAAGGCCTGTGGTGTCGATGGTATCCTCAATGAAATGATCAAATATACAGACAACAAATTCCAATTGGCTATACTAAAACTCTTTAACATCATACTTAGCTCTGGCATCTTCCCCAATATTTGGAACCAAGGACTGATCACCCCAATCCACAAAAGTGGAGACAAATTTGACCCCAATAACTACCGTGGAATATGTGTCAACAGTAACCTTGGGAAAATCCTCTGCATTATTATTAACAGCAGACTCGTACATTTCCTCAATGAAAACAATGTACTGAGCAAATGTCAAATTGGCTTTTTACCAAATTACCGTACAACAGACCATGTATTCACCCTGCACACCCTAATTGACAACCAAACAAACCAAAACAAAGGCAAAGTCTTCTCATGCTTTGTTGATTTCAAAAAAAGCCTTCGACTCAATCTGGCATGAGGGTCTGCTATACAAACTGATGGAAAGTGGTGTTGGGGTAAAACATACGACATTATAAAATCCATGTACACAAACAACAAGTGTGCGGTTAAAATTGGCAAAAAACACACATTTCTTCACACAGGGTCGTGGGGTTAGACAGGGATGCAGCTTAAGCCCCACCCTCTTCAACATATATATCAACGAATTGGCGCGGGCACTAGAAAAGTCTGCAGCACCCGGCCTCCCCTGCTAGAATCCGAAGTCAAATGTCTGCTGTTTGCTGATGATCTGGTGCTTCTGTCACCAACCAAGGAGGGCCTACAGCAGCACCTAGATCTTATGCACAGATTCTGTCAGACCTGGGCCCTGACAGTAAATCTCAGTAAGACCAAAATAATGGTGTTCCAAAAAAGGTCCAGTCACCAGGACCACAAATACAAATTCCATCTAGACACTGTTGCCCTAGAGCACACAAAAAACTATACATACCTTGGCCTAAACATCAGCGCCACAGGTAACTTCCACAAAGCTGTGAACGATCTGAGAGACAAGGCAAGAAGGGCATTCTATGCCATCAAAAGAAACATAAATTTCAACATACCAATTAGGATTTGGCTAAAAATACTTGAATCAGTCATAGAGCCCATTGCCCTTTATGGTTGTGAGGTCTGGGGTCCGCTCACCAACCAAGACTTCACAAAATGGGACAAACACCAAATTGAGACTCTGCACGCAGAATTCTGCAAAAATATCCTCAGTGTACAACATAAAACACCAAATAATGCATGCAGAGCAGAATTAGGCCGATACCCACTAATTATCAAAATCCAGAAAAGAGCCGTTAAATTCTACAACCACCTAAAAGGAAGCAATTCACAAACCTTCCATAACAAAGCCATCACCTACAGAGAGATGAACCTGGAGAAGAGTCCCCTAAGCAAGCTGGTCCTGGGGCTCTGTTCACAAACACAAACACACCCTACAGAGCCCCAGGACAACAGCACAATTAGACCCAACCAAATCATGAGAAAACAAAAAGATAATTACTTAACACATTGGAAAGAATTAACAAAAAAACAGAGCAAACTAGAATGCTATTTGGCCCTACACAGAGAGTACACAGCGGCAGAATACCTGACCACTGTGACTGACCCAAAATTAAGGAAAGCTTTGACTATGTACAGACTCAGTGAGCATAGCCTTGCTATTGAGAAAGGCCGCCGTAGGCAGACATGGCTCTCAAGAGAAGACAGGCTATGTGCTCACTGCCCACAAAATGAGGTGGAAACTGAGCTGCACTTCCTAACCTCCTGCCCAATGTATGACCATATTAGAGAGACATATTTCCCCAGATTACACAGATCCACAAAGAATTCGAAAACAAATCCAATTTTGAAAAACTCCCATATCTTTTGGGTGAAATTCCACAGTGTGCCATCACAGCAGCAAGATTTGTGACCTGTTGCCACGAGAAAAGGGCAACCAGTGAAGAACAAACACCATTGTAAATACAACCCATATTTATGCTTATTCATTTTATCTTGTGTCCTTTAACTATTTGTACATTGTATATATATATATAATATGACATTTGTAATGTCTTTACTGTTTTGAAACTTCTGTATGTGTAATGTTTACTGTTAATTTTTGTTGTTTTTCACTTTATATATTCACTTTGTATGTTGTCTACCTCACTTGCTTTGGCAATGTTAACACATGTTTCCCATGCCAATAAAGCCCTTGAATTGAATTGAATTGAGAGAGAGAGAGACATTAACCTGCTGTAGTAGAGAGATATTAACCTGCTGTAGTAGAGAGAGAGACATTATCTTGCTGTAGTAGAGAGAGAGAGACATTAACCTGCTGTAGTAGAGAGAGATACATTAACCTGCTGTAGTAGAGAGAGAGACATTATCCTGCTGTAGTAGAGAGAGAGACATTAACCTGCTGTAGTAGAGAGAGAGAGAGAGAGAGAGAGAGAGAGAGAGAGAGAGAGAGAGATATTAACCTGCTGTAGTAGAGAGACATTAACTTGCTGTAATAGAGAGAGAGAGACATTAACCTGCTGTAGTAGAGAGAGAGACATTATCCTGCTGTAGTAGAGAGAGAGAGACATTAACCTGCTTTTGTGGAGAGAGAGAGCCATTAACCTGCTGTTGTAGAGAGACAGAGAGACATTATCCTGCTTTTGTGGAGAGAGAGAGCCATTAACCTGCTGTTGTAGTAGAGAGAGAGAGACATTAACCTGCTTTTGTGGAGAGAGAGAGCCATTAACCTGCTGTTGTAGTAGAGAGAGAGAGACATTATCCTGCTTTTGTGGAGAGAGAGAGCCATTAACCTGCTGTTGTAGAGAGAGAGAGACATTAACCTGCTGCAGTAGAGAGAGAGAGACATTAACCTGCTTTTGTGAAGAGAGAGAGACATTAACCTGCTGTAGTAGAGAGAGAGAGAGAGACATTAACCTGCTGTTGTGGAGAGAGAGCCATTAACCTGCTGTTGTAGAGAGGTAGAGAGACATTAACCTGCTGTAGTAGAGAGAGAGAGAGAGACATTAACCTGCTGTTGTAGAGAGAGAGAGAGACATTAACCTGCTGTAGTAGAGAGAGAGAGAGAGAGAGACATTAACCTGCTGTTGTAGAGAGAGAGAGAGACATTAACCTGCTTTTGTGGAGAGAGAGCCATTAACCTGCTGTTGTAGAGAGAGAGAGAGGCATTATCCTGCTGTAGTAGAGAGAGAGAGACATTAACCTGCTGTTGTGGAGAGAGAGAGACATTAACCTGCTGTTGTAGAGAGAGAGAGAGATAGAGAGAGAGAGAGAGAGAGAGAGAGAGAGAGACATTAAACTGCTGTAGTAGAGAGAGAGAGACATTAACTTGCTGTAATAGAGAGAGAGAGACATTAACCTGCTGTAGTAGAGAGAGAGAGAGACATTAACCTGCAGTAGTAGAGAGAGAGAGAGAGACATTAACCTGCTGTTGTAGAGAGAGAGAGAGACATTAACCTGCTTTTGTGGAGAGAGAGCCATTAACCTGCTGTTGTAGAGAGAGAGAGAGACATTAAACTGCTGTAGTAGAGAGAGAGAGACATTAACTTGCTGTAATAGAGAGAGAGAGACATTAACCTGCTGTAGTAGAGAGAGAGAGAGACATTAACCTGCAGTAGTAGAGAGAGAGAGAGAGACATTAACCTGCTGTTGTAGAGAGAGAGAGAGACATTAACCTGCTTTTGTGGAGAGAGAGCCATTAACCTGCTGTTGTAGAGAGAGAGAGAGACATTATCCTGCTGTAGTAGAGAGAGAGAGAGGCATTATCCTGCTGTAGTAGAGAGAGAGAGACATTAACCTGCTGTTGTGGAGAGAGAGAGACATTAACCTGCTGTTGTAGAGAGAGAGAGAGAGAGAGAGAGAGAGAGAGAGAGAGACATTAAACTGCTGTAGTAGAGAGAGAGAGACATTAACTTGCTGTAGTAGAGAGAGAGACATTAACCTGCTAGAGTAGAGAGAGAGACATTAACCTGATGTAGTAGAGAGAGAGACATTAACCTGATGTAGTAGAGAGAGAGAGAGACATGAACCTGCTGTAGTAGAGAGAGAGAGAGAGACATTAACCTGCTGTTGTAGAGAGAGAGATAGAGAAATTAACTTGCTGTAGTAGAGAGAGAGAGACATTAACCTGATGTAGTAGAGAGAGAGAGAGACATGAACCTGCTGTAGTAGAGAGAGAGACATTAACCTGATGTAGTAGAGAGAGAGACATTAACCTGATGTAGTAGAGAGAGACATTAACCTGCTGTTGTAGAGAGAGAGATATTAACCTGCTGTAGTAGAGAGAGAGACATTAACCTGCTGTAGTAGAGAGAGAGACATTAACCTGCTGTAGTAGAGAGAGAGACATTAACCTGCTGTAGTAGAGAGAGAGAGACATTAACCTGCTGTAGTAGAGAGTCAGACGTTAACCTGCTGGAGTAGAGAGAGAGAGACATTAACCTGCTGTAGTAGAGAGAGAGAGACAATAACCTGCTGTAGTAGAGCGAGAGACATTAACCTGCTGCAGTAGAGAGAGAGACGTTAACCTGCTAGAGTAGAGAGAGAGAGACATTAACCTGCTGTAGTAGAGAGAGAGAGACATTAACTTGCTGTAGTAGAGAGAGAGACATTAACCTGCTAGAGTAGAGAGAGAGACATTAACCTGATGAAGTAGAGAGAGAGACATTAACCTGATGTAGTAGAGAGAGAGAGAGACATGAACCTGCTGTAGTAGAGAGAGAGAGAGAGAGACATTAACCTGCTGTTGTAGAGAGAGAGATAGAGAAATTAACTTGCTGTAGTAGAGAGAGAGAGACATTAACCTGCTAGAGTAGAGAGAGAGACATTAACCTGACTTAGTAGAGAGAGATACATTAACCTGATGTAGTAGAGAGAGAGACGTTAACCTGCTGTAGTAGAGAGAGAGAGACATTAACCTGATGTAGTAGAGAGAGAGAGAGACATGAACCTGCTGTAGTAGAGAGAGAGACATTAACCTGATGTAGTAGAGAGAGAGACATTAACCTGATGTAGTAGAGAGAGACATTAACCTGCTGTTGTAGAGAGAGAGAGAGAGAGAGACATTAAACTGTTGTAGTAGAGAGAGAGAGAGAGAGACATTAACTTGCTGTAGTAGAGAGAGAGACATTAACCTGCTGTAGTAGAGAGAGAGACATTAACCTGCTGTAGTAGAGAGAGAGAGACATTAACCTGCTGTAGTAGAGAGAGAGACGTTAACCTGCTGGAGTAGAGAGAGAGAGACATTAACCTGCTGTAGTAGAGAGAGAGAGACAATAACCTGCTGTAGTAGAGCGAGAGACATTAACCTGCTGTTGTAGAGAGAGAGAGACATTAAACTGCTGTAGTAGAGAGAGAGAGACATTAACTTGCTGTAGTAGAGAGAGTGACATTAACCTGCTAGAGTAGAGAGAGAGACATTAACCTGATGTAGTAGAGAGAGAGAGAGAGAGAGAGAGAGAGTAGAGAGACATTAACCTGCTGTAGTAGAGAGAGAGAGAGAGAGAGAGAGAGACATTAACCTGCTGTAGTAGAGAGAGAGAGAGAGAGAGAGAGAGATAAACCTGCTATAGTAGAGAGAGAGAGAGAGAGAGAGAGAGAGAGACATTAACCTGCTGTTGTAGAGATAGAGACATTAACCTGCTGTAGTAGAGAGAGAGACATTAACCTGCTGTAGTAGAGAGAGAGAGAGAGAGAGAGAGAGAGAGATAAACCTGCTATAGTAGAGAGAGAGAGAGAGAGAGAGATATTAACCTGCTGTAGTAGAGAGAGAGAGAGGTACATTAACCTGCTGTTGTAGAGATAGAGACATTAACCTGCTGTAGTAGAGAGAGAGACATTAACCTGCTGTAGTAGAGAGAGAGAGACATTAACCTGCTGTTGTAGAGAGAGAGACATTAACCTGCTGTAGTAGAGAGAGCGACATTAACCTGCTGTAGTAGAGAGAGAGACATTAACCTGCTGAAGTAGAGAGAGAGACATTAACCTGCTGTAGTAGAGAGCGAGAGACATTAACCTGCTGTAGTAGAGAGAGAGACATTAACCTGCTGTAGTAGAGAGAGAGACATTAACCTGCTGTAGTAGAGAGAGAGAGACATTAACCTGCTGTAGTAGAGAGAGAGAGAGACATTAACCTGCTGTAGTAGAGAGACAGACATTATCCTGCTGTAGTAGAGAGAGAGAGACATTAACCTGCTCTAGTAGAGAGACATTAACCTGCTGTGGTAGAGAGAGATACATTAACCTGCTAAACTAGAGAGAGAGAGAGAGAGAGAGAGAGAGAGAAAGAGAGAGAGAGAGAGAGACAATAACCTGCTATAGTAGAGTGAGATACATTAATGTCTCTCTCTCTCTCTAATACAGCAGGATAATGTCTGTCTCTCTACTACATCAGGTTAATGTCTCTCTCTCTCTACTACAGCAGGTTAATGTCTCTCTCTCTCTCTCTCTCTCTCTCTCTCTCTAGTTTTGCAGGTTAACCTGCTCTAGTAGAGCGACATTAACCTGCTGTAGTAGAGAGATAGATAGGGACATTAACCTGCTGTAGTAGAGAGAGAGAGACATTAACTTGCTGTTGTGGAGAGAGAGATACATTAACCTGCTGTAGTAGAGAGAGAGAGAGACATCACTTGCTTTGGCAATATTAACACATGTTTCCCATGCCAATAAAGCCCTTGAATTGAATTGAATTGACATGAACCTGCTTTTGTAGAGAGAGGGAGACATTACCCTGCTGAAGTAGAGAGAGACATTAACCTGCTATAGTAGAGAGAGAGAGAGACACTAACCTGCTCTAATAGAGAGAGAGAGACATTAACCTGCTGTAGTAGAGAGAGAGAGAGACATTAACCTGCTGTAGTAGAGAGAGAGATATATTAACCTGATGTAGTAGAGAGAGAGAGACATTAACCTGCTGTAGTAGAGAGAGATAGAGAGAGAGACATTAATCTGCTGTTGTAGAGAGAGAGAGAGAGAGAGAGAGAGAGAGAGAGAGAGAGACATTAACCTGCTGTAGTAGAGAGAGAGAGAGAGAGAGAGAGAGACATTAACCTGCTGTAGTAGAGAGAGAGAGACATTAACCTGCTGTAGTTGAGAGAGAGAGAGAGAGAGAGACATTAACCTGCTGTTGTAGAGAGAGAGAGAGACATTAACCTGCTGTTGTAGAGAGAGAGAGACATTAACCTGCTGTAGTAGAGAGAGAGAGAGAGAGAGAGAGACATTAACCTGCTGTAGTAGAGAGAGAGAGACATGAACCTGCTGTTGTAGAGAGAGAGAGACATTAACCTGCTGAAGTAGGGAGAGAGAGACATTAACTTGCTGAAGTAGAGAAAGAGACATTAACCTGCTGAAGTAGAGAGAGAGACATTAACCTGCTGTAGTATAGAGAGAGAGAGAGAGAGAGAGAGAGAGAGACATTAACCTGCTGGAGTAGAGAGAGAGAGAGAGAGATATAATATGACATTTGTAATGTCTTTATTGTTTTGAAACTTCTGTATCAAATCAAATCAAATCAAATTTTATTTGTCACATACACATGGTTAGCAGATGTTAATGCGAGTGTAGCGAAATGCTTGTGTTTCTAGTTCCGACAATGCAGTAATAACCAACAAGTAATCTAACTAACAATTCCAAAACTACTGTCTTATACACAGTGTAAGGGGATAAAGAATATGTACATAAGGATATATGAATGAGTGATGGTACAGAGCAGCATAGGCAAGATACAGTAGATGGTATCGAGTACAGTATATACATATGAGATGAGTATGTAAACAAAGTGGCATAGTTAAAGTGGCTAGTGATACATGTATTACATAAGGATGCAGTCGATAATATAGAGTACAGTATATACGTATGCATATGAGATGAATAATGTAGGGTAAGTAACATTATATAAGGTAGCATTGTTTAAAGTGGCTAGTGATATATTTACATCATTTCCCATCAATTCCCATTATTAAAGTGGCTGGAGTTGAGTCAGTGTCAGTGTCAGTGTGTTGGCAGCAGCCACTCAATGTTAGTGGTGGCTGTTTAACAGTCTGATGGCCTTGAGATAGAAGCTGTTTTTCAGTCTCTCGGTCCCAGCTTTGATGCACCTGTACTGACCTCGCCTTCTGGATGATAGCGGGGTGAACAGGCAGTGGCTCGGGTGGTTGATGTCCTTGATGATCTTTATGGCCTTCCTGTAACATCGGGTGGTGTAGGTGTCCTGGAGGGCAGGTAGTTTGCCCCCAGTGATGCGTTGTGCAGACCTCACTACCCTCTGGAGAGCCTTACGGTTGAGGGCGGAGCAGTTGCCGTACCAGGCGGTGATACAGCCCGCCAGGATGCTCTCGATTGTGCATCTGTAGAAGTTTGTGAGTGCTTTTGGTGACAAGCCGAATTTCTTCAGCCTCCTGAGGTTGAAGAGGCGCTGCTGCGCCTTCTTCACGATGCTGTCTGTGTGAGTGGACCAATTCAGTTTGTCTGTGATGTGTATGCCGAGGAACTTAAAACTTGCTACCCTCTCCACTACTGTTCCATCGATGTGGATAGGGGGTGTTCCCTCTGCTGTTTCCTGAAGTCCACAATCATCTCCTTAGTTTTGTTGACGTTGAGTGTGAGGTTATTTTCCTGACACCACACTCCGAGGGCCCTCACCTCCTCCCTGTAGGCCGTCTCGTCGTTGTTGGTAATCAAGCCTACCACTGTTGTGTCGTCCGCAAACTTGATGATTGAGTTGGAGGCGTGCGTGGCCACGCAGTCGTGGGTGAACAGGGGGTACAGGAGAGGGCACAGAACGCACCCTTGTGGGGCCCCAGTGTTGAGGATCAGCGGGGAGGAGATGTTGTTGCCTACCCTCACCACCTGGGGGCGGCCCGTCAGGAAGTCCAGTACCCAGTTGCACAGGGCGGGGTCGAGACCCAGGGTCTCGAGCTTGATGACGAGCTTGGAGGGTACTATGGTGTTGAATGCCGAGCTGTAGTCGATGAACAGCATTCTCACGTAGGTATTCCTCTTGTCCAGATGGGTTAGGGCAGTGTGCATTGTGGTTGAGATTGCATCGTCTGTGGACCTATTTGGGCGGTAAGCAAATTGGAGTGGGTCTATGGTGTCAGGTAGGGTGGAGGTGATATGGTCCTTGACTAGTCTCTCAAAGCACTTCATGATGACGGAAGTGAGTGCTACGGGGCGGTAGTCGTTTAGCTCAGTTACCTTGGCTTTCTTGGGAACAGGAACAATGGTGGCCCTCTTGAAGCATGTGGGAACAGCAGACTGGTATAGGGATTGATTGAATATGTCCGTAAACACACCGGCCAGCTGGTCTGCGCATGCTCTGAGGGCGCGGCTGGGGATGCCGTCTGGGCCTGCAGCCTTGCGAAGGTTAACACGTTTAAATGTCTTACTCACCTCGGCTGCAGTGAAGGAGAGACCGCATGTTTTCGTTGCAGGCCGTGTCAGTGGCACTGTATTGTCCTCAAAGCGGGCAAAAAAGTTATTTAGTCTGCCTGGGAGCAAGACATCCTGGTCCGTGACTGGGCTGGATTTCTTCTTGTAGTCCGTGATTGACTGTAGACCCTGCCACATGCCTCTTGTGTCTGAGCCGTTGAATTGAGATTCTACTTTGTCTCTGTACTGACGCTTAGCTTGTTTGATAGCCTTGCGGAGGGAATAGCTGCACTGTTTGTATTCGGTCATGTTACCAGACACCTTGCCCTGATTAAAAGCAGTGGTTCGCGCTTTCAGTTTCACGCGAATGCTGCCATCAATCCACGGTTTCTGGTTAGGGAATGTTTTAATCGTTGCTATGGGAACGATATCTTCAACGCACGTTCTAATGAACTCGCACACCGAGTCAGCATATTCGTCAATATTGTTATCTGACGCAATACGAAACATATCCCAGTCCACGTGATGGAAGCAGTCTTGGAGTGTGGAGTCAGCTTGGTCGGACCAGCGTTGGACAGACCTCAGCGTGGGAGCCTCTTGTTTTAGTTTCTGTCTGTAGGCAGGGATCAACAAAATGGAGTCGTTGTCAGCTTTTCCGAAAGGGGGGCGGGGCAGGGCCTTATATGTATGTGTGATGTCTACTGTTGTCTACTGTTAATTTTGATTGTTTATTTCACTTTATATATTATCTACCTTACTTGCTTTGGCAATGTTAACACATGTTTCCCATGCCAATAAAGCCCTTGAATTGAATTGAATTGAATTGAGAGAGAGAGACATTAACCTGCTGTAGTAGAGAGAGAGAGACATTAACCTGCTGTAGTAGAGAGACATACATTATCCTGCTGTAGTAGAGAGAGAGAGACATTAACCTGCTCTAGTAGAGAGAGAGAGAGACATCACTTGCTTTGGCAATGTTAACACATGTTTCCCATGCCAATAAAGCCCTGGAATTGAATTGAATTGACATTAACCTGCTTTTGTAGAGAGAGGGAGACATTACCCTGCTGAAGTAGAGAGAGAGACATTAACCTACTGTAGTAGAGAGAGAGAGACATTAACCTGCTGTTGTAGAGAGAGAGAGACATTAACCTGCTGTAGTAGAGAGAGAGACATTAACCTGCTGAAGTAGAGAGAGAGACATTTACCTGCTGTAGTAGAGAGAGAGAGACATTAACCTGCTGTAGTAGAGAGAGAGAGAGAGAGACATTATCCTGCTGTAGTAGAGCGAGAGACATTAACCTGATGTAGTAGAGAGAGAGACATTAACCTGCTGTAGTAGAGAGAGAGAGACATTAACCTGCTGTAGTAGAGAGAGAAACATTAACCTGCTGTAGTAGAGAGAGAGAGAGAGACATTAACCTGCTGTAGTAGAGAGAGATAGAGAGAGTGAGAGACATTAATCTGCTGTAGTAGAGAGAGAGAGACATTAACCTGCTGTAGTAGAGAGAGAGAGACATTAACCTGCTGTAGTTGAGAGAGATAGAGAGAGACATTAACCTGCTGTAGGTGAGAGAGAGAGACATTAACCTGCTGTAGTAGAGAGAGAGAGAGACATTAACCTGCTGTAGTAGAGAGAGATAGAGAGAGAGAGACATTAATCTGCTGTAGTAGAGAGAGAGAGACATTAACCTGCTGTAGTAGAGAGAGAGAGAGACATTAACCTGCTGTAGTTGAGAGAGAGAGACATTAACCTGCTGTAGTAGAGAGAGAGACATTAACCTGCTGTAGTAGAGAGAGAGACATTAACCTGCTGTAGTAGAGAGAGACATTAACCTGCTGTAGTAGAGAGAGAGAGAGACATTAACCTGCTGTAGTAGAGAGAGAGAGAGACATGAACCTGCTGTAGTAGAGAGAGATAGAGAGAGAGACATTAACCTGCTGTATTAGAGAGAGAGAGAGAGATGAACCTGCTGTAGTAGAGAGAGATAGAGAGAGAGACATTAATCTGCTGTAGTAGAGAGAGAGAGACATTAACCTGCTGTAGTAGAGAGAGAGAGAGACATTAACCTGCTGTAGTAGAGAGAGATAGAGAGAGAGACATTAACCTGCTGTAGTAGAGAGAGAGAGAGACATGAACCTGCTGTAGTAGAGAGAGAGACATTAACCTGCTGTAGTAGAGAGAGAGAGACATTAACCTGCTGTAGTAGAGAGAGAGAGATACATTAACCTGCTGTAGTAGAGATAGAGACATTAACCTGCTGTAGTAGAGAGAGACATTAACCTGCTGTAGTAGAGAGAGAGAGAGACATTAATCTGCTGTAGTAGAGAGAGAGAGACATTAACCTGCTGTAGTAGAGAGAGAGAGAGACATGAACCTGCTGTAGTAGAGAGAGATAGAGAGAGAGACATTAACCTGCTGTATTAGAGAGAGAGAGAGACATGAACCTGCTGTAGTAGAGAGAGATAGAGAGAGAGACATTAATCTGCTGTAGTAGAGAGAGAGAGACATTAACCTGCTGTAGTAGAGAGAGAGAGAGAAATTAACCTGCTGTAGTAGAGAGAGATAGAGAGAGAGACATTAACCTGCTGTAGTAGAGAGAGAGAGAGACATGAACCTGCTGTAGTAGAGAGAGAGAGACATTAATCTGCTGTAGTAGAGAGAGAGAGACATTAACCTGCTGTAGTAGAGAGAGAGAGAGAGACATTAACCTGTTGTAGTAGAGAGAGAGACATTAACCTGCTGTAGTAGAGAGAGAGAGACTTTAACCTGCTGTGGTAGAGAGAGACATTAACCTGCTGTAGTAGAGAGAGAGACATTATCCTGCTGTAGTAGAGATAGAGACATTAACCTGCTGTGGTAGAGAGAGACATTATCCTGCTGTAGTAGAGATAGAGACATTAACCTGCTGTTTTAGAGAGAGAGAGATATTAACCTGCTGTAGTAGAGAGAGAGATAGAGACATTAACCTGCTGTTGTAGAGAGAGAGACTTTAACCTGCTGTAGTAGAGAGAGAGAGATAGAGACATTAACCTGCTGTAGTAGAGAGAGAGACATTAACCTGCTGTAGTAGAGAGAGAGAGAGACATTAACCTGCTGTAGTAGAGATAGAGACATTAACCTGCTGTAGTAGAGAGAGAGACATTAACCTGCTGTAGTAGAGAGAGAGAGAGACATTAATCTGCTGTAGTAGAGAGAGAGAGACATTAACCTGCTGTAGTAGAGAGAGAGAGAGACATGAACCTGCTGTAGTAGAGAGAGATAGAGAGAGAGACATTAACCTGCTGTATTAGAGAGAGAGAGAGACATGAACCTGCTGTAGTAGAGAGAGATAGAGAGAGAGACATTAATCTGCTGTAGTAGAGAGAGAGAGACATTAACCTGCTGTAGTAGAGAGAGAGAGAGACATTAACCTGCTGTAGTAGAGAGAGATAGAGAGACATTAACCTGCTGTAGTAGAGAGAGAGAGAGACATGAACCTGCTGTAGTAGAGAGAGAGAGACATTAATCTGCTGTAGTAGAGAGAGAGAGACATTAACCTGCTGTAGTAGAGAGAGAGAGAGACATTAACCTGCTGTAGTAGAGATAGAGACATTAACCTGCTGTAGTAGAGAGAGAGACATTAACCTGCTGTAGTAGAGAGAGAGAGACTTTAACCTGCTGTGGTAGAGAGAGACATTAACCTGCTGTAGTAGAGATAGAGACATTAACCTGCTGTTTTAGAGAGAGAGAGATATTAACCTGCTGTAGTAGAGAGAGAGAGATAGAGACATTAACCTGCTGTAGTAGAGAGAGAGACATTAACCTGCTGTAGTAGAGAGAGAGAGAGACATTAACCTGCTGTAGTAGAGATAGAGACATTAACCTGCTGTAGTAGAGAGAGAGAGACTTTAACCTGCTGTGGTAGAGAGAGACATTAACCTGCTGTAGTAGAGATAGAGACATTAACCTGCTGTTGTAGAGAGAGAGACTTTAACCTGCTGTAGTAGAGAGAGAGAGAGATAGAGACATTAACCTGCTGTAGTAGAGAGAGAGACATTAACCTGCTATAGTAGAGAGAGAGAGACATTATCCTGCTGTAGTAGAGAGAGATAGAGACATTAACCTGCTGTTTTAGAGAGAGAGAGATATTAACCTGCTGTAGTAGAGAGAGAGAGAGACATTAACCTGCTGTAGTAGAGAGAGAGAGACATTAACCTGCTATAGTAGAGAGAGAGAGAGAGAGACATTAACCTACTGTAGTAGAGAGAGATAGAGAGAGAGAGACATTAATCTGCTGTAGTAGAGAGAGAGAGACATTAACCTGCTGTAGTAGAGAGAGAGAGACATTAACCTGCTGTAGTTGAGAGAGAGAGAGAGAGAGAGAGACATTAACCTGCTGTTGTAGCGAGAGAGAGACATTAACCTGCTGTAGTAGAGAGAGAGACATTAACCTGCTGTAGTAGAGAGAGAGACATTAACCTGCTGTAGTAGAGAGAGAGAGAGAGAGAGAGAGAGAGAGAGAGAGAGAGAGAGAGAGAGAGAGAGAGAGAGAGAGAGAGATTAACCTGTTGTAGTAGAAAGAGAGAGACATGAACCTGGTCAGCTTTTCCGAAAGGGGGGCGGGGCAGGGCCTTATATGTATGTGGGATGTCTACTGTTGTCTACTGTTAATTTTGATTGTTTATTTCACTTTATATATTATCTACCTTACTTGCTTTGGCAATGTTAACACATGTTTCCCATGCCAATAAAGCCCTGGAATTGAATTGAATTGACATTAACCTGCTTTTGTAGAGAGAGGGAGACATTACCCTGCTGAAGTAGAGAGAGAGAGACATTAACCTGCTATAGTAGAGAGAGAGAGAGAGAGAGAGAGACTAACCTGCTCTAATAGAGAGAGAGAGACACTAACCTGCTCTAATAGAGAGAGAGAGACATTAACCTGCTGTAGTAGAGAGAGAGACATTAACCTGCTGTAGTAGAGAGAGAGACATTAACCTGCTGAAGTAGAGAGAGAGAGACATTTACCTGCTGTAGTAGAGAGAGAGAAACATTAACCTGCTGTAGTAGAGAGAGAGACATTAACCTACTGTAGTAGAGAGAGAAAGAGAGAGAGACATTAACCTGCTGTAGTAGAGAGAGAGAGACATTAACCTGCTGTAGTAGAGAGAGAGAGAGAGACATTAACCTGCTGTAGTAGAGAGAGAGACATTAACCTGCTGTAGTAGATAGAGAGAGACTTTAACCTGCTGTGGTAGAGAGAGACATTATCCTGCTGTAGTAGAGAGAGAGAGAGACATTAACCTGCTGTAGTAGAGAGAGATAGAGAGAGAGAGACATTAACCTGCTGTAGGTGAGAGAGAGAGACATTAACCTGCTGTAGTAGAGAGAGAGAGAGACATTAACCTGCTGTAGTAGAGAGAGATAGAGAGAGAGAGACATTAATATGCTGTAGTAGAGAGAGAGAGACATTAACCTGCTGTAGTAGAGAGAGAGATATATTAACCTGCTGTAGTAGAGAGAGAGAGAGACATTAACCTGCTGTAGTAGAGAGAGAGAGAGAGAGACATTAATCTGCTGTAGTAGAGAGAGAGAGACATTAACCTGCTGTAGTAGAGAGAGAGAGAGACATTAACCTGCTGTAGTAGAGAGAGAGAGAGACATTAACCTGCTGTAGTAGAGAGAGATAGAGAGAGAGAGACATTAACCTGCTGTAGTAGAGAGAGAGAGAGACATTAACCTGCTGTAGTAGAGAGAGAGAGATATTAACCTGCTGTAGTAGAGAGAGAGAGAGACATTAACCTGCTGTAGTAGAGAGAGAGAGAGAGAGAGAGACATTAATCTGCTGTAGTAGAGAGAGAGAGACATTAACCTGCTGTAGTAGAGAGAGAGAGAGACATTAACCTGCTGTAGTAGAGAGAGAGAGACATTAACCTGCTGTAGTAGAGAGAGAGAGAGACATTAACCTGCTGTAGTTGAGAGAGAGAGAGAGAGACATTAACCTGCTGTAGGTGAGAGAGACAGACATTAACCTGCTGTTGTAGAGAGAGAGAGAGACATTAACCTGCTGTTGTAGCGAGAGAGAGACATTAACCTGCTGTTGTAGAGAGAGAGAGACATTAACCTGCTGTAGTAGAGAGAGAGACATTAACCTGCTGTAGTAGAGAGAGAGACATTAACCTGCTGAAGTAGAGAGAGAGACATTTACCTGCTGTAGTAGAGAGAGAGAGACATTAACCTGCTGTAGTAGAGAGAGAGACATTAACCTGCTGTAGTAGAGAGAGAGAGAGAGAGAGAGACATTAACCTGCTGTAGTAGAGAGAGAGAGACATTAACCTGCTGTAGTAGAGAGAGAGAGAGAGACATTAACCTGCTGTAGTAGAGAGAGAGAGAGACATTAACCTGCTGTAGTAGAGAGAGAGACATTAATCTGCTGTAGTAGAGAGAGAGACATTAACCTGCTGTAGTAGAGAGAGAGAGACATTAACCTGCTGTAGTAGAGAGAGAGAGACATTAACCTGCTGTAGTAGAGAGAGAGAGACATTAACCTGCTGTAGGTGAGAGAGAGAGACATTAACCTGCTGTTGTAGCGAGAGAGAGACATTAACCTGCTGTTGTAGAGAGAGAGAGACATTAACCTGCTGTAGTAGAGAGAGAGACATTAACCTGCTGTAGTAGAGAGAGAGACATTAACCTGCTGAAGTAGAGAGAGAGACATTTACCTGCTGTAGTAGAGAGAGAGAGACATTAACCTGCTGTAGTAGAGAGAGAGACATTAACCTGCTGTAGTAGAGAGAGAGAGAGAGAGAGACATTAACCTGCTGTAGTAGAGAGTGAGAGACATTAACCTGCTGTAGTAGAGAGAGAGAGAGAGACATTAACCTGCTGTAGTAGAGAGAGAGAGAGACATTAACCTGCTGTAGTAGAGAGAGAGAGACATTAATCTGCTGTAGTAGAGAGAGAGACATTAACCTGCTGTAGTAGAGAGAGAGAGACATTAACCTGCTGTAGTAGAGAGAGAGAGACATTAACCTGCTGTAGTAGAGAGAGATAGAGAGAGAGAGACATTAACCTGCTGTAGGTGAGAGAGAGAGACATTAACCTGCTGTAGTAGAGAGAGAGAGAGACATTAACCTGCTGTAGTAGAGAGAGATAGAGAGAGAGAGACATTAATATGCTGTAGTAGAGAGAGAGAGACATTACCCTGCTGTAGTAGAGAGAGAGAGAGACATTAACCTGCTGTAGTTGAGAGAGAGAGAGAGAGAGAGAGACATGAACCTGCTGTAGGTGAGAGAGAGATACATTAACCTGCTGTTGTAGAGAGAGAGAGACATTAACCTGCTGTAGTAGAAAGAGAGAGACATGAACCTGCTTTAGTAGAGTGTGAGAGACATTAACCTGCTGAAGTAGGGAGAGAGAGACATTAACATGCTGTAGTAGAGAGAGATAGAGAGAGAGACATTAATCTGCTGTAGTAGAGAGAGAGAGACATTAACCTGCTGTAGTAGAGAGAGAGACATGAACCTGCTGTTTTAGAGAGAGAGACATTAACCTGCTGTAGTAGAGAGAGAGAGACATTAACCTGCTGTAGTAGAGAGATAGATAGAGACATTAACCTGCTGTTTTAGAGAGAGAGAGATATTAACCTGCTGTAGTAGAGAGAGAGAGACTTTAACCTGCTGTGGTAGAGAGAGAGATAGAGACATTAACCTGCTGTTTTAGAGAGAGAGAGATATTAACCTGCTGTAGTAGAGAGAGAGAGAGACATTAACCTGCTGTAGTAGAGAGAGAGAGAGAGATAGATTAACCTGCTGTAGTAGAGAGAGATAGAGAGAGAGACATCAATCTGCTGTAGTAGAGAGAGAGAGACATTAACCTGCTGTAGTAGAGGGAGAGAGAGACATTAACCTGCTGTAGTTGAGAGAGAGAGAGCGAGAGAGAGACATTAACCTGCTGTTGTAGAGAGAGAGAGAGACATTAACCTGCTGTTGTAGAGAGAGAGAGACATTAACCTGCTATAGTAGAGAGAGAGAGAGAGAGAGAGAGAGAGAGAGAGAGATTAACCTGCTGTAGTAGAGTGTGAGAGACATTAACCTGCTGTTGTAGAGAGATAGAGAGACATTAACCTGCTGTTGTAGAGAGATAGAGAGACATTAACCTGCTGTAGTAGAGAGAGAGAGAGAGAGAGATAGAGACATTAACCTGCTGTAGTAGAGAGAGAGACATTAACCTGCTATAGTAGAGAGAGAGAGACATTAACCTGCTGTAGTAGAGAGAGAGATAGAGACATTAACCTGCTGTAGTAGAGAGAGAGACATTAACCTGCTGTAGTAGAGAGAGAGAGACATTAACCTGCTGTAGTAGATAGAGAGAGACATTAACCTGCTGTAGTAGAGAGAGAGAGACATTAACCTGCTGTAACAGAGAGAGAGCGACATTAACCTGCTGTTGTAGAGAGAGAGAGACATTAACCTGCTGTAATAGAGAGAGAGAGACATTAACCTGCTGTAGTAGAGAGAGAGACATTAACCTCCTGTAGTAGAGAGCGAGAGACATTAACCTGCTGTAGTAGAGAGAGAGAGACATTAACCTCCTGTAGTAGAGAGAGAGAGACATTAACCTGCTGTAGTAGAGAGAGAGAGACATTAACCTGCTGTAGTAGAGAGACATTAACCTGCTGTGGTAGAGAGACATTAATCTGCTGTAGTAGAGAGAGAGAGAGACATTAACCTGCTGTTGTAGAGAGAGAGATACATTAACCTGCTGTAGTAGAGAGAGAGAGAGACATTAACCTGCTGTTGTAGAGAGAGAGAGACATTAACCTGCTGTAGAGAGAGAGAGAGAGAGAGAGAGAGAGAGAGAGAGAGAGAGAGAGATTAACCTGCTGTAGTAGTGTGAGAGACATTAACCTGCTGTTGTAGAGAGATAGAGAGACATTAACCTGCTGTTGTAGAGAGATAGAGAGACATTAACCTGCTGTAGTAGAGAGAGAGAGAGAGAGAGAGACAGACATTAACCTGCTATAGTAGAGTGAGAGACATTAACCTGCTGTAGTAGAGAGAGAGAGAGACATTAACCTGCTGTAGTAGAGAGACAGACATTATCATGCTGTAGTAGAGAGAGAGAGACATTATCCTGCTGTTGTAGAGAGAGAGACATTAACCTGCTGTAGTAGAGAGAGAGACATTAACCTGCTGTAGTAGAGAGAGAGACATTAACCTGCTGTAGTAGAGAGAGACATTAACCTGCTGTAGTAGAGAGAGATAGAGACATTAACCTGCTGTAGTAGACATTAACCTGCTATAGAGAGAGACATTAACCTGCTGTAGTAGAGAGAGAGACATTAACCTGCTGTAGAGAGAGAGACATTAACCTGCTGTAGTAGAGAGAGAGAGACATTAACCTGCTGTAGTAGATAGAGAGAGACATTAACCTGCTGTAGTAGAGAGAGAGAGAGAGAGAGACATTAACCTGCTGTTGTAGAGAGAGAGACATTAACCTCCTGTAGTAGAGAGAGAGAGACATTAACCTGCTGTAGTAGAGAGAGAGACATTAACCTGCTGTAGTAGAGAGAGAGAGACATTAACCTGCTGTAGTAGAGAGAGAGACATTAACCTGCTGTTGTAGAGAGAGACATTAACCTCCTGTAGTAGAGAGAGAGACATTAACCTGCTGTAGTAGAGAGAGAGACATTAACATTAACCTAACCTAGAGAGAGAGACATTATCCTGCTAGTAGAGAGAGAGAGACATTAACCTGCTGTAGTAGAGAGACATTAATAGAGAGAGAGAGACATTAATCTGCTGTAGTAGAGAGAGAGAGACATTAACCTGCTGTAGTAGAGAGAGAGAGAGACATTAACCTGCTGTAGTAGAGAGAGAGATACATTAAGAGAGAGAGACATGAACCTGCTGTAAGGTGAGAGAGAGACATTAACCTGCTGTTGTAGAGAGAGAGAGACATTAACCTGCTGTAACAGAAGAGAGAGACATGAACCTGCTTTAGTAGAGTGAGAGAGACATTAACCTGCTGAAGTAGGGAGAGAGAGACATTAACATGCTGTAGTAGAGAGACATTAACCTGCTGTAATAGAGAGAGAGACATTAATCTGCTGTAGTAGAGAGATAGAGAGAGAGAGACATTAACCTGCTGTAGGAGAGAGAGAGACATTAACCTGCTGTAGTAGAGAGAGAGAGACATTAACCTGCTGTAGTAGAGAGAGAGAGAGAGACATTAACCTGCTGTAGTAGAGAGAGAGAGACATTAACCTGCTGTTTTAGAGAGAGAGACATTAACCTGCTGTAGTTAGAGAGAGAGACATTAACCTGCTGTAGGTGAGAGAGAGAGACATTAACCTGCTGTTGTAGAGAGAGAGAGATATTAACCTGCTGTAGTAGAGTGTGAGAGACATTAACCTGCTGAAGTAGGAGAGAGAGACATTAACATGCTGTAGTAGAGAGAGATAGAGAGAGACATTAATCTGCTGTAGTAGAGAGACCTGCTGTAGTAGAGAGAGAGACATCAATCTGCTGTAGTAGAGAGAGAGAGACATTAACCTGCTGTAGTAGAGAGAGAGAGACATTAACCTGCTGTAGTGAGAGAGATAGAGACATTTACCTGCTGTTTTAGAGAGAGAGAGACATTAACATGCTGTTGTAGAGAGAGAGAGACTTTAACCTGCTGTTGGTAGAGAGAGACATTATCCTGCTGTAGTAGAGAGAGAGAGACATTAACCTGCTGTTTTAGAGAGAGAGAGAGACATTAACCTGCTGTAGTAGAGAGAGAGAGAGAGAGATTAACCTGCTGTAGTAGAGAGAGAGAGAGAGAGACATTAATCTGCTGTAGTAGAGAGAGAGAGACATTAACCTGCTGTAGTAGAGGGAGAGAGAGACATTAACCTGCTGTAGTTGAGAGAGAGAGAGAGAGACATTAACCTGCTGTTGTAGAGAGAGAGAGAGACATTAACCTGCTGTTGTAGAGAGAGAGACATTAACCTGCTGTAGTAGAGAGAGAGAGACATTAACCTGCTGTAGTAGAGTGAGATAGAGACATTAACCTGCTGTTATAGAGAGATAGAGAGACATTAACCTGCTGTTGTAGAGAGAGAGAGACATTAACCTGCTGTAGTAGATAGAGAGAGACATTAACCTGCTGTAGTAGAGAGAGAGAGACATTAACCTGCTGTAACAGAGAGAGAGCGACATTAACCTGCTGTTGTAGAGAGAGAGAGACATTAACCTGCTGTAATAGAGAGAGAGAGACATTAACCTGCTGTAGTAGAGAGAGAGACATTAACCTCCTGTAGTAGAGAGCGAGAGACATTAACCTGCTGTAGTAGAGAGAGAGAGACATTAACCTCCTGTAGTAGAGAGAGAGAGACATTAACCTGCTGTAGTAGAGAGAGAGAGACATTAACCTGCTGTAGTAGAGAGACATTAACCTGCTGTGGTAGAGAGACATTAATCTGCTGTAGTAGAGAGAGAGAGAGACATTAACCTGCTGTTGTAGAGAGAGAGATACATTAACCTGCTGTAGTAGAGAGAGAGAGAGACATTAACCTGCTGTTGTAGAGAGAGAGAGACATTAACCTGCTGTAGTAGAGAGAGAGAGAGAGAGAGAGAGAGAGAGAGAGAGAGAGAGAGAGAGATTAACCTGCTGTAGTAGTGTGAGAGACATTAACCTGCTGTTGTAGAGAGATAGAGAGACATTAACCTGCTGTTGTAGAGAGATAGAGAGACATTAACCTGCTGTAGTAGAGAGAGAGAGAGAGAGAGAGACAGACATTAACCTGCTATAGTAGAGTGAGAGACATTAACCTGCTGTAGTAGAGAGAGAGAGAGACATTAACCTGCTGTAGTAGAGAGACAGACATTATCATGCTGTAGTAGAGAGAGAGAGACATTATCCTGCTGTTGTAGAGAGAGAGAGACATTAACCTGCTGTAGTAGAGAGAGATAGACATTAACCTGCTGTAGTAGAGAGAGAGAAAGAGACATTAACCTGCTGTAGTAGAGAGAGAGACATTAACCTGCTGTAGTAGAGAGAGAGATAGAGACATTAACCTGCTGTAGTAGAGAGAGAGACATTAACCTGCTATAGTAGAGAGAGAGAGACATTAACCTGCTGTAGTAGAGAGAGAGATAGAGACATTAACCTGCTGTAGTAGAGAGAGAGACATTAACCTGCTGTAGTAGAGAGAGAGAGACATTAACCTGCTGTAGTAGATAGAGAGAGACATTAACCTGCTGTAGTAGAGAGAGAGAGACATTAACCTGCTGTAACAGAGAGAGTGCGACATTAACCTGCTGTTGTAGAGAGAGAGAGACATTAACCTCCTGTAGTAGAGAGAGAGAGACATTAACCTGCTGTAGTAGAGAGAGAGAGACATTAACCTGCTGTAATAGAGAGAGAGAGACATTAACCTGCTGTAGTAGAGAGAGAGACATTAACCTGCTGTTGTAGAGAGAGAGAGACATTAACCTCCTGTAGTAGAGAGCGAGAGACATTAACCTGCTGTAGTAGAGAGAGAGAGACATTAACCTCCTGTAGTAGAGAGAGAGAGACATTAACCTGCTGTAGTAGAGAGAGAGACATTATCCTGCTGTAGTAGAGAGAGAGAGACATTAACCTGCTGTAGTAGAGAGACATTAACCTGCTGTAGTAGAGAGACATTAATCTGCTGTAGTAGAGAGAGAGAGAGACATTAACCTGCTGTAGTAGAGAGAGAGAGAGAGACATTAACCTGCTGTTGTAGAGAGAGAGATACATTAACCTGCTGTTGTGGAGAGAGAGACATTGACCTGCTGTAATAGAGAGAGAGAGACATTAACCTGCTGTTGTAGAGAGAGAGAGACATTAACCTGCTGTAACAGAGAGAGAGCGACATTAACCTGCTGTTGTAGAGAGAGAGAGACATTAACCTCCTGTAGTAGAGAGAGAGAGACATTAACCTGCTGTAGTAGAGAGAGAGAGACATTAACCTGCTGTAATAGAGAGAGAGAGACATTAACCTGCTGTAGTAGAGAGAGATAGAGAGAGAGAGACATTAACCTGCTGTAGGTGAGAGAGAGATACATTAACCTGCTGTAGTAGAGAGAGAGAGAGACATTAACCTGCTGTAGTAGAGAGAGATAGAGAGAGAGAGACATTAATATGCTGTAGTAGAGAGAGAGAGACATTAACCTGCTGTAGTAGAGAGAGAGACATTAACCTGCTGTAGTTGAGAGAGAGAGCGACATGAACCTGCTGTAGGTGAGAGAGAGAGACATTAACCTGCTGTTGTAGAGAGAGAGAGACATTAACCTGCTGTAGTAGAGTGTGAGAGACATTAACCTGCTGAAGTAGGGAGAGAGAGACATTAACATGCTGTAGTAGAGAGAGATAGAGAGAGAGACATTAATCTGCTGTAGTAGAGAGAGAGAGACATTAACCTGCTGTAGTAGAGAGAGAGACATGAACCTGCTGTTCTAGAGAGAGAGACATTAACCTGCTGTAGTAGAGAGAGAGAGACATTAACCTGCTGTAGTAGAGAGATAGATAGAGACATTTACCTGCTGTTTTAGAGAGAGAGAGATATTAACATGCTGTAGTAGAGAGAGAGAGACTTTAACCTGCTGTGGTAGAGAGAGACATTATCCTGCTGTAGTAGAGAGAGAGATAGAGACATTAACCTGCTGTTTTAGAGAGAGAGAGAGACATTAACCTGCTGTAGTAGAGAGAGAGAGAGAGATAGATTAACCTGCTGTAGTAGAGAGAGATAGAGAGAGAGACATTAATCTGCTGTAGTAGAGAGAGAGAGACATTAACCTGCTGTAGTAGAGGGAGAGAGAGACATTAACCTGCTGTAGTTGAGAGAGCGAGAGAGAGACATTAACCTGCTGTTGTAGAGAGAGAGAGAGACATTAACCTGCTGTTGTAGAGAGAGAGAGACATTAACCTGCTGTAGTAGAGAGAGAGAGAGAGATAGAGAGAGAGAGAGATTAACCTGCTGTAGTAGAGTGTGAGAGACATTAACCTGCTGTTATAGAGAGATAGAGAGACATTAACCTGCTGTTGTAGAGAGATAGAGAGACATTAACCTGCTGTAGTAGAGAGAGAGAGAGAGAGAGAGAGACATTAACCTGCTGTTGTAGAGAGAGAGAGACATTAACCTGCTGTTGTAGAGAGAGAGAGACATTAACCTGCTGTAGTAGAGAGAGAGAGAGAGATAGAGAGAGAGAGAGAGAGAGAGATTAACCTGCTGTAGTAGAGTGTGAGAGACATTAACCTGCTGTTATAGAGAGATAGAGAGACATTAACCTGCTGTTGTAGAGAGAGAGAGAGACATTAATATGCTGTAGTAGAGAGAGAGAGACATTAACCTGCTATAGTAGAGTGAGAGACATTAACCTGCTGTAGTAGAGAGAGAGAGAGACATTAACCTGCTGTAGTAGAGAGACAGACATTATCATGCTGTAGTAGAGAGAGAGAGACATTATCCTGCTGTTGTAGAGAGAGAGAGACATTAACCTGCTGTAGTAGAGAGAGAGAGACATTAACCTGCTGTAGTAGAGAGAGAGATAGAGACATTAACCTGCTGTAGTAGAGAGAGAGACATTAACCTGCTGTAGTAGAGAGAGAGATAGAGACATTAACCTGCTGTAGTAGAGAGAGAGACATTAACCTGCTATAGTAGAGAGAGAGAGACATTAACCTGCTGTAGTAGAGAGAGAGATAGAGACATTAACCTGCTGTAGTAGAGAGAGAGACATTAACCTGCTGTAGTAGAGAGAGAGAGACATTAACCTGCTGTAGTAGATAGAGAGAGACATTAACCTGCTGTAGTAGAGAGAGAGAGACATTAACCTGCTGTAACAGAGAGAGAGAGCGACATTAACCTGCTGTTGTAGAGAGAGAGAGAAATTAACCTCCTGTAGTAGAGAGAGAGAGAGATTAACCTGCTGTAGTAGAGAGAGAGAGACATTAACCTGCTGTAATAGAGAGAGAGAGACATTAACCTGCTGTAGTAGAGAGAGAGACATTAACCTGCTGTTGTAGAGAGAGAGAGACATTAACCTCCTGTAGTAGAGAGCGAGAGACATTAACCTGCTGTAGTAGAGAGAGAGAGACATTAACCTCCTGTAGTAGAGAGAGAGAGACATTAACCTGCTGTAGTAGAGAGAGAGACATTATCCTGCTGTAGTAGAGAGAGAGAGACATTAACCTGCTGTAGTAGAGAGACATTAACCTGCTGTAGTAGAGAGACATTAATCTGCTGTAGTAGAGAGAGAGAGAGACATTAACCTGCTGTTGTAGAGAGAGAGATACATTAACCTGCTGTAGTAGAGAGAGAGAGAGAGACATTAACCTGCTGTTGTAGAGAGAGAGATACATTAACCTGCTGTTGTGGAGAGAGAGACATTGACCTGCTGTAATAGAGAGAGAGAGACATTAACCTGCTGTTGTAGAGAGAGAGACATTAACCTGCTGTAGTAGAGAGAGAGAGACAGTAACCTGCTGTATTAGAGAGAGAGAGACATTAACCTGCTGTAGTAGAGAGAGAGACATTAACCTGCTGTAGTAGAGAGAGAGAGACATTAACCTGCTGTAGTAGAGAGAGAGAGAGACATTAACCTGCTGTTGTAGAGAGAGAGAGACATTAACCTGCTGTAGTAGAGAGAGAGAGAGAGACATTAACCTGCTGTAGTAGAGAGAGAGAGACATTAACCTGCTGTAGTAGAGAGAGAGAGAGACATTAACCTGCTGTAGTAGAGAGACATTAACCTGCTGTAGTAGAGAGAGATACATTAACCTGCTGTTGTGGAGAGAAAGAGACATTAAAATGCTGTAGTAGAGAGAGAGAGACATTAACCTGCTGTAGTAGAGAGACATTAACCTGCTGTAGTAGAGAGAAATTAACCTGCTGTTGTAGAGAGAGAGAGAGAGAGAGAGAGACATTAACCTGCTGTAGTAGAGAGAGAGAGACATTAACCTGCTGTAGTAGAGAGAAATTAACCTGCTGTTGTAGAGAGAGAGAGAGAGAGAGACATTAACCTGCTGTTGTAGAGAGAGAGATACATTAACCTGCTGTTGTGGAGAGAGAGAAATTAACCTGCTGTAATAGAGAGAGAGAGACATTAACCTGCTGTAATAGAGAGAGAGAGACATTAACCTGCTGTATTAGAGAGAGAGACACATTAACCTGCTAGAGTAGAGAGAGAGAGAGAGAGAGAGAGAGAGAGAGAGAATAACCTGCTGTAGTAGAGATAGAGAGAGACATTAACCTGCTGTTGTAGAGAGAGAGAGACATTAACCTCCTGTAGTAGAGAGAGAGAGACATTAACCTGCTGTAGTAGAGAGAGAGACATTAACCTCCTGTAGTAGAGAGAGAGAGACATTAACCTCCTGTAGTAGAGAGCGAGAGACATTAACCTGCTGTTGTAGAGAGAGAGAGACATTAACCTGCTGTAGCAGAGAGAGAGAGACATTAACCTCCTGTAGTAGAGAGCGAGAGACATTAACCTGCTGTAGAGAGAGAGAGACATTAAACTGCTGTAGTAGAGAGAGAGAGATTTACTGTTAATTTTTGTTGTTTTTGACTTTATATATTCACTTTGTATGTTGTCTACCTCACTTGCTTTGGCAATGTTAACACATGTTTCCCATGCCAATAAATTGAATTGAATTGAATTGAGATATTAACCTGCTGTAGTAGAGAGAGAGATAGAGACATTAACCTGCTGTTGTAGAGAGAGAGACATTAACCTGCTGTAGTAGAGAGAGAGAGACATTAACCTGCTGTTGTAGAGAGAGAGACATTAACCTGCTGTAATAGAGAGAGAGAGACATTAACCTGCTGTTGTAGAGAGAGAGACATTAACCTGCTGTAGTAGAGAGAGAGAGACATTAACCTGCTGTATTAGAGAGAGAGAGACATTAACCTGCTGTAGTAGAGACACATTAACCTGCTGTAGTAGAGAGAGAGAGACATTAACCTGCTGTAGTAGAGAGAGAGATACATTAACCTGCTGTAGTAGAGAGAGAGAGAGACATTAACCTGCTGTTGTAGAGAGAGAGATAGATTAACCTGCTGTTGTGGAGAGAGAGACATTGACCTGCTGTAATAGAGAGAGAGAGACATTAACCTGCTGTTGTAGAGAGAGAGACATTAACCTGCTGTAGTAGAGAGAGAGAGACAGTAACCTGCTGTATTAGAGAGAGAGAGACATTAACCTGCTGTAGTAGAGAGAGAGAGACATTAACCTGCTGTTGTAGAGAGAGAGAGAGACATTAACCTGCTGTAGTAGAGAGAGAGAGAGAGACATTAACCTGCTGTTGTAGAGAGAGAGACATTAACCTGCTGTAGTAGAGAGAGAGATAGAGACATTAACCTGTAGTTTTAGAGAGAGAGAGATATTAACCTGCTGTAGGAGAGAGAGAGAGACATTAACCTGCTGTAATAGAGAGAGAGAGACATTAACCTGCTGTAGTAGAGAGAGAGACATTAACCTGCTGTAATAGAGAGAGAGAGACATTAACCTGCTGTAGTAGAGAGAGAGAGACATTAACCTGCTGTAGTAGAGAGAGAGAGACATTAACCTGCTGTAGTAGAGAGAGAGACATTAACCTGCTGTAATAGAGAGAGAGAGACATTAACCTGCTGTAGTAGAGAGAGAGACATTATCCTGCTGTAGTAGAGAGAGAGAGACATTAACCTGCTGTAGTAGAGAGACATTAACCTGCTGTAGTAGAGACACATTAACCTGCTGTAGTAGAGAGAGAGAGAGACATTAACCTGCTGTTGTAGAGAGAGAGATACATTAACCTGCTGTAGTAGAGAGAGAGAGAGACATTAACCTGCTGTTGTAGAGAGAGAGACATTATCCTGCTGTAGTAGAGAGAGAGAGGCATTAACCTGCTGTAGTAGAGAGAGAGAGACATTAACCTGCTGTAGTAGAGAGAGAGAGACATTAACCTGCTGTTGTAGAGAGAGAGAGACATTAACCTGCTGTAGTAGAGAGAGAGAGAGAGAGAGAGACATTAACCTGCTGTAGTAGAGAGAGAGAGACATTAACCTGCTGTAGTAGAGAGAGAGAGACATTAACCTGCTGTAGTAGAGAGACATTAACCTGCTGTAGTAGAGAGAGATACATTAACCTGCTGTTGTGGAGAGAAAGAGACATTAACCTGCTGTAGTAGAGAGAGAGAGAGACATTAACCTGCTGTAATAGAGAGAGAGATAGAGACATTAACCTGCTGTAGTAGAGAGAGAGAGAGAGAGACATTAACCTGCTGTTGTAGAGAGAGAGACATTAACCTGCTGTAGTAGAGAGAGAGAGACATTAACCTGCTGTGGTAGAGAGAGACATTATCCTGCTGTAGTAGAGAGAGAGATAGAGACATTAACCTGCTGTAGTAGAGAGAGAGACATTAACCTGCTGTTGTGGAGATAGAGACATTAACCTGCTGTAGTAGAGAGATAGAGACATTAACCTGCTGTAGTAGAGAGAGAGACATTAACCTGCTGTTGTAGAGAGAGAGAGAGACATTAACCTGCTGTAGTAGAGAGGGAGACATTAACCTGCTGTAGTAGAGAGAGAGACATTAACCTGCTGTAGTAGAGAGAGAGACATTAACCTGCTGTAGTAGAGAGGGAGACATTAACCTGCTGTAGTAGAGAGAGAGACATTAACCTGCTGTAGTAGAGAGAGAGACATTAACCTGCTGTTGTAGAGAGAGAGACATTAACCTGCTGTAGTAGAGAGAGAGAGAGACATTAACCTGCTGTAATAGAGAGAGAGATAGAGACATTAACCTGCTGTAGTAGAGAGAGAGAGAGAGAGACATTAACCTGCTGTTGTAGAGAGAGAGACATTAACCTGCTGTAGTAGAGAGAGAGAGACATTAACCTGCTGTGGTAGAGAGAGACATTATCCTGCTGTAGTAGAGAGAGAGATAGAGACATTAACCTGCTGTAGTAGAGAGAGAGACATTAACCTGCTGTTGTGGAGATAGAGACATTAACCTGCTGTAGTAGAGAGATAGAGACATTAACCTGCTGTAGTAGAGAGAGAGACATTAACCTGCTGTTGTAGAGAGAGAGAGAGACATTAACCTGCTGTAGTAGAGAGGGAGACATTAACCTGCTGTAGTAGAGAGAGAGACATTAACCTGCTGTAGTAGAGAGAGAGACATTAACCTGCTGTAGTAGAGAGGGAGACATTAACCTGCTGTAGTAGAGAGAGAGACATTAACCTGCTGTAGTAGAGAGAGAGACATTAACCTGCTGTTGTAGAGAGAGAGACATGAACCTGCTGTAGTAGAGAGAGAGACATTAACCTGCTGTTGTAGAGAGAGAGACAATAACCTGCTGTAGTAGAGAGAGAGAGCCTTTAACCTGCTGTAGTAGAGAGAGAGAGCCTTTATCCTGCTGTAGTAGAGAGAGAGAGATATTAACCTGCTGTAGGAGAGAGAGAGAGACATTAACCTGCTGTAGTAGAGAGAGATACATTAACCTGCTGTAGTAGAGAGAGAGAGAGAGAGAGAGAGACATTAACCTGCTGTTGTAGAGAGAGAGACATTAACCTGCTGTAGTAGAGAGAGAGAGACATTAACCTACTGTTGTAGAGAGAGAGAGACATTAACCTACTGTTGTAGAGAGAGAGAGACATTAACCTACTGTTGTAGAGAAAGAGATACATTAACCTGCTGTTGTGGAGAGAAAGAGACATTAACCTGCTGTTGTAGAGAGAGAGAGACATTAACCTGCTGTAGTAGAGAGAGAGAGAGACATTAACCTGCTGTTGTAGAGAGAGAGATATAGACATTAACCTGCTGTAGTAGAGAGAGAGAGAGAGAGAGAGAGAGAGAGAGAGAGAGAGACAATAACCTGCTGTAGTAGAGATAGAGAGAGACATTAACCTGCTGTTTTAGAGAGAGAGAGATATTAACCTGCTGTAGGAGAGAGAGAGAGACATTAACCTGCTGTAGTAGAGAGAGAGAGATATTAACCTGCTGTTGTAGAGAGAGAGAGACATTAACCTGCTGTTTTAGAGAGAGAGAGATATTAACCTGCTGTAGGAGAGAGAGACATTAACCTGCTGTAGTAGAGAGAGAGACATTAACCTGCTATAGTAGAGAGAGAGAGACACTAACCTGCTGTAGTAGAGAGGCATTAACCTGCTGTAGTAGAGAGACATTAACCTGCTGTTGTAGAGAGAGAGAGACATTAACCTGCTGTAGTAGAGAGAGAGAGAGAGAGACATTAACCTGCTGTAGTATAGAGAGAGAGAGAGAGAGAGAGAGAGACATTAACCTGCTGTTGTAGAGAGAGAGAGACATTAACCTGCTGTTTTAGAGAGAGAGAGATATTAACCTGCTGTAGGAGAGAGAGACATTAACCTGCTGTAGTAGAGAGAGAGACATTAACCTGCTATAGTAGAGAGAGAGAGACACTAACCTGCTGTAGTAGAGAGGCATTAACCTGCTGTAGTAGAGAGACATTAACCTGCTGTTGTAGAGAGAGAGAGACATTAACCTGCTGTAGTAGAGAGAGAGAGAGAGAGACATTAACCTGCTGTAGTATAGAGAGAGAGAGAGAGAGAGAGAGACATTAACCTGCTGTTGTAGAGAGAGAGAGACATTAACCTGCTGTAGTAGAGAGAGAGACATTAACCTGCTGTATTAGAGAGAGAGACACATTAACCTGCTGTAGTAGAGAGAGACATTATCCTGCTGTAGTAGAGAGAGAGAGACATTAACCTGCTGTAGTAGAGAGAGAGATAGAGACATTAACCTGCTGTAGTAGAGAGAGAGAGAGAGAGAGAGAGAGAGACAATAACCTGCTGTAGTAGAGATAGAGAGAGACATTAACCTGCTGTTTTAGAGAGAGAGAGACATTAACCTGCTGTAGTAGAGAGAGAGACGTTAACCTGCTGTAGTATAGAGAGAGACGTTAACCTGCTGTAGTAGAGAGAGAGAGACATTAACCTGCTGTAGTAGAGAGAGGGAGACATTACTCTGATTTAGTAGAGAGAGACATTAACCTGCTGTAGTAGAGAGAGAGACATTAACCTGCTATAGTAGAGAGAGAGAGACACTAACCTGCTGTAGTAGAGAGGCATTAACCTGCTGTAGTAGAGACATTAACCTGCTGTTGTAGAGAGAGAGAGACATTAACCTGCTGTAGTAGAGAGAGAGAGAGACATTAACCTGCTGTAGTAGAGAGAGAGAGACATTAACCTGCTGTAGTAGAGAGAGAGACATTAACCTGTTATAGTAGAGAGAGAGAGACACTAACCTGCTGTAGTAGAGAGGCATTAACCTGCTGTAGTAGAGAGACATTAACCTGCTGTTGTAGAGAGAGAGAGACATTAACCTGCTGTAGTAGAGAGAGAGAGAGAGAGAGACATTAACCTGCTGTAGTATAGAGAGAGAGAGAGAGAGAGAGAGACATTAACCTGCTGTTGTAGAAAGAGAGAGACATTAACCTGCTGTAGTAGAGAGAGAGAGACATTAACCTGCTGTATTAGAGAGAGAGACACATTAACCTGCTGTAGTAGAGAGAGAGACATTATCCTGCTGTAGTAGAGAGAGAGAGACATTAACCTGCTGTAGTAGAGAGAGAGATAGAGACATTAACCTGCTGTTGTAGAGAGAGAGAGACATTAACCTACTGTTGTAGAGAGAGAGAGACATTAACCTACTGTTGTAGAGAAAGAGATACATTAACCTGCTGTTGTGGAGAGAAAGAGACATTAACCTGCTGTTGTAGAGAGAGAGAGACATTAACCTGCTGTAGTAGAGAGAGAGAGAGACATTAACCTGCTGTTGTAGAGAGAGAGAGAGAGAGAGAGACAATAACCTGCTGTAGTAGAGATAGAGAGAGACATTAACCTGCTGTTTTAGAGAGAGAGAGATATTAACCTGCTGTAGGAGAGAGAGACATTAACCTGCTGTAGTAGAGAGAGAGACGTTAACCTGCTGTAGTATAGAGAGAGAGACGTTAACCTGCTGTAGTAGAGAGAGAGAGACATTAACCTGCTGTAGTAGAGAGAGGGAGACATTACTCTGATTTAGTAGAGAGAGACATTAACCTGCTGTAGTAGAGAGAGAGACATTAACCTGCTATAGTAGAGAGAGAGAGACACTAACCTGCTGTAGTAGAGAGGCATTAACCTGCTGTAGTAGAGACATTAACCTGCTGTTGTAGAGAGAGAGAGACATTAACCTGCTGTAGTAGAGAGAGAGAGACATTAACCTGCTGTAGTAGAGAGAGAGAGACATTAACCTGCTGTAGTAGAGAGAGAGACGTTAACCTGCTGTAGTAGAGAGAGAGAGACATTAACCTGCTGTAGTAGAGAGAGGGAGACATTACTCTGATTTAGTAGAGAGAGACATTAACCTGCTGTAGTAGAGAGAGAGACATTAACCTGCTATAGTAGAGAGAGAGAGACACTAACCTGCTGTAGTAGAGAGGCATTAACCTGCTGTAGTAGAGAGACATTAACCTGCTGTTGTAGAGAGAGAGAGACATTAACCTGCTGTAGTAGAGAGAGAGAGAGACATTAACCTGCTGTAGTATAGAGAGAGAGAGAGAGAGACATTAACCTGCTGTTGTAGAGAGAGAGAGACATTAACCTGCTGTAGTAGAGAGAGAGAGACATTAACCTGCTGTAGTAGAGAGACATTAACCTGCTGTAGTAGAGAGAGAGAGAGAGACATTAACCTGCTGTTGTAGAGAGAGAGAGAGAGAGACAATAACCTGATGTAGTAGAGAGAGAGAGAGACATTAACCTGCTGTTGTAGAGAGAGAGAGATACATTAACCTGCTGTTGTGGAGAGAGAGACATTAACCTGCTGTTGTAGAGAGAGAGACATTAACCTTCTGTAGTAGAGAGAGAGAGACATTAACCTGCTGTATTAGAGAGAGAGACACATTAACCTGCTGTAGTAGAGAGAGAGACATTAACCTGCTGTAGTAGAGAGAGAGACATTAACCTGCTGTAGTAGAGAGAGAGACATTAACCTGCTGTAGTAGAGAGAGATTAACCTGCTGTAGTAGAGAGAGAGAGACATTAACCTGCTGTAGTAGAGAGAGAGACATTAACCTGCTGTAGTAGAGAGAGGGAGACATTAACCTGCTGTAGTAGAGAGAGAGACATTAACCTGCTGTAGTAGAGAGAGAGACATTAACCTGCTGTAGTAGAGAGAGAGAGACATTAACCTGCTGTAGTAGAGAGAGAGACATTAACCTGCTGTAGTAGAGAGAGAGACATTAACCTGCTGTAGTAGAGATAGAGACATTAACCTGCTGTAGTAGAGAGAGAGACATTAACCTGCTGTAGTAGAGAGAGAGACATTAACCTGCTGTAGTAGAGAGGGAGACATTAACCTGCTGTAGTAGAGAGAGAGACATTAACCTGCTGTAGTAGAGATAGAGACATTAACCTGCTGTAGTAGAGAGAGAGACATTAACCTGCTGTAGTAGAGATAGAGACATAACCTGCTGTAGTAGAGATAGAGACATAACCTGCTCTAGTAGAGAGATAAAGTATTTGTCTAATTTATTGTGCTTCTGCTCCTCTTTGCACTATCCTGGAGCGTGTTGCGTGTAGCTTGTTATTGGCCATAAGTCATAAGTCTTCAAAGCGGCATTAGGCTATAGAGCCTCAGTGTGTTGCAAAAGTTAGGAGACATCTAATCAGTATAAAATGGAATTAAATTCAGGGAATTATAATTTAAAGGAGAAGGATAGGCTTCAACAACCAATAGCCAACAGGTAAGCTGCTACTTATTATTCTGAATGGAGTTGTTGTTTGTAACTGTAGGATCAGAAAGCGCATGCACTGAAGCCTCAGTTAGCCTAGCTAGCTAATATTAGCTAGCTTAGCTAGCTTCTCTTCACAGTATGATGCATGCAGTCCAAGACAGGTTCTTCCTAATTATATTTGATGATAAATAACCTAGCTAAGGCAGCTATTAGTCTACTATAGCTTGAGTCAGCTTGGTGTCTCTTGTCTCTCACTCCCCTCTGCTCCCCATGTCACTGGCACACAGTACTGCCCCGCCTCTCTCCCTCCTCTCCCGTTTCATCTGCTCCGGTTAATAAAATATCTTTAAAAAGTACTTTTCTGCTGCTTCCCTTACTCGGATCTGATTGGACCGGGTCTGGATCCGACCAGGTGTATACGGAACGGGTCTAGTTGTGTCTTTATTTAAAATATATATTTATTAATTTCGGGTCCTGGTGGGAAAGTCGCAGGTCCATTTCGGAAAAGGGTGCAACTTTTTGGCGAGGGCATTCCTTCACCATGTGTGAACAGAGCAATGCAATTTTACAAATATAAAACACAGCCTTTTGGACAACATCAAGTTTATAACTATGTTTAGAGATTGGTTGGTTTTTCTGGACGCTTCAGTCCAGATCTTCTTTATAGCCATATCTGCTCAGCAGGCTGTCATTCAACTATGCCCCTCACCTGCTCTTCATCAGCAGGCTGGGATGTCCATCAGTGCACGTCACCACACACACACACACGCACGCACGCACGCACGCACGCACGCACGCACGCACGCACGCACACACACACACACACACACACACACACACACACACACACACACACACACTCCCATGGGCGTTGTACAGGCCTGATCAGAAGTATGCTTGGATTTATCAGCCAGTTAAATGTCAAACATTCAATTAGTCTAGAGAAGAGAAAAGATACTGGTGAGGTGGACTGTAGTATTGTAGTAACATAGTACTGTAGTATTGTAGCAACATAGTACTGTAGTATTGTAGTACCATAGCACCGTAGTATTGCAGTAACATAGCACTGAAGTATTGTAGTAACACATTACTGCAGTATTGCAGTAACATAGCACTGTAGTACTGTAGTAACATAGTACTGTAGTATTGTAGCAACATAGTACTGTAGTATTGTAGTAGCATAGTACTGTAGTATTGCAGTAACATAGTACTGTAGTATTGTAGTAACATAGTACTGTAGTATTGTAGTAGAATAGTACTGTAGTATTGCAGTAGCATAGCACTGTAGCATTGTAGTAACACAGTACCATAGTATTGTAGTGACATACTATTGTGGTATTGCAGTAACACAGTACTGTAGTATTGTAGTAACATAGTACTGTAGTATTGCAGTAACATAGTACTGTAGCATTGTAGTAACACAGTACCATAGTATTGTAGTGACATACTATTGTGGTATTGCAGTAACACAGTACTGTAGTATTGTAGTAACATAGTACTGTAGTATTGCAGTAGCATAGCACTGTAGCATTGTAGTAACACAGTACCATAGTATTGTAGTGACATACTATTGTAGTATTGTAGTAGCATAGCACTGTAGTATTGTAGTAACATAGTACTGTAGTATTGCAGTAACATAGTACTGTAGCATTGTAGTAACACAGTACCATAGTATTGTAGTGACATACTATTGTGGTATTGCAGTAACACAGTACTGTAGTATTGTAGTAGCATAGCACTGTAGTATTGTAGTAACATAGTACTGTAGTATTGCAGTAACATAGTACTGTAGCATTGCAGTAACATAGTACTGTAGTATTACAGTAACACAGTACTGTAGTAACATGGTACTGTAGTATTGTAGTAGCATTGTCCCATTGTACTGTAGTACTGTAGTACCATAGAACTGTAGTAACATAGTGCCTTAGTAATGTAGCATTGCAGTAACATAGTCCCATAGTACTGTAGTACTGTTGTACCATACTACTGTAGTAACATAATACCATAGTACTGTAGTATTGTAGTAACATAGTACTGTAGCAACATAGTCCCATTGTACTGTAGTGCTGCATTACCATAGCACTGTAGTAACATAGTACCATAGTGCTGTAGTATTGTAGTAGCAGTACCGTAGTACTGTAGTATTGTAGTAACGTAGTGCTGTTGTAGAGTTGAATCGTAGTGCTGTTGTATTGCAGTACTATAGTATTTTAGTAACATAGTACCATAGTACTGTAGTATTGTAGTACCATAGCACCGTAGTATTGCAGTAACATAGCACTGAAGTATTGTAGTAACACATTACTGCAGAATTGCAGTAACATAGCAATGTAGTATTGTAGTAACATAGTACTGTAGTAGTGTAGCAACATAGTACTGTAGTATTGTAGTACCATAGCACCGTAGTATTGCAGTAACATATCACTGTAGTATTGTAGTAACACATTACTGTAGTATTGCAGTAACATAGCACTGTAGTACTGTAGTAACATAGTACTGTAGTATTGTAGCAACATAGTACTGTAGTATTGTAGTACCATAGCACCGTAGTATTGCAGTAACATAGCACTGAAGTATTGTAGTAACACATTACTGCAGTATTGCAGTAACATAGCAATGTAGTATTGTAGTAACATAGTACTGTAGTAGTGTAGCAACATAGTACTGTAGTATTGTAGTACCATAGCACCGTAGTATTGCAGTAACATATCACTGTAGTATTGTAGTAACACATTACTGTAGTATTGCAGTAACATAGTACTGTAGTATTGTAGTAGCATAGTACTGTAGTATTGCAGTAACATAGTGCTGTAGTATTGTAGTAACATAGTACTGTAGTATTGTAGTAGAATAGTACTGTAGTATTGCAGTAGCATAGCACTGTAGCATTGTAGTAACACAGTACCATAGTATTGTAGTGACATACTATTGTGGTATTGCAGTAACACAGTACTGTAGTATTGTAGTAGCATAGCACTGTAGTATTGTAGTAACATAGTACTGTAGTATTGCAGTAACATAGTACTGTAGCATTGTAGTAACACAGTACCATAGTATTGTAGTGACATACTATTGTGGTATTGCAGTAACACAGTACTGTAGTATTGTAGTAGCATAGCACTGTAGTATTGTAGTAACATAGTACTGTAGTATTGCAGTAACATAGTACTGTAGCATTGTAGTAACACAGTACCATAGTATTGTAGTGACATACTATTGTGGTATTGCAGTAACACAGTACTGTAGTATTGTAGTAGCATAGCACTGTAGTATTGTAGTAACATAGTACTGTAGTATTGCAGTAACACAGTACTGTAGCATTGCAGTAACACAGTACCGTAGTATTGTAGTAGCACAGTATTGTAGTATTGTAGTAACATAGTACTGTGGTATTGTAGTAACATAGTACTGTAGTATTACAGTAACACAGTACTGTAGTAACATGGTACTGTAGTATTGTAGTAGCATTGTCCCATTGTACTGTAGTACTGTAGTACCATAGAACTGTAGTAACATAGTGCCTTAGTAATGTAGTATTGCAGTAACATAGTCCCATAGTACTGTAGTACTGTTGTACCATACTACTGTAGTAACATAATACCGTAGTACTGTAGTATTGTAGTAACATAGTACTGTAGCAACATAGTCCCATTGTACTGTAGTGCTGCATTACCATAGCACTGTAGTAACATTGTACCATAGTGCTGTAGTATTGTAGTAGCAGTACCGTAGTACTGTAGTATTATAGTACCTTGGTACTGTAGTAACATAGTACAGTAGTACTGTAGTATTGTAGTACAATAGTAATGTAGTAACATAGTACCATAGTACTGTAATGATATAGTGCCGCTGTACTGTAGTATTGCAGTACTATAGTAGAGTAGTAACATGGTACTGCAGTATTTTAGTACCATAGTACTATAGTACCATAGTACTGTAGTTTTGTAGTACCATTGTACTGTATTACCATAGTACTTTAGTACCATAGTACTGTAGTACTGTAGTATTGTAGTACCATAGTACAGTATGTTTTGTAGTGCCATAGTACTGTAGTAACATATTACTGTAGTACGTTAGTATTGTAGTACCATTTTACTGTAGTAAAACAGTACCATGGTACTGTTGTACTGTAGTAATGGTATTGTATTACCATAGTAACACAGTACTGTGGCATTGTAGTACCATAGGAACATAGTATTGTGGTACTGTAGTACCATAGTAACATAGTACTGTAGTATTGTAATACCATAGTAACATAGTGTTGTTGTACTGTAGTAAATAGTAACATAGTAATGTAGTGACATAGTAACTTAGTACTGTGGTATCATATTACCATAACACTGTAGTATTTTAGGATTGTAGTATTGTAGTAGTTTAGTTCCATATTACTGTAGTATTGTTGCACCATACTATTGTAGTATTGTAGCACCATAGTAACATAGTACTATAGTACTGTAGTATAATATAAACAAAGTACTGTAGTATGGAGTAACATAGTAGTGTAGTACTGTAGCACCAAAGAGTGTGCAAAGCTGTCATCAAGGCAAAGGTGGCTATGAAACATCTCAAATATACAATTGTTTTTGATTTGTTAAACACGTTTTTGGTTACTACATTATTCCCAATGTGATACGGAATCGCTATTACTTTTACTCTTATTTTTATTTTTATGACACACTCAAGAACCTCCAGACGCTAACCAGCTAACTAGCTACAAGCTAGTTAGTCATTGTTAGTTTAAAAAAAAAAATTAAAAAAAACCTGGATAACACTCGCCAGCCCCCCTGCCCATCCACCGCTGCCCCCTGGACACTGATCTCTTGGCTACATAGCTGACGCACGCTGGACTGTCCATTAATCACGGTACTCCTTTCTGCTTGTTTGTCTTACCTGTCGGCCCCGTTGCCTAGTCAACGCCATTTTACCTGCTGTTTGTTGTGCTAGCGGATTAGCCTCGCCTACTGTTTTTAGCTAGCTTTCCAAATTCAACACCTGTGATTACTGTATGCCTCGCTGTATGTCTCTCTCAGATGTCAATATGCCTTGTATACTGTTGTTCAGGTTAGTTATAATTGTTTTAGTTCACAATGGAGCCCCTAGACCCACTCTGCATACCCCTGTTACCTCCTTTGTCCCACCTCCCACACATGCGGTGACCTCACCCATTACAACCAGCATGTCCAGAGATACAACCTGTCTCATCATCACCCAGTGCCTGGGCTTACCTCCGCTGTACCCGCACCCCACCATACCCCTGTCTGTGCATTATGCCCTGAATATATTCTACCATGCCCAGAAACCTGCTCCTCTTATCCTCTGCCCCCAACGCTCTAGGCGACCAGTTTTGATAGCCTTTAGCCGCACCCTCATACTACTCCTTCTCTGTTCCGCGGGTGATGTGGAGGTAAACCCAGGCCCTGCATGTCCCCAGGTACCCTCATTTGTTGACTTCTGTGATCGAAAAAGCCTTGGTTTTATGCATGTCAACATCAGAAGCCTCCTCCCTAAGTTTGTTTTACTCACTGCTTTAGCACACTCTGCTAACCCTGATGTCCTTGCCGTGTCTGAATCCTGGCTCAGGAAGGCCACCAAAAATTCAGAGATTTCCATACCCAACTATAACATCTTCCGTCAAGATAGAACTACCAAAGGGGGCGGAGTTGCAGTCTACTGCAGAGATAGCCTGCAAAGTAATGTCATACTTTCCAGGTCCATACCCAAACAGTTCGAACTACTAATTTTGAAAATTACCTCTCCAGAAATAAGACTCTCACTGTTGCCGCCTGCTACCGGCCACCCTCAGCTCCCAGCTGTGCCCTGGACACCATTTGTGAATTGATCGCCCCCATCTAGCTTCAGAGTTTGTTCTGTTAGGTGACCTAAACTGGGATATGCTTAACACCCCGGCAGTCCTACAATGTAAGCTAGATGCCCTCAATCTCACTCAAATCATCAAGGAACCCACCAGGTACAACCCTAACTCTGTAAACAAGGGCACCCTCATAGACGTCATCCTGACCAACTGGCCCTCCAAATACACCTCCGCTGTCTTCAACCAGGATCTCAGCGATCACTGCCTCATTGCCTGTATCCGCCACGGAGCCGCAGTCAAACGACCACCCCTCATCACTGTCAAACGCTCCCTAAAACACTTCTGTGAGCAGGCCTTTCTAATCGACCTGGCCCGGGTATCCTGGAAGGACATTGACCTCATCCCGTCAGTTGAGGATGCCTGGTCATTCTTTAAAAGTAACTTCCTCACCATTTTAGATAAGCATGCTCCGTTCAAAAATGCAGAACCAAGAACAGATACAGCCCTTGGTTCACTCCAGACCTGACTGCCCTCGACCAGCACAAAAACATCCTGTGGCGGACTGCAATAGCATCGAATAGCCCCCGTGATATGCAACTGTTCAGGGAAGTCAGGAACCAATACACACAGTCAGTCAGGAAAGCTAAGGCCAGCTTCTTCAGGCAGAAGTTTGCATCCTGTAGCTCCAACTCCAAAAAGTTCTGGGACACTGTGAAGTCCATGGAGAACAAGAGTACCTCCTCCCAGCTGCCCACTGCACTGAGGCTAGGTAACACGGTCTCCACCGATAAATCCACGATTATCGAAAGCTTCAATAAGCACTTCTCAACGGCTGGCCATGCCTTCCGCCCGGCTACTCCAACCTCGGCCAACAGCTCCGCCCCCCCCGCAGCTCCTCGCCCAAGCCTCTCCAGGTTCTCCTTTACCCAAATCCAGATAGCAGATGTTCTGAAAGAGCTGCAAAACCTAGACCCGTACAAATCAGCTGGGCTTGACAATCTGGACCCTCTATTTCTGAAACTATCTGCCGCCATTGTCGCAACCCCTATTACCAGCCTGTTTACATTTACATTTACATTTAAGTCATTTAGCAGACGCTCTTATCCAGAGCGACTTACAAATTGGTGCTTTCACCTTATGACATCCAGTGGAACAGCCACTTTACAATAGTGCATCTAGGTCTTTTAAGGGGGGGGGGAGGGGGAGAAGGATTACTTTATCCTATCCTAGGTATTCCTTCCCCTGTTCAACCTCTCTTTCATATCGTCTGAGATCCCCAAGGATTGGAAAGCTGCCGCAGTCATCCCCCTCTTCAAAGGGGGAGACACCCTGGACCCAAACTGCTATAGACCTATATCCATCCTGCCCTGCCTATCTAAGGTCTTCGAAAGCCAAGTCAACAAACAGGTCACTGACCATCTCGAATCCCACCGTACCTTCTCCGCTGTGCAATCTGGTTTCCGAGCCGGTCACGGGTGCACCTCAGCCACGCTCAAGGTACTAAACGATATCATAACCGCCATCGATAAAAGACAGTACTGTGCAGCCGTCTTCATCGACCTCGCCAAGGCTTTCGACTCTGTCAATCACCATATTCTTATCGGCAGACTCAATAGCCTCGGTTTCTCGGATGACTGCCTTGCCTGGTTCACCAATTACTTTGCAGACAGAGTTCAGTGTGTCAAATCGGAGGGCATGCTGTCCGGTCCTCTGGCAGTCTCTATGGGGGTGCCACAGGGTTCAATTCTCGGGCCGACTCTTTCTCTGTATATATCAATGATGTTGCTCTTGCTGCGGGCGATTCCCTGATCCACCTCTACGCAGACGACACCATTCTATATACTTTCGGCCCGTCATTGGACACTGTGCTATCTAACCTCCAAACGAGCTTCAATGCCATACAGCACTCCTTCCGTGGCCTCCAACTGCTCTTAAACGCGAGTAAAACCAAATGCATGCTTTTCAACCGATCGCTGCCTGCACCCGCATGCCCGACTAGCATCACCACCCTGGATGGTTCCGACCTTGAATATGTGGACATCTATAAGTACCTAGGTGTCTGGCTAGACTGCAAACTCTCCTTCCAGACTCACATCAAACATCTCCAATCGAAAATCAAATCAAGAGTCGGCTTTCTATTCCGCAACAAAGCCTCCTTCACTCACGCCGCCAAGCTTACCCTAGTAAAACTGACTATCCTACCGATCCTCGATTTCGGCGATGTCATCTACAAAATGGCTTCCAACACTCTACTCAGCAAACTGGATGCAGTCTATCATAGTGCCATCCGTTTTGTCACCAAAGCACCTTATACCACCCACCACTGTGACTTGTATGCTCTAGTCGGCTGGCCCTCGCTACATATTCGTCGCCAGACCCACTGGCTCCAGGTCATCTACAAGTCCATGCTAGGTAAAGCTCCGCCTTATCTCAGTTCACTGGTCACGATGGCAACACCCATCCGTAGCACACGCTCCAGCAGGTGTATCTCACTGATCATCCTTAAAGCCAACACCTCATTTGGCCGCCTTTCGTTCCAGTACTCTGCTGCCTGTGACTGGAACGAACTGCAAAAATCGCTGAAGTTGGAGACTTTTATCTCCTCACCAACTTCAAACATCAGCTATCCGAGCAGCTAACCGATCGCTGCAGCTGTACATAGTCTATTGGTAAATAGCCCACCCATTTTCACCTACCTCATCCCCATACTGTTTTTATACTGTTTTTTTATTTATTTATTTACTTTTCTGCTCTTTTGCACACCAATATCTCTACCTGTACATGACCATCTGATCATTTATCACCCCAGTGTTAATCTGCAAAATTGTATTATTCGCCTACCTCCTCTTGCCTTTTGCACACATTGTATATAGACTGCCCATTTTTTTCTACTGTGTTATTGACTTGTTAATTGCTTACTCCATGTGTAACTCTGTGTTGTCTGTTCACACTGCTATGCTTTATCTTGGCCAGGTCGCAGTTGCAAATGAGAACTTGTTCTCAACTAGCCTACCTGGTTAAATAAAGGTGAAATAAAAATAAAATAAAAAATAAAAAAATTCCATATGTGGTATTTCATAGTCTTCATTGCTATTCTACAATGTAGAAAATAGTACAAATGAAGAAAAACCCTTGAATGAGTAGGTGTGTCCAAACTTTAGACATGTACTGTAGCTATGTTATCCTTACTCATTGTGTTATTATTTCAAAATATTTTTTATATTTTCTCTCTGCATTGTAAGTAAGCATTTCACTTTTAGTCTACACTTGTTGTTTACGAAGCTTGTGACGAATAGAATTTGATTTGATTGATTTGAGACAATGAGTGAGGCTTAGATTGACAAGGTTAGAGGTTAGAACTAGGAACAGGAATTTTTCTGGACGGGTCACTTAGTTTTGATAAATAATTAAATCTGTGATAGGTTTGTACCTACATGTATTTCCATAGTCCAAAATCTATCTAGCCAGCTAATGTGGAGTTCCCACCACGTTGGTTACTATCCTATAATATTAGGGGTTAAGTGTAGATTTTAGAAAGGGCACAGTTGTTTTAGACAGGCCTCAGACATACTTAGCATACTGGAATATAAATGTCCCAAATGTGTTTTCAATGTTTAGAAATCATTATTTGTTGTATAGTTAGCCCGGCCACAGTATGACTGAATGCTACCTTGAATATTTTGAGAAGAAACAAAGTTACAACTGCGTCTGGTTTGCTCCCAGCCAGGTCTTTAGACAAACTGTACAACTTTGCCGAGTGTGCTGGTCTGCATCTGGTCCTGGGGTTCAACGCCCTGCAGAGAAACCCTGACTCCTCCTGGAACTCCTCCGCAGCCTTCAGCTTACTCAAATACAGCGCTGGGAAGAAATACAACATCTCCTGGGAACTGGGCAACGGTCAGTATCTACTACACCACACTATATACTGCATTTCAAATATTGTACAATGTATGGTATTTAATAAAGCAGAATTCTAAAGCATTGGACAACACTGTACCTACAGGGGAATACAGGGGTATAAAGGGGTATACGGGGGTATACGGGGGTATAAAGGGCTATAAAGGGGTATACAGGGGTATAAAGGGGTATACAGGGTATAAGGGGTATACGGGGTATACGGGGTATACGGGGGTATAAAGGGCTATAAAGGGGTATACGGGGTATACGGGGTATACGGGGTATACGGGGGTATAAAGGGCTATAAAGGGGTATACGGGGGTATACGGGGTATACGGGGGTATAAAGGGCTAAAAAGGGGGTATACGGGGTATACGGGGGTATACGGGGTATAAAGGGCTATAAAGGGGGTATACGGGGTATAAAGGCGTATACAGGGGTATACAGGGGTATAAAGGGGTATACAGGGGTATACAGGGGTATAAGGGGGTATACGGGGGTATACAGGGGTATACAGGGTATAAAGGCGTATACAGGGGTATACAGGGGTATAAAGGGGTATAAAGGGTTATACGGGGTATACGGGGTATAAAGGGGTATACGGGGTATAAGGGGGTATACGGGGTATAAAGGGTTATACGGGGGGTATACGGGGGGTATAAAGGGGTATAATGGGGTATACGGGGTATATGGGGTATACAGGGGTATAAAGGTATACAGGGGTATAAGGGGGTATACGGGGTATAAAGGGGTATACAGGGGTATAAGGGGGTATACGGGGGTATACGGGGGTATACAGGGGTATAAAGGGGTATACAGGGGTATAAAGGGGTATACGGGGGTATAAAGGGGTATAAAGGGGTATACGGGGTATACGGGGTATAAAGGGCTATAAAGGGCTATACGGGGTATACGGGGTATAAAGGGGTATAAAGGGTTATACGGGGTATACGGGGTATAAAGGGGTATACGGGGTATAAGGGGGTATACGGGGGTATAAAGGGTTATACGGGGGTATACGGGGTATAAAGGGGTATACGGGGTATACGGGGGTATACAGGGGTATAAAGGGGTATACAGGGGTATAAGGGGGTATACGGGGTATAAAGGGGTATACAGGGGTATAAGGGGGTATACGGGGGTATACAGGGGTATAAAGGGGTATACAGGGGTATAAAGGGGTATACGGGGTATAAAGGGGTATACAGGGGTATAAAGGGGTATAAGGGGGTATACGGGGGTATACAGGGGTATAAGGGGGTATAAAGGGCTATAAAGGGGTATAAAGGGGTATACGGGGTATAAAGGGGTATAAAGGGTTATACGGGGGTATACAGGGGTATAAAGGGGTATACGGGGGTATAAGGGGGTATACGGGGGTATAAAGGGTTATACGGGGTATACGGGGGGTATAAAGGGGCATACGGGGTATACGGGGGTATACAGGGGTATAAACGGGTATACAGGGGTATAAGGGGTTATACGGGGGTATACAGGGGTATACAGGGGTATAAAGGGGTATACGGGGGTATACGGGGGTATACAGGGGTATAAAGGGGTATACAGGGGTATAAAGGGGTATACAGGGGTATACAGGGGTATAAAGGGGTATACAGCGGTATAAAGGGGTATACAGGGGTATACAGGGGTATAAGGGGGTATACGGGGGTATACAGGGGTATACAGGGGTATAAAGGGGTATACAGGGGTATACAGGGGTATAAAGGGCTACCCCTCTATGTTTTTGGAGAGCTAAAACCTACAAGAAGGTAGTTCTCCAGGAACAGAGTTGGGCCTAACATGCCATTTGAATGGTGCTCCTGGCCAGAGCTCCCTCGAGTTCAGGTATTCTGTTAACTTCAGATCCGCCTTCTCTTGGATGTTGTCACAGAAAAAAATCCTAATTGAAGAAGATAACACTGTTTATTCTCAGCTGCATCCTGCAAAATTGAAAGTTCACGAGAGAGGCTACGAAACACTCAATATACAAAGTCCCCAACCGCTGACTCTGTGCTGCTGCCAGCCTGTTATGGGAATAGTGCGGTGGCAGTAAAAATACATATTTCCATTGTACAAAAGATTCATAAAGATCTGTTTGAGGGTACTTTTATTTGGAAAAATCTTTATAAATGATGTTGAATACATGTGTTATGAAGAATAGAACTACAATAAAAGTATATTTCTATATTATGAAGCTATATTGTGATGAATGATACTGCAACACTGATAAAGGTGTTATGACTGGTTTCATAAAGATGTTATGACTGGTTTCATAAAGGTGTTATGGCTGGTTTCATAAAGGTGTTATGACTGGTTTCATGAAGGTGTTATGACTGGTTTCATGAAGGTGTTATGACTGGTTTCATAAAGGTGTTATGACTGGTTTCATAAAGGTGTTATGACTGGTTTCATAAAGGTGTTATGACTGTTTTCATGAAGGTGTTATGACTGTTTTCATAAAGGTGTTATGACTGGTTTCATAAAGGTGTTATGACTGGTTTCATGAAGGTGTTATGACTGGTTTCATGAAGGTGTTATGACTGGTTTCATGAAGGTGTTATGACTGGTTTCATAAAGGTGTTATGACTGGTTTCATAAAGGTGTTATGACTGGTTTCATGAAGGTGTTATGACTGGTTTCATAAAGGTGTTATGACTGGTTTCATGAAGGTGTAATGACTGGTTTCATAAAGGTGTTATGAATGCCTTATGTATAACTCCTAGTGGCTATACACTATACAATATGATAGTAGCAATTATATGATATATACAGCACATAAATTACAGTATAATAGACTTCCCAGTACATTGCTTACTTCTAGCTGCTCTGGTAAAGAAGTTGATATCATTGGCAGTGCTCATGATAACAAAACAAAATAAGTACTGGTGCTTGCCAAAGCCTTGAGAGGGCATGCAAATGTGTACGTTTTGACTCTGAGTCATGATTGAAAGGAAGCCTTTCAAAGAGTGAAGAGAGAGAGAGAGAGAGAGAGAGGGGTGAATATTTAGGCATGATGAAGGATGGAGTGGTTTTTAAAAGGAGAAGTTGACAGCTGATGACTTTCTATGTGGTGCAGTCGACCCCTGCCAAAATGACAGATACAAGCACTCTCGCCAGAAAGTAGAAGCTGTGAGGTTAATGTGGGATTATCTCCAACACTCTTGTGTTGGACAGTGTTAGAATGACACGCTGTGTCTCGCTGTAATACCATCATGAGTTTAGTTCTGGAGGTAGACCTGAGCGATTTCCTTAGATAGACCAGCTGCAACATCAAAAAATTAGCTTTTTGGTTTTAATTTAAGGTTAGGGTTAGGAATTAAGGATAGCAGTGTGGTTAAGGTTTGGGTTAGGCATTAAGGATAGCAGTGTGGTTAAGGTTTGGGTTAGGCATTAGGGATAGCAGTGTGGTTAAGGTTTGGGTTAGGCATTAAGGATAGCAGTGTGGTTAAGGTTTGGGTTAGGCATTAGGGATAGCAGTGTGGTTAAGGTTAGGGTTAGGCATTAGGGATAGCAGTGTGGTTAAGGTTAGGGTTAGGCATTAGGGATAGCAGTGTGGTTAAGGTTAGGGTTAGGCATTAGGTTAGGGTTAAGGCCAGGGTTAGTTTAAAATCCGATTTTATGACTTTTTCTATTGCTTTAATTTCCTTCCTCTCTCCATCTCTCTCCAGAGCCTAATGGCTACCGAAGCATGGTGGGTCAGACAGTTAACAGTACCCAGCTAGCCAAGGACTACACCATGCTGAGAACACTACTGCAATCTGTACGCTTCTACAGCCGAGCACACCTCTACGGCCCTAACGCTGGACCACCACGCAAGAACGCCATTCTGCTGCTCGACGGGTGAGTCGCCTCACTGACGCCGTTTCAATTATAGGTGCATTATGGATTGTCAATATAGTCAACAAAGTCCTAAACTATAGTATAGAACCATCTTTTGGAAATATGGTTTAAACAGTACACACACACACACACACACACACACACACACACACACACACACACACACACACACACACACACACACACACACACACACACACACACACACACACACACACACACACACACACACACAAACACACAGACACACACACACAGGCCCGGTGTTTATGTAGAGGTCTCCAGTCTGGTGGTCCCAGGTCCTGGTCTAGTTAAATAGGCTGTCTGCTGAATAGAGTGTCAGTGGATTGATGAATTGGCAGAGTGATTTCCCACCTGTCCTCTCCTCTCTCTTCTCTCCTCGTTCTCCTCTCTTCTCTCCTCTCTCTCTCAGACCAGAGGATCTTTGTCTAGACCTCTATCTTAGATCCACTATTGGGACTTGCCAAAAACAGGGGATTTGTTATATATTACATGGTGAATTTTTTTCCACTGCACAAAGATTGGATTTGTTAGACCAACATTCTAGAGCAGCCCCCCCCCCCCAAACTGTTCACACCCCTCTTGTTTGTGGAGGGAATGTTGCAGGTTTAAAGTTTATTTCCTGCAATTCTTCTAATTTTATCATTGGGTGCAAAGAAAATGTTGCATTTAAAAAAAAGTATATTCTTGCAATTTTATGTTTTATATGTCTCAATGTAATCAAGGTATGAAATGATTGTTGTTTGGAATATAGTCTATTTTGGGGTTTAGTTAATGAGTTTGATTTTCAGAAAGATTTAGCCAAAACATTATGCCCTGGAACAGTGGTTCCCAGACTGTGGGACACACAGAGTTGGCAAAGGGTTTTTTGTGACCCCCGTGCCCTTCCTGCCAACCCTGCGTGCCCCACAGTTTGGGAACCATAGCTGTGGGATGATTATGCAATCAGGGCAGCTAAAATAGATCTGTTTGATGTAAATGTTTCGGCAGAATCTTTTCTGTAGAAACACATCAACATAGACTATATAACAGTAATGTTAGCAATCCTCTCACTATAGCATGTAGCAGATGAGAGGATGGTTCAGAGAACGTCTTAATAGGAATTAGTAGGAAGATACTGTAGGACAAAACATCCTGTGTGAAATGGTCTTCCAAGACTTTCTGAAAATCAAACTCATCAACTAAACCCCAAAATAGACTGTATTTCAAAATAACAATCATTTCATACCTTGATTACATTGAGACACGATCACCGAAATGTTTTAATTTCTGGGAATACTTGGGAACAGATTTCCTAAATTACAGTTTTTTCCAACTGCTTACACACGTTTTCAAAACTGTCTCCTTTTTTTCAAAACTCTACACACAATTCCCAAAACTGCACACACAAAATGCAAAATGCCTCACATCTCCTTCAAAATGTAACACTGCATTCAAAATGCCATGAACACATGTCAGAATGAAGCATTTGCATCAAATGGCAAACACTGTTTTCATAATAGTACATTTTTGGATATACCATGTAAACACTGTTGTTCTAAATCTAAAGCTCTTTGGTCTTTCATAGGCTTATATCTACATTTCAATACAATGTTCTACAGTGAAAGTAATCTGCTGAGAGGGGTAACAAGTACACTGTTATAGTTTTTCTCAGTCGCTTTGGTGCATTTTTAGCATCATCTGTAACATGTGCAAAATACAGTTTTTCTCAGTCGCTTTGGTGCATTTTTCACATCATCCGTAACATGTGCAAAATAATAAGTGCATTTCTCAGAACTATTTGTACAAACTGCAATATACAATAGATATGTTTCTAAAGCTAGTCAGTCACTAAAAATCCTTAGTACATCTCTCAAAAGTAAATATTCATGCCAATGATCATGTCAGTGTCATCAGAATGATAAGTCATTAAGTCATTGTTCACGAACAAGGTCGTCAAAATGTTTAGGCATGTTGTCAATGTAACTGTGTACTTTGACAGTATTACCTGATGTAAACTTAGGCTACAGTTTGGATGACAGTTACTGTATTGAAAATGCACAAGGCTGCACTTCTATGGCATATATCAATTTCAACAGTACTATTTACATATTACTGTATGTGGGGTATTGATTGAAAGAGACTGGACAACCCAAGGGGCACAAAGGAAAAAAAACTAAATTAGAAAGAAACACAGGAAACCACCCCTAAGGCACAACTTTGCCCGCAGCACTGTTGTGCTGTCTCTACACATCCAGACGTTCCTGTCTGTCGGCCCACATATTCTCATTCACATCACACCGGATATTTTCCCTTCCAATGCAACGTGGTAAGAATCTTTTGGAATGCCTTATCCATCCTCTGCAGGCGTCTACTGTGATGTCCTCACATGCTGCATCCATTGCTGCCAGTAGGGTCATCTGTGTGTGTGGCTGATGATCGTATGTTGAAAAGAACTACTCAATTGGATTAAGGAATGGTGAAGAAGGTGGGAGGAATTCTATGAGCATCCTCGGGTGGGTCACAAACCATTGCCTTATGATGTTTGATCGATGGAAACTCACATTATCACAAATTACCACATACTTTGGCAAATCCTCTCTAAGCAGACCCCTCTCATCATCAGGGATGAGAGCCCTGTAGAGAGTCTCTAAAAAGTTGAGTAGATGCTGGGTGTTGTATCGCCCTATAAGGTGGATATGGGTTAGGACACCATGCTCCGAAATAGCAGCACACATGGTGATATTTCCTCCCCGTTGGCCTGGCAAATCCACAGTAGCTCTGTGACCGATGATATTCCGACCCCGCCTTCTGCATTTGGTCAGGTTGAAGCCAGCCTCATCCACGTATACAAAGTTGTGAGAGGGTTCACTTGATTCCAACTCCATTATACGCTATATCGCAGAACACACAGTTGAATTGTTTTGGTAAGGAAGAGTGACATAAAATGTACATATATTGCATGTTCCTTCCACAGCAATGGAAATGTGTGCAGTTTATGCTTACTGTACTATGTATCACTATAAAATGTTGCTGTAAAGTAGTTACAGTACATAGATATATGTTTTACCTGTACATACTGGTACCGTAGCTCCTTAACTCTGTCCTCATTCCTTTGGAATGGTACACGGTACAGCTGTTTCATACTCATCTGGTTTCTATGCAGCACCCTGTCGATGATTGAGATGCTAACCGTATGGATGTTTTCAAAGACGTCGTATGGATGTTTTCAAAGACGTCGTTGTCTTCTATAATGGTCCTTTGTATTTCCCTGAGTCTCATGGCATTGTTTACTCGGACCATGGTGCAAATAGCCTCCTCGTGTTGAGGTGTGAAAAGGCGTCCTCTGCCACCGGTTTGAGGTAATCTTGCAGTCCTATGTGGGGAAATGCAGTGATGCATCGCACACTTTCACATAGACAAAAACTATGCGAACACACATTTTACTGTAAAACAAACAGGTGGGTGCATGTAAGGTGCAGTATGTATCTGTATAGAGTATATTTCTGTATGCTGTGAAATACAAGTGGACTACTGTAATATGAAGCATTGTAGGAAGTATACAGTATACTGCTTATATACAGTAACAGTGCACTGTACATTGGTGGACATACCTGTTCTCTCTTCGAAACGTTTGAACTATTGAGGACACGGTTGATTTCCCAATATTCGGCTGCACCCTTCGACCCGTCTCAGCCATTGTAAGGCCATGATTGACAACATGGTCTACAATAGTGGCCCTTATGTCATCAGATATGCGCCTATGTCCTCTTCTGCCTCTTCCTCTGTTTTGCCTTCCACCACGCATCCTTGCTCCTCTTCTTCCTCCTCTTGGCTGTTGACCCTGTTCGTTTCCTGGTCCATCCATTATTGGAAAATTGCAACTCTGTGTTGTGGTCTGTCTATATATGCTTTCCAATTGATTCTTCATGAGATGCAACTTTGAGCAATTTAGACAACTGGTTGATTGTTGGTTGAACTAACACTTTACATTCCTTCATGAGTGAGGGTCAATTTCACCTGCACGATTCATCAATTCACGTTTTTGTACAAAAGGTCTAATAGAAATGTGTAAAACTATGCTTGACAGTTTATGACAAATAGTTCAACAATTGTGCATGTAATGGCTTATGCAAGGAACTAATGCCTAGATGTTTTGAGGGGTAAGACTATTCAACAGAGAACCATCTACTTAGTAGATGGGGTGTCAAACTCATTTTGCATCGTGGGCCACATACGGCCTAGGGAGATGTCAAGTGGGCTGGACCATTAAAATTATACCATACTCTGCTACACTGCTCCACGAAATTGAAAATTTATGGAGTTGTATGAACAGTAGAATTCCATCACACAACTTTTGTTTTGAAGCTGCTGACTAACATTAAAGTGCACATTTTTTAAATCACCACAGTAAGGATTCATCTTCACAGAGCTGTATTCTTTCAATGCAAACAGTATCTAAGGCAGCATTTTAAAGGTGTTAGTCTAGTCTGGACTTGTATTTGTTCCTGAAACTTGGCATCTTTTGGCCTGTACAAGTGCATCAACACCAGGTGTCATGTCCTGACTAGCTGTCACTTTCAGAATGTCATTTAAGTGCTTGTTTGTGAGCCTTGAACGCATTTTTGTTTTATTGATATTCATCACTGAGAAAATTTGTTCACAAAGGTAGGTTGTCCCAAACATGCACAAAATTTTAGCAGCCAGGGCTGTTAATTTGGGGTACCCTGGTAGTAGATACTGATAAAATCTGTCCAGACCTACAGAGGCAAATTTGCCCTTCAAATCTGCATCACACTGCAAATCAATTATCTCTAGCTGAATTTCGACCGGCAGATCAGAAGCTTTAACTGTGAAAGGTGAGCGAAAAACTGAAAATTCTGTCTCAAGTTCACCAAATACCTGAAAACGTTTCTCAAACTCCCGCAGTAGTCCTGCAATTTTGTCTTTGTACCGTTTCATGTCCGCATCAGGTCTGGTCACACACATCTCTCAGACAGGGGAAATGAGCAGGGTTGCCATTTGCCAGTTGCATCTCCCACAAAGTCAGCTTCAACTTAAATGCATGTATGTTGTCAGAAAACTGTGTGACAACTTTTTTGCGGCCTTGCAACATTTTGTTCAGATTGTTCAAGTGTTCAGTAATATCAACCAAGAATGCAAGGTCCCGTAGCCATTCCTGAGATTGTAATTCCAACACCGGTTTTCCTTTTTTTCTCCATGAACTGTCCGATTTCCTCTCGTAGATCAAAGAAATGCCTCAGCACAGCGCCTCGGCTTAACCATCTCACTTCAGTGTGGTATGGCAGGCTGGGTAATGTTGCTGTCGCTGAGAAGTTTGTCAAACTGACGATGGTTCAGACCTCTGGACCGGATGAAATTTACAGTGCGAACAACCACCTCCATGACGTGGTCCATTTTCAGCGACTTGCAACACAATGCCTCCTGGTGCAAAAATACAGTGAAATGTCCAGAAACGATCTCCTCCATTAAGGGCTTGTACTTTGTCTTTGAACTTTGTCGCGACACCTGCTTTCTTTCCGACCATGGATGGCGCGCCGTCTGTAGCCAGGCTGACAGCGGGACCAGTCCACTCCAACTCTGTCCAATGCAGCAACGACAGAGCCGAAAATGTCTCGGCTGTTGTGGTGTCCATCATTGGCACCAACTCAAGAAACTCTTCAGTAACAGTCAATGTCTCATCAACTCCTCGAATAAATATGGCCAGTTGGGCCACGTCTGTGATGTCAGTGCTCTCGTCAATTGCCACGGAAAATGCAATAAATGACTTGACTCTCTGTTTCAATTGACTGTCTAAATCTGCCGATAGTTCCGAAATCCTCTCTGCTATAGTATTCCTCGTCAGGCTAATATTGGCAAAAGCTTGTCGCTTCTCGGGACATACAAGTTCAGCCGCCTTCATCATGCATCGTTTAACAAAGTCACCGTCGGAATACGGCTTCGATGCTAATGCTATTTCGCTAGCAATTAGGTAGCTGGCTTTTACCGCTGCTTCACTGACTTCTCGGCTCTGGATGAAAGTTGACTGCTGTTTCCTCAGACCCGCCAGCAATTCGTTAATCTTATCTCTTCTCAGTTGTCCTTGCAAGCCGTCATATTTTTCGCTGTGATGAGTCTCGTAGTGGTGTCGAATATTATATTCCTTCAATACCGAAACTTGTTGCAAACACACCAAGCACGAAGGTTTTCCGTGCATCTCTGTAAATAAATAGCGGATAATCCATGAATTGCAGCGAATTAAAAATATTAATTCCATGTCTTTTATGCATTTTTTCCACTTTCAAATTATCCTGCGGGCCTGATCGAACCTCCTTGGGGGCCGGTTCCGGCCCGCGGGCCGATGTTTGACACCCCTATATAGTAGATTATAGTAGATTCTACTATATTTTGATCAACATGACATGAGCAATTGATAATGTGGAAAAAAGCTGACACTTTTACATTATCAATTGCAATTTGTTCAAAAGGAATAAGATATTGCTTTAATGATGTGCACAAGTGACTAGATGATTTGGAATTTGTACAAGTAGTATCAAGAATTGCACTTTTGATCTAAGAAATGCACCAAAGCGACTGAGAAAAACTGTAACACCAATGCAATATAGAAACAGAAAATATTTATTAGGCCAAACATTACTGTTGTATACAGTAGCATACAACAAAACCATAAACATATGTAAACCAAAAGTATATTCTTTAGAATACAGTAAAGAACACAATTGTGTGTGTGGGGTCCCGGGGGGACAGTCCAGGAGTTGGTAGGGGGGGGCAGTCACCAGTGCTAAGCTACGCTTCATCTCTTCTCCGGCCTGAGTCTGGCCACAATACTTAGTCCACATCACAAGATACACTTTCTCTTGCCAAACATGGAGGGAAGTATCTCCTAGCGTGGCGTATCCAACCTTGGACAGAGGTAACCTCTATGTCCCCACATGCGTCCTCCATTGCCTGGAGAAGCGGCATGCGGGCATAGGGTTGGCGATCATACACTTTCCAGCGCCGGGCTGAGAAGAATTCCTCTATGGGATTTAGAAAGTTGAATATGGGGGTAGGTACAAAACTACAAATTGTGGATGGGTGGCAAACCGGTTTTGGACCAGAACAGCCCGGTGAAAACTAACATTGTCCCATAAAACCACAAATCTAGCAGGCTCCTGATCTGGATCAGGGACAAGCATTGTGTAAATTGCATCCAGAAAAGTGAGCATATGGCCGGTGTTGTACGGACCCAGGGTGGCATTGTGATGGAGGACCCCGTTTTGAGTGATGGCAGCACACAGTTATATTACCCCGACGCTGTCCGGGGACATTGGTAAATGCCCTCTGTCCTATTACATTTCTTCCGCGGCGCCTGGTTTTGGTGAGGTTGAAGCCAACCTCATCCACATAAATAAATTCATGGTGGATTACATGGGCATCCAGCTCCAATACTCTCTGTAACAGACAAAAGGATATACAGATGAGTAAATATGGTATGTCTGAAGTACTGGAAGTAGTGTTGCATACATACCTCTACAAAGTCATGTCGCATATTCTTGACTCTGTCAGAGTTTCTCTCAAATGGCACCTTGTAAAGTTGTTTCATCGTCACTCGGTGCCGTTGGAGGATGCGTTGTGTGGTCAACAGGCTTACAGCATTAATGTTGTTACATATGGTGTCATTATTCAAGATATGCTCTCTTATCTCTCGAATCCTAATTGCATTGTTGGCCAGAACCTTATTTATAATTGCAGTCTCTTGTACATCTGTAAACAAGCGTCTTCGTCCTCCATGATGTCTTTGCCTTTCCACTCTGTATTCAAACACAGTATGTGTTCAGCATAGGAACTGTAAACAATGTTCAAAAAAGGTAGTACAGCATGATAACCAACCTCATTCATTCAATGCAGTGCAGTAAATGGATGGCTTAGAGTTTCAAATGTTTATGCAATACTATGCAGTCATACGTATTTTACAGTACATTACTGTAATGCTAAAATAGTCATTATATAGTTGCATACCTGTTCTCATTTCTGAAGGTTTGAATTATGGATGCCACTGTAAATCAACTCAAGTTGGGCTGGACTCTCAGTCCAGCCTCTCTCATGGTCAAACCGTGGTTGATCACATGATCAACAAGTGTTGCCCTAATCTCATCAGAGATAGCTCTCCTTCCTTCTCTTCTTTGCCCTCGTCCTCTTCTTCCTCTTCCTCTCCCTCCTACTCCTCTTGCTCTCTGTCCATTGTTGGCATCCATTGTTCAAAACAGGTCATCTGACCTTTGACCTATTTATAGGCCTATACTACAGTAAAGCAGTGATTGGTTAGTGATCAGTTAAGCTATTAGTGTTTGCACATGTTTGCACATGTTTGCACATGTGATGAGTGTGTGTGGTGAATAAGTGTAGCATTTTGATTGGTTGTGTTTGGAAAAGGAAAGCAAGTCCCTTCCTGTTAGATTTTTGTGTTTTAGGTAGAGAATTGTGTGTAGTGTTTTGAAAAAAGTGTTTTATGCAATTGACAACTGAGTCAAAGGCTGAGAAATAGCTTATGGTTTTGGATATTTGGTGTGCAGTTTTGCACTTTAAGTGAGAGGTTTCAAAAATCGTGTGACATGAAAAGATTTTGTGTGTAAGCAGTTGGAAAAAACTGTAAACTATTTGTTTGCTGAATTCCTGAATGTCTTTTGACAAAAAATTGTTTAGTTTTTGCAGGAGGTACAGGCAGACCCTCCTCTACCGGCTCCTCTCCCTCCTCATCCTCTCCCTCCTCCTCCTCTCCCTTCTCCTCCTCTCCCTTCTCCTCCTCTCCCTCCTCCTCCTCGCCCTCCTCCTCTCCCTCCTCCTCCTCTCCTCTCCCTCCTCCTCCTCTCCCTTCTCCTTTCCCCTGGTTTTCCCTCTAGTCTGTCTCGGTCTCATGGTCAGGTGTGTGTGTGTGTGTCTCTGTGTGTGTGTGCGTGTGTGTGTGTGCGTGTGTGCGTGTGTGTGTGTGTCTGCCACACATGTTTGTTTAGAAACAGAGGCTAAGTGAACGGAGATAACATCAGTGTCAGATAAAAGATGTAACCAAGACTAAATATCTTTAACTGGTGAGAGTCGTGCCTTTCTGACAAGCTGTTTAGATAGAAGGATCTGGACATGCCAGAAGAGTTACAGGTTGAGACTAACCGGTCCACATGTCTTGTTTATGTTGTGACTCCGTTGCTCAAACAGTTAGAAATACACACACACACACACACACACACACACACACACACACACACACACACACACACACACACACACACACACACACACACACACACACACACACACACACACAGCCTGGTCATGAGGCACATATATATGAGACTAATCAAAAGTCATTTTGTGTGTCATTCCAAAATGTTGTGCTGGTATTTCAGTGGTGTTTAAAACTGAATTAGCTGATCTCTCTTGTGTTTTCATTACCAGGTTTATGAAGAACGCTGGTTCTGTTGTGGACGCTGTAACGTGGCAACAGTAGGTATTTTACCCCCTTTTCTATCCTATATCTGCATACCTATATCACTTAGCTTCAAACACACATTCCCTATTTATTAATAACAACAACAACAATAATAATAACAACAACAACAATAACGATAATAATAATAATAACAAAATAATAATATCAACAATACCAACAACAATAATAACAATACTATCAGCAATACTAATTATAATAATAATAATAATAACAACAACAATAATAACAAGAATAACAATATTAACATGAATAATAATAATAATAATATTAACAGCAACAACAACAAAAATAATAATAGTAATATGAACAACAGTAATATTTCTAATAATAATAACAATAACTATAACAATAATAATAATAATAATATAAAAAATAGTGATAATAATGATAATAAGAATAACAATAATAATAATAAAAATAATATTAATAATAATAACAACAACAACATCAACAATAATAATACTAATGACAACAACAATAAATATAAGAATAAGAATAATAACAACAAAATTAATAATAATAATAATAATAATAATAGAAAAGTTGTCATTAAAAAGGGTTCCAGTCAAGCTATTTTCAAGGTAGAATGTTTCAATGACTTTTACAAAATACAAGCACTAGTGAGAACCAGCTGCTGAAAGAATGATATGGGGACATCTCCCTATCCTCGACTCCTCCGTCCTCTCTCCTCCATGACCCGGAAACCGATAAGTGGTCGAGTGGTCGAGGAGAGTGTCAATTAGTTAGTAGGCGAATGGAGGAGTGTCCTCGCCTCCTTGATAGCCTCCTCGATAGCCTCCTCCCGCTGATGAAACACAGAAGTATCCTAGCTGAGTACTGCACAGAAGAGTTTTGAGATCACCCACAGCATAACTAGCTACATTTATTTTTTACTACATTACAGATTTCATTTGGGATTCCACCCCTTTAAACATCATTTGCATGATGACTCACAATGGAAGAGAGTCTCGTTAAATACAAATGCATTTGTTTCCACATTGCCTCTCCTCCCCTTCTCTCCTTGGTTATCTTTGAAAGTGAAGAGAGGATGGAGGACAGAGGAGTTGAGCAAACCAATCTCCCATGGTTTTGGATTGGTATTTCTTTCTCTCTCTCTCTCTCTCTCTCTCTCTCTCTCTCTCTCTCTCTCTCTCTCTCTCTCTCTCTCTCAATTCAATTCAATTCAATTCAATTCAATTCAAGGGCTTTATTGGCATGGGAAACATGTGTTAACATTGCCAAAGCAAGTGAGGTAGACAACATACAAAGTGAATATATATAAAGTGAAAAACAACAAAAATTAACATTAAACATTACACATACAGAAGTTTCAAAACAGTAAAGACATTACAAATGTCATATTATATATATATATATAATGTACAAATAGTTAAAGGACACAAGATAAAATGAATAAGCATAAATATGGGTTGTATTTACAATGGTGTTTGTTCTTCACTGGTTGCCCTTTTCTCGTGGCAACAGGTCACAAATCTTGCTGCTGTGATGGCACACTGTGGAATTTCACCCAGTAGATATGGGAGTTTTTCAAAATTGGATTTGTTTTCGAATTCTTCGTGGATCTGTGTGATCTGGGGGAAATATGTATCTCTAATATGGTCATACATTGGGCAGGAGGTTAGGAAGTGCAGCTCAGTTTCCACCTCATTTTGTGGGCAGTGAGCACATAGCCTGTCTTCTCTTGAGAGCCATGTCTGCCTACGGCGGCCTTTCTCAATAGCAAGGCTATGCTCACTGAGTCTGTACATAGTCAAAGCTTTCCTTAATTTTGGGTCAGTCACAGTGGTCAGGTATTCTGCCGCTGTGTACTCTCTGTTTAGGGCCAAATAGCATTCTAGTTTGCTCTGTTTTTTTGTTAATTCTTTCCAATGTGTTAAGTAATTATCTTTTTGTTTTCTCATGATTTGGTTGGGTCTAATTGTGCTGTTGTCCTGGGGCTCTGTAGGGTGTGTTTGTGTTTGTGAACAGAGCCCCAGGACCAGCTTGCTTAGGGGACTCTTCTCCAGGTTCATCTCTCTGTAGGTGATGGCTTTGTTATGGAAGGTTTGTGAATCGCTTCCTTTTAGGTGGTTGTAGAATTTAATGTCTCTTTTCTGGATTTTGATAATTAGTGGGTATCGGCCTAATTCTGCTCTGCATGCATTATTTGGTGTTTTTCTCTCTCTCTCTCTCTCTCTCTCTCTCTCTCTCTCTCTGTCTCTGTCTCTCTCTCTCTCTCTCTCTCTCTGTCAGAATGAAATAGTATGTGCTGTAGTTTCAAAATAAGGGAATACCGCTGTTTCGTGCAAGGTATTCACATATTTCTCTTATTATCACACACGCACACACACACCACTCTGCAAGAGCAGGGCCTCGTTTTAGGCCAAGGTCAGGCTAGTAAAGGGAAGGGGAAGGGGAAGGTTTAGTACAACACCACCCACACTGGTAAAGGCAAACCATATGCTTTCACACGCACACACACACACACAGCCTGGTCAAACCATATGCTTTCACACACACACACACACACACACACACACACACACACACACACACACACACACACACACACACACACACACACACACACACACACACACACACACACACACACACACACACACACACCCTGCTAATTATCCTCTTTACACCACATGACTAGGTTTCTTCCACTGAGCTAAAGACTTAATTTGTTCCTGCCAGACAGACTGTTTGACAGGCTGACCTCTGTAAACCAACTTTAACCAATACAAGCCCTGAAAAGATGCCACCCTGAACGGCAGTGCAATAGGCTTGCTTGATGGCTAAGACTTGAATACTTGTTTTAGATGCTGAAGGGATTTTGTCTTGTGTTTCTCTAAAGAGATAAAGTGCCTCCTATTAGATTATGTATATTTTATACAGTTTACACATTGGAGTAATTTAGCATGTAACAGCATGCTACATGTAAAGAACACAGAACACGTGGTACACCAAACCATACGCCAAATCCTATCTGTGACCAGATAGTTCACCACACCTGTTATCTTCCTCTGTCTGGCTCTGTGGGGGAGCTCAGGTTAGAGATATAACACTAATCATCCACACCTCTTACACACAGACATGTACACACAGACATGTACACACACACACACACACACACACACACACACACACACACACACACACACACACACACACACACACACACACACACACACACACACACACACACACACACACACACACACACACACACACACACACACACACACACCTATACAGACCTACCTTCCCAAATTTATGTTAACTTACTCCTCTCTACGGTACATGTTCAATATTCTCTTTCTCCTGTTCCTCCAGTACTGTTCTGTCTTCATCCTCACAGTGTGTTTGTGTTTTGTCTTCATCCTCATAGTGTGGTTGTGTTCTGTCTTCATCCTCACAGTGTGTTTGTGTTTTGTCTTCATCCTCACAGTGTGTTTGTGTTTTGTCTTCATCCTCATAGTGTGGTTGTGTTTTGTCTTCATCCTCATAGTGTGGTTGTGTTTTGTCTTCATCCTCACAGTGTGTTTGTGTTTTGTCTTCATCCTCACAGTGTGTTTGTATTTAGTCTTCATCCTCACAGTGTGGTTGTGTTTTGTCTTCATCCTCACAGTGTGGTTGTGTTTTGTCTTCATCCTCATAGTGTGGTTGTATTTAGTCTTCATCCTCACAGTGTGGTTGTATTTAGTCTTCATCCTCACAGTGTGGTTGTGTTTTGTCTTCATCCTCACAGTGTGGTTGTGTTTTGTCTTCATCCTCATAGTGTGGTTGTGTTTTGTCTTCATCCTCACAGTGTGTTTGTATTTAGTCTTCATCCTCACAGTGTGGTTGTGTTTTGTCTTCATCCTCATAGTGTGGTTGTGTTTTGTCTTCATCCTCACAGTGTGGTTGTGTTTTGTCTTCATCCTCACAGTGTGGTTGTGTTTTGTCTTCATCCTCACAGTGTGGTTGTGTTTTGTCTTCATCCTCATAGTGTGGTTGTGTTTTGTCTTCATCCTCACAGTGTGTTTGTGTTTTGTCTTCATCCTCACAGTGTGGTTGTGTTTTGTCTTCATCCTCATAGTGTGGTGGTATTTAGTCTTCATCCTCACAGTGTGGTTGTGTTTTGTCTTCATCCTCATAGTGTGGTTGTGTTTTGTCTTCATCCTCACAGTGTGGTTGTGTTTTGTCTTCATCCTCACAGTGTGGTTGTGTTTTGTCTTCATCCTCACAGTGTGGTTGTGTTTTGTCTTCATCCTTACAGTGTGGTTATGTTCTGTCTGAATGGGAGTATTGCTCTATTAATAGGAGCATAAAGATTGTATAGGAGACTGGACACTCAGCAGGGGGACTGAGGTTATTTACAGCTAAATGGAGATAACAGAGAGCTGTGAGAGGAAAGAAAGAGCAGGAGGGTGATGGAGATTAGCGTTGCTCTCCACACTTTATTCACTGTCTCGCTGGACTCGTAAATCATGGGGGCCCATTTCCCTGAAGGGACACGTTTTATTCAGTGGTAGAGCTAAGATCCTCACAAGCACATGCCCGGCATGATCATACACACACACACACACACACACACACACACACACACACACACACACACACACACACACACACACACACACACACACACACACACACACACACACACACACACACACACACACACACACACACACACACGAGCGCACTCTTTGTATCTTGTCTCCCTTTCTCTCTCCTTCTTTATCTCTCTCACTTGCCTCATTTTCTGTCTCTTTGTTCTCCCTCCCTCCCTTCTTATCTTGTAACTTTCTTTCTCTTCTCTCTGACATCTTAAAACCTCAAATCTGGTATTTATCTACATCTCAACTATTCCTCTACATAAATCCTGCTCTGCTCTACTGCTCTGAGACTGGCACGTCAGAGAGAGAACCAGTGTACAGGGGAGACAGAGAGGGGGGAGAGGGGGGAGGGGGTGGAGAGGAGGGAGGAGAAAAAGTGAGAGAGATGGGGGAGAGCAAGGGGGAGAAAGAGAGAGAGAGGGGAGAGAGAGAGAAGGGGGAGAGAGAGAGGAAGAGAGAGAGAGAGGGGAGAGATAGAGAGAGAGCCAGGGGAGAGAAAGAGGGGGAGAAAGAGGGGGGGAGAGAGAGAGGGGGAGGAGAGAGAGAGAGAGAGAGAGGAGAGATAGAGAGAGAGCCAGGGAGAGAAAGAGGGGGAGAGAGAGAGGGGGGGAGAAAGAGAGAGAGAGGGGAGAGAGAGAGAGAGAGAGAGAGAGAGAGAGAGAGAGAAAACATGGATATGCCATTAGGAGACATCCCAGAAGTAACCAGAATTGTTTAACTATTTTTTAGAATACATTAATGGTAAAAGAATAAGCACACACGGGATGTTTAAGGAAATGTATTGATTGTATTCTAAAACATTTCAACTGTACATCAACAAGACATGGTACATCTGAGGCCAGGAAGCCCATTGTTGGGCCAGCAGAGAGAGGGGTTCGGCTGTAAAGGGTATTTAGTGAGGATGAAACATGGCTGAGGAAACAACCGAGACAGCTCGGTCTCAGGAAAGGCCCAAAACCTGTATCTTTAAACTCTGATGTAAGTTCACCTTGAAAAACCTTTCTAATCATTATAGCCGCCGTTATAAACTGGGTCATTTGGGTCCTGGATGCTGATTGGCTGAAACAGCATTAGATGAGTTAAAGAGGTTCTTCACTTCCCCATAGATGAGTTAAAGAGGTTCTTCGCTTGTCCCCATAGATGAGTTAAAGAGGTTCTTCGCTTCCCCATAGATACAGTTGAAGTCGGAAGTTTACATACACTTTGGTTTTTCAACCAGTCCACAAATGTCTTGTTAACAAACTATAGTTTTGGCAAGCGGGTTAGGATATCTACTTTGTGCATGACACAAGTAATTTGTTTTACAGACAGATTATTTCACTTAGAATTCACTGTATCACAATTCCAGTGGGTCAGAAGATTACATACACTAAGTTGACTGTGCCTTTAAATAGCTTGGAAAATTCCAGAAAATGATGTCATGGCTTTAGAAGCTTCTGATAGGCTAATTGACATCATTTGAGTCAATTGGAGGTGTACCTGTAGATGTATTTCAAGGCCTACCTTCAAATTCAGTGCCTCTTTGCTTGACATCATGGGAAAATCAAAATAAATCAGCCAAGACCTAAGAAAAAAATTGTAGTCCTCCACAAGTCTGGTTCATCCTTGGGAGCAATTTCCAAACGCCTGAAGGTACCACGTTCACCTGTACAAACAATAGTACGCAAGTATAAACACCAGGGACCATGCAGCCGTCATACCGCTCAGAAAGGAGACGCCTTCTGTCTCCTAGAGGTGAACGTACTATGGTGCGAAAAGTGCAAATCAATCCCAGAACAACAGCAAAGGACATTGTGAAGATGTTGGAGGTAACAGGTACAAAAGTATCTATATCCACAGTAAAACTAGTTTTATATCGACATAACCCGAAAGGCCGCTCAGCAAGGAAGAAGCCACTTCTCCAAAACTGACATAAAAAATCCAGACTACGGTTTGCAACTGCACATGGGGACAAAGATCGTACTTTTTGGAGAAATGTCCTCTGGTCTGATAAAACAATAATATAACTGTTTAATGACCATAATAACCATCGTTATGTTTGGAGGAAAAAGGGGGACGCTTGCAAGCCGAAGAACACCATCCCAACCGTGAAGCACGGCGGTGGCAGCATCATGTTGTGGCGGTGCTTTGCTGCAGGAGGGACTGGTGCACTTCACAAAATAGATGGCATCATGAGGACGGAAAATTATGAGGATATATTGAAGCAACATCTCAAGAAATCAGTCAAGAAGTTAAAGCTTGTTGGCAAATAGGTCTTCCAAATGGACAATGACACCAAGCATACTTCCAAAGTTGTGGCAAAATGGCTTAAGGACAACAAAGTCAAGGTATTGGAGTGGCCATCACAAAGCTCTGACCTGAATCCTATTGAAAATTTGTGGGCAGAACTGAAGAAGTGTGTGCGAGTGCGAGCAAGGAGGCCTACAAACCTGACTCAGTTACACCAGCTCTGTCAGGAGGAACAGACCAAAATTCACCCAACTTATTGTGGAAAGCTTGTGGAAGGCTACCTGAAATGTTTGACGTGAAGTTAAACAATTTAAAGGCAATGCTAGCAAATACTAATTGAGTGTATGTAAACTTCTGACCCACTGGGAATATGATGAAAGAAATAAAAGCTTAAATAAATAATTCTGTCTACTATTATTCTCACAATTCACCTTCTTCACATGAAGTGGTGATCCTAACTGACCTAAAACAGGGAATCTTTACTGGATTAAATGTCAGGAATTGTGGAAAAACTGAGTTTAAATTTGGCTAAGGTGTATGTAAACTTCAGACTTCAGACCAACTGTATATATTAATGTATTGAAACTGCACAGCAATGTATTCATGCATTATCTAAACTGCACAGCTATATATGATTGCATTATCTAAACTGCACAGCTATATATTAATGCATTATCTAAACTGCACAGCTATATATTAATGCATTATCTAAACTGCACAGCTATATATTAATGCATTATCTAAACTGCGCAGCTATACATTACTGCATTATCTAAACTGTGCAGCTATACATTAATGCATTATCTAAACTGTGCAGCTATACATTAATGCATTATCTAAACTACCCAGCTATACATTAATGCATTATCTAAACTGCACAGCTATATATTATTTCATTATCTAAACTGCACAGCTATATATTATTTCATTATCTAAACTGCACAGCTATATATTAATGCATTATCTAAACTGCACAGCTATATATTAATGCATTATCTAAACTGCGTCCGTGAATCCACCATAGAAATAAAAATAATATAAGCTCCAGTAATATGGAGCCTACATATTAAAGCAATGGGCCAGTTTGTGTTGCATGGCCCGGTGCCCCGGGTGGGTGGAGATTTCTCTTTAGGTCAATGGAATGGTCAAGAATAAGCAAACCCTGCACACCCGGGGAACCGGGCAATGCAATTTGCATAAAAGGTTAGTGGTCAAAACCATTAATCTTGTGGCGACAGGGGGAGTGGGTTTCTAAAATGTAATCACATCACGCAATTTGAACATTTATAAAATAGCCATATATAATTATAAAGCAGACTAGCTAAAAAAAAACATCCAAATTTGACAAATTATCCAATGGATTATGTTCACATTAGTTTACACCCCCTATTTTATTTGCTCCATGGCTCAGGCAGCCATGTGTAGGCAGCCATGTGTAGGCAGCCATGTGTAGTTAGCCATGTGTAGGCAGCCATGTGTAGTTAGCCATGTGTAGGCAGCCATGTGTAGTTAGCCATATGTAGGCAGCCATGTGTAGGCAGCCATGTGTAGGCAGCCATGTGTAGGCAGACATGTGTAGGCAGACATGTGTAGGCAGCCATGTGTAGGCAGACATGTGTAGGCAGAGATGTGTAGGCAGCCATGTGTAGGCAGACATGTGTAGGCAGAGATGTGTAGGCAGCCATGTGTAGGCAGCCATGTGTAGTTAGCCATGTGTAGGCAGCCATGTGTAGGCAGCCATGTGTAGTTAGCCATGTGTAGGCAGCCATGTGTAGGCAGCCATGTGTAGTTAGCCATGTGTAGGCAGCCATGTGTAGGCAGCCATGTGTAGGCAGCCATGTGTAGGCAGCCATGTGTAGTTAGCCATGTGTAGTTAGCCATGTGTAGGCAGCCATGTGTAGGCAGACATGTGTAGTTAGCCATGTGTAGGCTTCGGCAAAAAACTGAAGCCAGAGACGGAAGAGTAGAGCGACACCCTATTCGCTGCTTTAGTACTATTGAAATAACTTGACTTGACACCATCAGAAAGCACACATTGTGTCCTGTTTGACAGATACAGTAGTTCCCAAACCACATGCAACACGCCTGGTCGATGCCCATTTCAGACAACCTTTGAAGGAATAAGGGATGGTCGAAAGCATCAAAGGCCTTGGATCTATAAATATGTCAGCACGGTGATTCCTATGATCATAAAGTCATAAAGTTATATAAGTCAGTTCTAGGTCAGTTTATCTAGGTCAGAAGGATCCCCGCCTTTGTGAAGGGGGAGGACATCCATCACCTTCCAGATCTTAGAGATAGCACCAGAAGCAATTGTTTAGAAAATGAAAAATGTGTGTGAAAGGTTCTACAATCAAGAGGGCAGGAAGCTGCAGTAAAAAGGGATCAACGAAATAAGCGCCTGTGGATTTTTTTAGTACATCAGGTACTTAGTACATCATTAACATAAGTCTCTAAGCCCTGTCTCAGGAGGAGGGGGGGGGGTTCTACTAAGCTACATGGAATTGTTTGAAGTATTTACAGTACCAGTCAAAAGTTTGGACACACCAACTCATTCAAGGGTATGTCTTTATTTTTACTATTTTCTACACTGTAGAATAATAGTGAAGACATCAAAACTATGAAATAACACACATGGAATCATGTACTGTAGTAACCAAAAAAGTCCAAATATCAAAATGTATATTTAGATTATAAATTCTTCATAGTAGCCACTCTGACAGCTTTGCACACTCTTGGCATTCTCTCAACCAGCTTCACGAGGAATGCTTTTCCAACAGTCTTTAAGGAGTTCCCACATATGCTGAGCACTTAATGGCTGCTTTTCTTTCACTCTGCGGTCCAACTCATCCCAAACCATCTCAATTGGGTTGAGGTCGAGTGATTGTGGAGGCCAGGTCAGCTGATGCACCACAATCACTCTCCTTCTTGCACAGCCTGAAGGTGTGTTTTTGGTCATTTTCCTATTGAAAAAGAAATTATAGTCCCACTAAGAGCAAATCAGATGGGATGGCATATCGCTGCAGAATGCTGTGGTAGCCATGATGGTTAAGTGTGCCTTGAATTCTAAATAAATCACTGACAGTGTCACCAGCAAAGCACCCCCACACCATCACACCTCCTCCTCCATGATTCACGGTGGGAACAATACACGAGGAGATAATCCATTCACTTACTCTGCGTCTCACAAAGACACGGCCTTCTCAAATAGCCAAGGATCCGTTAGCTATTTGATTTAGAATTTTAGGACCCGTTTAGGTATCCAAGAAATATATTACAAATATATTTGATGAAACATTGTATTTGTCTTTATTGCTATTAGCCCATAGAAACACACTGAATAACAGACATACATCATACATCATAGAAGAAAAAGAATCGCACACCTATTAAGACGAGGTGCTGGCTAGCGGAGTAGAAACTTGAAAATAAAAGAGAGCCACACACTCTAGGAGCTCAGATGCAAAATACATCAAACATAGATCAAAAGGAAGTTTGTTTTAAAGTGTCTGTCCTCTATCTGAGAGAGAGAAGAAAGATCCGGACCTTATGATGTTATTTATTTACCAAATGTAACCCTTTTTTATTCCCACTAAACTACTTCCATATACTTCCATATACTTCCATATACTTCCATTTGTTTTTTAAACTGGCACAGAGCTACCTTCAGATGAGTCTTGTAAGGCTTCAGACATTTTGTGAGGAGACTGATTTTCAGGATGTCTATTGGTCTGACAAACACAGTCTGGCCACATCTGAAGGCTGCCATTGGCTGATGCGGTGGATTGAGACGCAAATCAGGCAAAACATTTTTAATTCAGCTGGGGAGCGTTATAAATGATCTTAGGAATCATTAAAAAAGTCTATATAATTTGTGGGAATAACTATCTACATAGCTTACTAACATAGTAAATGTTAAATGTTAATATTAAATAATTGTGAGAATGAGGTGAATATACTTTCTGATAAGTGTAAACTCTGTTTAATGTGCAAAGTGTAGTAATGTAGTGAGGGCATTTAGCATCAGATAAAATAATAATAATGTATACAACCTAACCATGATGTCACAAAAGACGCCCTGCGCATTTATCAGAAGTCACCTGTATTCTGTATGTGTTTGTTTTTGTTGTGTCTGTAGTTACTACATGGATAGCAGAGTGACCAAAGTGGAGGACTTTCTGAAGACTCGCCTGCTGGACACCCTGACCGAACAGATCACTAAAGTACTCAAGGTGAGAGAAAGGCAAGGGTTGAAACAAGGTCTCAGGCAATGTCACTCATCATGTAAGAGTGGTTCAACAAATCACCTCTGTTACACGTGCCTCCGCCAATCACCTGCCCTGCTTCTCCCCTGCTCCCCTGTTGCCTGATACCTCCCTCCATAGGCCTTACCTCTGTAAGGACACAGTTCTATGGGTCTCAACTGTCAGTTCTAGAGCAGTAACTTCCCTCAGAGAGAAAAAAAAAGGCCATAAGAACCTGTCTGTCTGTCTGTCTCTGTAGGGTGGGACGGTCTGTCTGTCTGTCTCTGTAGGGTGGGACGGTCGTGCTGTCGGTCTGTCTGTCTCTGTAGGGTGGGACGGTCTGTCTGTCTGTCTCTGTAGGGTGGGACGGTCGTGTTGTCTGTCTGTCTGTCTGTCTGTCTGTCTGTCTGTCTGTCTGTCTCTGTAGGGTGGGACAGTCGTGCTGCCTGTCTGTCTGTCTCTGTAGGGTGGGACGGTCTGTCTGTCTGTCTGTCTGTCTGTCTAGGGTGGGACGGTCTGTCTGTCTGTCTGTCTGTCTGTCTGTCTGTCTGTCTGTCTGTCTGTCTGTCTGTCTGTCTCTGTAGGGTGGGACCGTCGTGCTGTCTGTCTGTCTGTCTCTGTAGGGTGGGACGGTCGTGCTGTCTGTCTGTCTCTGTAGGGTGGGACCGTCGTGCTGTCTGTCTGTCTGTCTGTCTCTGTAGGGTGGGACGGTCGTGCTCACAATTAATTAGAACTTCTTAGGGCCAGGTGTCCAACGGCACAGGTTTCATACATTCACATATAACGATTAAATATTCACTTACTTTTTGAAAATCTTCCTCTGATTTGTCTTCCAAAGGGTCCCAGCTATAACATGTAGTGTTGATTTGTTAGATAAAATGCTTCTTTATATCCCAAAAGGTCTGTTTAGTTGGCACCATCGATTTGAGTAATCCACTCGTTCAACTTGCAGAGAAAGGAATCCGAAAATCTACCCCTAAACTTTGTTTCAACAAGTCAAAATACATTTCTATTTACTCCTCAGATACCCTTAAATGTAATCAGACTATAATATTTATTTCTGAAAGAAGTATGTTCATTTGGAAACCGATTTTAGCAGGTGCGCAATGTCTTCATGGCGCGCGCAAACACGAATTTCCAAGACAGTGTCCCTCTACTAAAACTGATATTTCTTATTTCGTTTTTGAAGTTACAAGCCTGAAACCTTGGGCATAGACTGATTACACCATGTGGAAGCCATATGAATTACATCCAGGGAGCTAATTGTCAATATGACATTTTTCTTGCATTTCTAAGAGGATGGTCTCTCAACAACAATAACAAATCTGGTTGGTTTTTCTTTGGATTTTCTCCTACCATATCTATTGTGTTATATTATCCGACATTATTTTAACGTTTCTACAAACTTCAAAATGTTTTCCTTCCAATGGTACCAATTATATGCATATCCTGGCTTCAGGGCCTGAGCTACAGGCAATTTACTTTGGGCACGTCATTCAGACGGGAAGTGGAGAAAAAAGGGGCCTAGCCCTGAGAAGATCTAGTCACAGTCTCTGAGCTGGTAGAAAATACCCAACTCTTCTCCATTGTAAAAGAGAGGGAAGGACCCCCCAAAGCCCATTAAAACAATCAAAGAATGATGTGTGCCCCCTATTGTGTGTGAGTGTGTGCGTACGTGCATCAAAGGTTAACGAAATAGATCATCCAGAATAGAATAAGGAAGAGCACTGAATAAATACTAGGTCAGATCAAATAAAAAAACATGAAAAATAGAAACACACTAGAATGTATGTTATAGTATATGTTATGTAGACTATGTATATGTTTTATAGAGTATGTATATATGTTATATAGAGTATGTATATGTTATATAGAGTATGTATATATGTTATATAGAGTATGTATATGTTATATAGAGTATGTATATATGTATATGTTATATAGAGTATGTATATGTTATATGTTATATAGGGCATGTATATGTTATATAGAGTATGTTTATGTTATATAGAGTATGTATATGTTATATAGAGTATGTTTATGTTATATAGAGTATGTATATGTTATATAGAGTACGTATATGTTATATAGAGTATGTGTATGTTATATAGAGTATGTTTATGTTATATAGAGTATGTATATGTTATATAGAGTATGTATATGTTATATAGAGTATGTTTATGTTATATAGAGTATGTTTATGTTATATAGAATATGTATATGTTATATAGAGTATGTATATGTTATACAGAGTATGTATATATGTATATGTTATATAGGGCATGTATATGTTATATAGAGTATGTATATATGTATATGTTATATAGAGTATGTTTATGTTATATAGAGTATGTATATGTTATGTAGAGTATGTATATGTTAAGTAGAGTATGTATATGTTATGTAGAGTACGTATATGTTATATAGAGTATGTATATATGTATATGTGTTACGGTTTTCTTGCGGTGAAGGAGAGGCGGACCAAAATGCAGCGTTGTAATTTTGATACATGTTTAATTAAGAAAGAACACGAACAATACAAAAACAACAAACGTACCGTGAAAACCTAAACAGCCTATCTAGTGCAAACTAACACAGAGACAGTAACAATCACCCACGAAACACTCAAAGAATACGGCTGCCTAAATATGGTTCCCAATCAGAGACAACGATAAACACCTGCCTCTGATTGAGAACCACTCCAGACAGCCATAGACTATACTAGACCCCACTAAACCACAATCCCAATACCTACAAAAACCCCAAGACAAAACACACCACATAATAAACCCATGTCACACCCTGGCCTGACCAAAATAATAAAGAAAACACAAACTACTTAGGCCAGGGCGTGACAATATGTTATATAGAGTATGTATATGTTATATAGAGTATGTATATATGTATATGTTATATAGAGTATGTATATATGTATATGTTATATAGAGTATGTATATGTTATATGGAGTATGTATATGTTATATAGAGTATGTATATATGTATATGTTATATAGAGTATGTATATGTTATATAGAGTATGTATATGTTATATGGAGTATGTATATGTTATATGGAGTATGTATATGTTATATAGAGTATGTATATGTTATATAGAGTATGTATATGTTATATAGATTATGTATATATGTATATGTTATATAGAGTATGCATATGTTATATAGAGTATGTATATGTTATATAGAGTATGTATATGTTATATAGATTATGTATATGTTATATAGATTATGTATATATGTATATGTTATATAGAGTATGTATATGTTATATAGAGTATGTATATGTTATATAGAGTATGTATATGTTATATAGAGTATGTATATGTTATATAGATTATGTATATATGTATATGTTATATAGAGTATGCATATGTTATATAGAGTATGTATATGTTATATAGAGTATGTATATGTTATATAGATTATGTATATATGTATATGTTATATAGAGTATGTATATGTTATATAGAGTATGTATATGTTATATAGAGTATGTATATGTTATATAGAGTATGTATATGTTATATAGAGTATGTATATGTTATATAGAGAATGTATATGTTATATAGAGTATGTATATGTTATATAGAGTATGCATATGTTATATAGAGTATGTATATGTTATATAGAGTATGTATATGTTATATAGAGTATGTATTTGTTATATAGAGTATGTATATGTTATATAGAGTATGTATTTGTTATATAGAGTATGTATATGTTATATAGGGCATGTATATGTTATATTGAGTATGTATATGTTATATGGAGTATGTATATATGTATATGTTATATGGAGTATGTATATATGTATATGTTATATAGGGCATGTATATGTTATATAGAGTATGTATATATGTATATGTTATATAGAGTATGTTTATGTTATATAGAGTATGTATATGTTATGTAGAGTATGTATATGTTAAGTAGAGTATGTATATGTTATGTAGAGTACGTATATGTTATATAGAGTATGTATATATGTATATGTGTTACGGTTTTCTTGCGGTGAAGGAGAGGCGGACCAAAATGCAGCGTTGTAATTTTGATACATGTTTAATTAAGAAAGAACACGAACAATACAAAAACAACAAACGTACCGTGAAAACCTAAACAGCCTATCTAGTGCAAACTAACACAGAGACAGTAACAATCACCCACGAAACACTCAAAGAATACGGCTGCCTAAATATGGTTCCCAATCAGAGACAACGATAAACACCTGCCTCTGATTGAGAACCACTCCAGACAGCCATAGACTATACTAGACCCCACTAAACCACAATCCCAATACCTACAAAAACCCCAAGACAAAACACACCACATAATAAACCCATGTCACACCCTGGCCTGACCAAAATAATAAAGAAAACACAAACTACTTAGGCCAGGGCGTGACAATATGTTATATAGAGTATGTATATGTTATATAGAGTATGTATATATGTATATGTTATATAGAGTATGTATATATGTATATGTTATATAGAGTATGTATATGTTATATGGAGTATGTATATGTTATATAGAGTATGTATATATGTATATGTTATATAGAGTATGTATATGTTATATAGAGTATGTATATGTTATATGGAGTATGTATATGTTATATGGAGTATGTATATGTTATATAGAGTATGTATATGTTATATAGAGTATGTATATGTTATATAGATTATGTATATATGTATATGTTATATAGAGTATGCATATGTTATATAGAGTATGTATATGTTATATAGAGTATGTATATGTTATATAGATTATGTATATATGTATATGTTATATAGAGTATGTATATGTTATATAGAGTATGTATATGTTATATAGAGTATGTATATGTTATATAGAGTATGTATATGTTATATAGAGAATGTATATGTTATATAGAGTATGTATATGTTATATAGAGTATGCATATGTTATATAGAGTATGTATATGTTATATAGAGTATGTATATGTTATATAGAGTATGTATTTGTTATATAGAGTATGTATATGTTATATAGAGTATGTATTTGTTATATAGAGTATGTATATGTTATATAGGGCATGTATATGTTATATTGAGTATGTATATGTTATATGGAGTATGTATATATGTATATGTTATATGGAGTATGTATATATGTATATGTTATATAGAGTATGTATATGTTATATAGAGTATGTATATGTTATATAGAGTATGTATATGTATGTGTTATATAGAGTATGAACATGTTATATAGAGTATGTATATGGTATGTAGAGTATATATATGTTATATAGCCTATGTATATATTATATAGAGTATGTATATATGTATATATTATATAGAGTATGCATATATTTTATATAGTATGTATATATGTATATGTTATATAGAGTATGTATATGTTATATAGAGAATGTATATGTTATATAGAGTATGTATATTTTATATAGAGTATGCATATGTTATATAGAGTATGTATATGTTATATAGAGTATGTATATGTTATATAGAGTATGTATATGTTATATAGAGTATGTATTTGTTATATAGAGTATGTATATGTTATATAGAGTATGTATTTGTTATATAGAGTATGTATATATGTATATGTTATATAGAGTATGTATATGTTATATAGAGTATGTATATGTTATATAGAGTATGTATATGTTATATAGAGTATGTATATATGTATATGTTATATAGAGTATGTATATGTTTTATAGAGTATGTATTTGTTATATAGAGTATGTATATGTTATATAGAGTATGTATATGTATGTATATGTTATATAGAGTATGTATATGTTATATAGAGTATGTATATGTTATATGGAGTATGTATATGGTATATAGAGTATGTATATGTTATATAGAGTATATATATGCTATATGGAGTATGTATATGCTATATAGAGTATGGTATATGGAGTATGCATATGCTATATGTGTGTGAGCATGTATGTAAACGTGTGTGAGCATGCTTGTGGTGTACGTGCTTGTGTGTGTGTGTGCGTGTGTGTCCATTTGCTGCGAGTAGTAATGGTTTGCAGACATGCTAGAACAGAGAGAGATTTTCTGGAAGCTGTTTAGAGCAGAGAGAACAGGTCCTCGGGACCGATATCCATTTACCAAGATTAGCTGCTGTATCTGGCTGCGGGCCAGCGGGATGGGACTAGTTGGATGAGATCGACTGTCCAGTTCAGCTCAGTTCAGAGGTTCTATTCATTTTCTTTTTTTTACTAAATGAAATGTTCTGACCTCATGTTGCTGTCATTGAACAAAGGAGATTCTCATTCCTCATTTTTTTCTCTCTCTTTCTTTGATCTCATCCCTGTTTTTCTGTTGTTTCCCCCTTTCTCTCCATCTCTCTCTCTCTTTTCTCCGTCTCCCCCTGTCTCACTCTCTTTCCTCTGTCCCCCTCTCTTTCCCCTCTCTCGCTCTCTCTCTCTCTCTCCCCCTCTCTCACACACTCTCTCTTTCTCACTATCTCTGTGTCTCTCAGGTAGTGAATAGCCATGCTCCTGGTAAGAAGGTGTGGTTGGGTGGAGTGGGTCCGGCGTGGGCTGGAGGAACCAACAACCTCTCTGATACCTACGCTGCTGGCTTTCTGTAAGCACAATCAATCTATCTATAAATTAATCAATCACTCTATACATCAATCAAAGTATCATCTCACTCTGGCATTATTCTCACTTTTGTGTGTTTGTATGTTTGTGTGTTTGTGTGTGTGTCAGTGGAGGCATCTTCAGAGGAGGAAGGGGAGAACCAGTGAATTTCATAAAAATAAACATTGTAAAACATTGAAAAAGTAATAATTTTTAGATAAAACTATTCTAAATATATTCACATGTCACCAAATAATTGATTAAAACACACTGTTTTGGTGTAGCTGGAGGACAGCTAGTGTCCGTCCTCCTCTTGGTACATTGACTTCAATACAAAACCTAGGAGGCTCTTATTTCTCACCCCCTTCCATAGACTTACATAGTAATTATGACATTTTCCGGAGGATGTCCTCCAACATATCAGACCTCCTTGCAGCATGAACTGACATGTTGCCCACCCAATCAAAGGATCAGAGAATGAATCAAGTACTGAAAGCATTTTTGCCTGGTCACGTACAGCTGATGTGTTGTTCATTGAAGTTCAAAAGCAGAGGGAAAAGGTGAGAGGAAGAGAGTGCATAGATGCAAGAAGGAATACAACGTGGCTGCTATTAAAGTGAACTGTGTTTATGCGTGATCAGAGGTGTATTCATTCCGCTGATTTTGTTGAAAAAGATTCTTAATTAAACGTAAACAAACGAAACGGGTATAAAAATACATGAATTTGTCCAATAGGAACTCTTATTTGCAACTGTTGGACTAGTGATTACACCCTAAATAGGCTAGATGCAGGCAAGAATGTGCAAGGCGATATTGAAAATGTCACTGTCTGTCCATGTGTTACTGTCTGTCATCTCAAATGTTTCACTCGACCTGTGTGCACGTAAGGTTACTTTGTAAACTTTCATTCATAGGCTAGGTTGTAGCAACCTCATGATGGGTATAGGGAAAATAACAGTATCATGTAGTAGACTAATCCTATCACTGTTACATTGAACTGGGTGAATGGAATAAGAATGACAGTCATCCAACATGCTGTAATAGAAATAAGACAAAGCCCATGAAAAATAAAAATGGTACTCCCTTATCATAAACACCACTGACCGCCACTGGGGTGTGTGTGTTTGTGTGTGTGTGTGTGTGTGTGTGTGTTTCAGGTGGCTGAACACTCTGGGCGTGGCAGCGATGCATGGGATTGACGTGGTCCTGAGACACTCGTTCTTCGACTATGGATACACACACCTCGTAGACCAGCACTTCAACCCACTGCCGGTTAGTCTCACACTCTGCTCTCCTTATCATCGTCAAGCAGCGCAGGACAAATCCTTCCTTTATATTCTCACTGTATAGCAAGGGAAAGTCCATTGGAGGTATTGCCACTCTGGTTAGTTACTCTTAGTCCGGTCTTCAGTGTGGCTTTGGGTAGCTACTGTAGGTTCATCTCAGTCCTCTGTGACACCTCGCGTTCTTTCTCCAGCGTTCTTTCCAGGATGGTGTCACGACTCTCCCCTTCCCCCCCATCACACAATGTGTGCCCCTCTGAGTGCAGTGCTGACAGATCTGCACAACCTGAGCTGTAGATACACAAAAGGCTGCTACCCCCGTCCCCGTTCCCCCTCCTACACGGTCTGCAATGGCATAGTCCAGTCCTGGCTCTCACCACTGCCTTCTGCGGTTGGGATTGTACCACGCAGGATCAGGGGTACAGGACCATGCTCAGGGCAAGCTTTATGCACAACTAATCATTGGCTAGATGACAAGTTGATTAGTTGAATAAAGGGTTTTAGTGCCGGGATGGAAAAAAAAGCCTGCACACCCTGTGGGTCACCAGAACCAGGACTGAATGAGTGTTTACTTTTTGAGGGGGTTTGCCAGAGATGATGACAACCAAGACTCTTTGATCCAAACAGAGTCAGTGATACAATGCTACTGTGGCGCCAAGTTCATAAAAATGATTTATCAACAACTGGTGGATGCCTAAAGAAGATGTGGAGAACATCTTACTCCATTTATCTGCTGCAGGAATGGGTGGTGTTCATTAGGGAGACGTCTCTATTCAATGCTCCAAAGCTAGAGGATAGAAATAATATATCATTAAGAATCATTCAGATTTTTTTCAACCTGGGACCATTACTGGTGTCTGTACCTGGTGCACAGCATGAAACATTAACTGTGTGTCACGGTTTTCTATTGGTGAAGGAGAGTCGGACCAAACTGCAGCGTGTCGATTTCGATCCATGTTTAATAAAACAACGTAACACGAATCAAAACACAAACTCTACAAAACAAACGTAATGAAAACCGAAACAGCCTAAACTGGTGCAAACTAACACAGACTAAGGACATCAAGACACTAAGGACAATCACCCACAATACAACCAAAGAATATGGCTGCCTAAATATGGTTCCCAATCAGAGACAACGATAAACACCTGCCTCTGATTGAGAACCACTTCAGACAGCCATAGACTTTCCTAGAACACCCTACTAAGCTACAATCCCACTAACATACACACCAAAACCCCAAGACAAAACACACCACAATACAAAAACTCCATGCCACACCCTGGCCTGACCCAATACATGAAGAAAAACACAAAATACTTAGACCAGGGCATGACAGAACCCCCCCCCCCTAAGGTGCGGACTCCCGAACGCACCTCAAATACAACAGGGAGGGTCCGGGTGGGCGTCTGTCCGTGGTGGCGGCTCCGGCGCGGGACGCGGACCCCACTCAAACACTGTCTAAGTCCCTCTTCCTCGCGTCCCTGGATAGTCCACCCTCGCCGCCGACCATGGCCTAGTAGTCCTCACCCAGAACCCCACTGGACTGAGGAGCAGATCGGGACTGAAGGACAGCTCGGGACTGAGGCAGCTCGGGACTGAGGGGAAGCTCGAGAGTGAGAGAAAGCTCGAGAGTGAGAGAAAGCTCGAGAGTGAGAGAAAGCTCGAGAGTGAGAGAAAGCTCAGGAGTGAGAGAAAGCTCAGGAGTGAGAGAAAGCTCAGGAGTGAGAAGAAGCTCAGGAGTGAGAAGAAGCTCAGGCAGGCAGATAGATCTACCAGATCCTGGCTGGCTGGTGGTCTCAGCAGATCCTGGCTGACTGGCAGATCCTGGCTGACTGGCAGATCCTGGCCGACTGGCGGATCCTGGCCGACTGGCAGATCCTGGCCGACTGGCAGATCGTGGCCGACTGGCAGATCTGGCAGATCTGGAAGAACCTGGTTGACTGGCAGATCTGGAAGAACCTGGTTGACTGGCAGATCTGGAAGAACCTGGTTGACTGGCAGATCTGGAAGAACCTGGTTGACTGGCAGATCTGGAAGAATCTGTTTGACTGGCAGATCTGGAAGAGTCTGGCTGACTGGCAGATCTGGAAGAGTCTGGCTGACTGGCAGATCTGGAAGAGTCTGGCTGACTGGCAGATCTGGAAGAGTCTGGCTGACTGGCAGATCTGGAAGAGTCTGGCTGACTGGCAGATCTGGAAGATCCTGGCTGACTGGCAGATCTGGAAGATCCTGGCTGACTGGCAGATCTGGAAGATCCTGGCTGACTGGCAGATCTGGCGGATCCTGGCTGACTGGCGGATCCTGGCTGACTGGCGGATCCTGGCCGACTGGCAAATCCTGGCCGACTGGCAAATCCTGGCCGACTGGCAAATCCTGGCCGACTGGCACTTCTGGCGGATCCTGGCTGACTGGCACTTCTGGCGGATCCTGGCAGACTGGCGGCGCTGGGCAGATGGGTAGCTCAGACGGCGCTGGGCAGACGGGTAGCGCTGGGCAGACTGGCGGCGCTGGGCAGACTGGCGGCGCTGGGCAGACTGGGGGCACTGGGCAGACTGACGGCGCTGGGCAGACTGACGGTGCTGGGCAGACTGACGGCGCTGGGCAGACTGGCGGCGCCGGGCAGACTGGCGGCACCGGCAGCACAGGAGAGGAGAAAGGCTCCGACAGCGCTAAACAGGCGGGAGACTCCGGCAGCGCAGGAGAGGAGACAGGCTCTGGCTGCGCTAAACAGGCGGGAGCTTCCGGCAGCGCAGGAGAGGAGACAGGCTCTGGCTGCGCTGAACAGGCGGGAGGCTCCGGCAGCGCAGGAGAGGAGACAGGCTCTGGCTGCGCTGAACAGGCGAGGCGCACTGAAGGCCTGGTGCGTGGTGCTGGAACTGGTGGTACTGGATCGAGGACACGCACAGGAAGCCTGGTGCGGGGAGCTGCTACCGGAGGACTAGAGTGTGGAGGTGGCACAGGATGGGCTAGACCGTGAAGGCGTACTGGAGATCTTGAGAGCAGTGTTGGCACAGGACGTGTAAGGCTAGGGATGTGCACAGGAGGCCTGGTGCGTGAGGCTGGCACCAACTTCACCAGCCGACTAACACGCACCTCAGGACGAGTATGGAGCGCTAACCCAGGTGCCATCAAATCTCCGACACGTTCCGTCGGTCGAATTCCATGCAAAAAGCACCAACACAGCAACTCCCTCATTTCTCTCTCCTCCAATTTCCCCATTAACTCCTTCACAGTCTCTGTTTCGCTCACCTCCAACACCGGCTCTGGTTTTGGTCTCCTCCTTGGCTCCTCACGATAAACAGAGAGAGTTGGCTCAGGTCTGACGCCTGACTCTGCCACACTCTCCCTGAGCCCCCCCCCCCAAGACATTTTTGGGGCTGATTCTCAGGCTTCCGTCCACGTCGCCGTGCTGCCTCCTCATATCTGTGCCTCTCAGCTTTCGCCGCCTCCAGTTCTTCCTTGGGGCGGCGATATTCTCCAGGCTGAGCCCAGGGTCCTTCTCCGTTTAGGATTTCCTCCCATGTCCAGAAATCCTCATAGCGCTTCTCCTCTTTGGGCTGCTCCTGCCTGTTGACACGCTGCTTGGTCCGTTGGTGGTGGGTGATTCTGTAACGGTTTTCTATTGGTGAAGGAGAGTCGGACCAAACTGCAGCGTGTCGATTTCGATCCATGTTTAATAAAACAACGTAACACGAATCAAAACACAAACTCTACAAAACAATAAACGTAATGAAAACCGAAACAGCCTAAACTGGTGCAAACTAACACATACTCAGGACATCAAGACACTAAGGACAATCACCCACAATACAACCAAAGAATATGGCTGCCTAAATATGGTTCCCAATCAGAGACAACGATAAACACCTGCCTCTGATTGAGAACCACTTCAGACAGCCATAGACTTTCCTAGAACACCCTACTAAGCTACAATCCCACTAACATACACACCAAAACCCCAAGACAAAACACACCACAATACAAAAACTCCATGCCACACCCTGGCCTGACCCAATACATGAAGAAAAACACAAAATACTTAGACCAGGGCGTGACACTGTGTAGACCTGCCAGTCTTGGCAGTGGCTTTCAACACAATTTTACAATGAATTATACACTTTAAAAAAGCATTTTTAAACACTTATTCTGCTTCTACCTCAACTCAAAGTTCATTCTAAAGCTAGACAACAGTACCAACAACACTAACGATACTCCGATACCAACCCATCCTACAAAAGTCAATGACACCGTTCCATTAATTTATCTCCCTTTAGCTCCTTCTGGTTCTAGTCTTCATGTATCCTCCAGCTGCAGTATCACAGAGCTACCTGCTTGATGGACATTAGAAAATAATCAGGAAGCAGCCAATTATTTTCCACACCGCTCTGGTCTCTGTACATTTTCTGGGAAGGATGCTCCCCCCAGGCTATGATCACAATCACAATGGAACATATTTTTGGTAGCTCAGATTGTTCTGGCAATTGTCACATACAAACTGAAATGGGAAGAAAGATGATCGACATACTTTTTACATTTGTATCACAAACCATTTTTTTTTTTAAATCATGATGAAAGTGACAATTTTAGTCCCTTTTTAGATATTTACATGCGTCCTGTAAGACCCTATGAACTATGACCTATGAACTGTACATGATACAGACAACATCTTGGTGTCATTATACTACTTATATTGTGTATGTCTTCATCCTGAATTTTTTGTCTTCACATTCATTTATTCAACATTAAAACATAGAAATATGAATATCTCAAAATGACGCTTTCTGATTTTGCTCATTTTAAAACATATTGTTTGGAATGATATACTCCACATACAGTGCCTTCGGAAAGTATTCAGACCCCTTTGACTTCTTCCACGTGTTGTTACATTACAGGCTTATTAAAAAAATATATAATAATGCTCAGCAATCTACACACAATAACACATAATGACAAAGACAAAAAAGGTTTTTAGATTTTTTTAAAGCAAATTTATAAACATTTTGAAATAATTTATTTACATAAATATTCAGACCCTTTGCTATGAGACTCGAAATTGAGCTCAGGTGCATCCTGTTTCCATTGATCATCCTTGAGATGTTTCTACAACTTGATTGGAGTCCACCTGTGGTAAATTCAATTGTTTGGATATGATTTAAAAAGGCACAGACCTGTCTATATAAGGTCCCACAGTTGACAGTGCATGTCAGAGCAAAAATCAATCCACGAGGTCAAAGGAATTGTCTGTAGAGCTCCGAGACAATATTGTGTCGATGTTAAGATCGGGGGAAGGGTACAAAAACATTTCTGCAGCATTGAAGGTCCCCAAGAACACAGTGGCCTCCATCATAAATGGAAGGTTTTGGAAGACTTTTCCTAGATCTGGCCACCCGGCCAAACTGAGCAATCAGGGGAGAAGGCCCTTGGTCTGGGAGGTGACTGATGGTAACTCTGACAGAGCTCTAGAGTTCCTCTGTGGAGATGAGAGAACCTTCCAGAAGGACAACCATCTCTGCAGCATTCCACAAATCAGGCCTTTATGGTAAGGTGGCCAGAAGGAAGCCACTCCTCAGTAAAAGGCACATGACAGCCTGCTTGGACTTTGCCAAAAGGCACCTTAAAAACAATATTCTCTGGTCTGATGAAACCAAGATTGAACTCTTTGGCCTGAATGGCAATCGTCAGATCTTTCGGAAACCTGGCACCATCCCTATGGTGAAGCATGATGAACGGAGCAGAGATCCTTGATGAAAACCTGCTCCAGAGTGCTCAGTTTGTCAGACTGGGGCGAAGGTTTTACCTTCCAACAAGACATAGACCCTAAACACACAGCCAAGACAACGCAGGAGTGACTTCGGGACAAGTCTCTGAATGTCCTTGAGTGGCCCAGCCAGAGTCTGGACTTGAACCCATCTCTGGGGAGACCTGAAATTAGCTGTGCAGCAACACTCCCCATCCAACCTGACAGAGCTTGAGAGGATCTGCAGAGAAGAATGGGAGAAACCCTACAAATACAGGTGTGCCAAGTTTGTAGCGTCATACCCAAGAAGAATCAAGGCTGTAATTGCTGCCAAAGGTGCTTCAACAAAGTACTGAGTATGTAAATGTAATATTTTCCATTTTTATTTCTAATAAATTTGCTAAAAGTTTTTGCTTTGTCATTATGGGGTATTGTGTATAGATTGATGAGGAGCCATTTAATCCATTTGAGAATAAGGCTGTAACGTAACAACATGTGGAAAACATGGAGGTGTATGAATACTTTCAGAATGCCCTGTTAATAACATTTACCGAGCTGCAGGTGTCTATTTCCTGCTGTGAAGGTGAGAACAGAACTGACTGCTCAGGGTAGACAGCGTGAACAGTGAGGCGGCAGATAGCCTAGTGGTTAGCGCGTTGGACTAGTAACTGAAAGGTTGCAAGATCAAATCCCCAAGCCGACAAGGTAAAGATATGTTGTTCTGCACCTGAACAAAGCAGATAACCCTAGGCTGTCATTGAAAATAAGAATTTGTTCCTAACTGACTTATCTAGTAAAATAAATTAACAGTCTATTGTTTCTGATATATATTACAGAGATGAGCATTTCTAAATGGTCCAGGCACTAAACAGAAAATAATAATTTCCAGAACTCTGATATACACTGATCAAAAAAATGTATGCAACATGTAAAGTGTTGGTCCCAAGTTTCATGAGCTGAAATAAAATATCCCTGAAATGTTCCGTACTCACAAAAAGCTTATTTCTCTCAGATTTTGGGCACAATTTTGTTTACATCCCTGTTAGTGAACATGTCTCCTTCGCCAAGATAATCCATCCACCAGACAGGCGTGGCAAGAAGCTGATTAAACAGCATGATCATTACACAGGTGCACCTTGTGCTGGGGACAATAAAAAACACTTTAAAATGTGTAGTTTTGTCACACAACACAATGCCACAGATGTCTTAAGTTTTGAGGGAGCATGCGATGTGCATGCTGACAGCAGGAATGCCTCCAGAGTTGTTGCCAGAGAATTGAATGTTAATTTCTCTACCATAAGCTGCCTCCAACGTTGATTTAGAGAATTTGGCAGTACGTCCAACTGGCCTCACAACCACAGACATGTTTAACAGTCCAGTCCAGGACCTCCACATCTGGCTTCCCCACCTGCGGGATCGTCTGAGACCAGCCAGCTGGACAGCTGATGAAACTGAGGAGAATTTCTGTCTGTAAAAAAGCCCTTTTGTAGGCAAAAACTCATTCTGATTGGCTGGGCCTGGCTCCCCAGTCAGTGGGCCTGGCTGCCAAGTAGGTGGGCCTATGCCCTCCAACTCCCATCCATGGCTGCACCCCTGCCCAGTCAATTGAAATCTATAGATTAGGGCCTAATGAATTTATTGAAATTGACTGATTTCCTTAAATGAACTGTACCTCAGTAAAATCTTTGAAATTGTTGCATGCGTTTATATCTTTGTAGGATATAGGATCTTAATTTGATCACCCTGTTCACCCTGCAGGAAATGCAAAACGTGTTTTTGGCCCAGCACATGTGATGTTTGGGATGTGACCTCAGCTTAGTATATTAACCTGCTTCCTGGGTGGTTTGTCTGTTAAACTGATATGGGCCTCCCTCTGCTCTCCTCCTCTTTTCTCCCTGTTTATAGCTCCTGGTATGCCTCTCTTTTCATTATTTTATTGCTCTCACCCTCCCGTCTCTCTCTCTCTATCTCTCTCTCCATCTCTCTCTCTCTCGCTCTCTCTCTCTCCAGCATTTAAAGACACAGAGGGCTGTTGAAAAGATCTTGGTCATGTTTTCTGGTTGATTAAATGGTTATGTTGCTGTGTGTTACTATTTACTGCAGGTTTAAGTTTTTTAATTTATTTTTATTACAGGGACAGTGCACATTTACACTTTTGCCATGTTTTTTGTGAAGGTGCAGTGTGTCTGATAGCAGACCCGCCCCTAATTAAAACGGACTGCACATTGTTAACCCCTCTCCTAATTAGAAGCATTCCAACTAGGGGTGAAACAGTACGTGTATTCATATTGAACCGTTCGGTACAGGGTCCACAGTGCACGGTTCGGTACGCACTGCGAACCGAACAATACATGAATCATATATTATAGCTAGGGAAAAAAAAATAAATATATATATATATATATATATATATATAAGTCAACTTACTGTATGGAAACTTCTGACCCACTGGAATTGTGATACAGTGAATTGTAAGTAAAATAATCTGTATTTAAACAATTGTTGGAAAAATGTATTGTGTCGTGCACAAAGTAGATGTCCTAACCGACTTGCCAAAACTATAGTTTGTTAACAAGAAATTTGTGGAGTGGTTGAAAAACGAGTTTTAATAATTTTAATGATTCTAATCTAAGTGTATGTAAACTTCCGACTTCAACTGTATATTGTAAAAATAATATTATTGCATAAACCAATGGCGTATAAATGAACGTGGGAAAAATATGTTGTTTATCCTTTCTAGGGCAGGCGTTCCACTAGCGGAACCCCGCTAAAAAGGCAGCGCACGAAATTCAAAAATATTTTTTTGAAATATGTAACTTTCACACATTAACAAGTCCAATACAGCAAATGAAAGATCAACGTCTTGTTAATCTACCCATCGTGTCCGATTTCAAACATTCTTTACAGCGAAAGCACAACATATGATTATGTTAGATCACCACCAAGTTAAAAAAAAACTGCAATTTTTCCAGCCAAAGATAGGTGTCACGATCGTTGTATTGAGGAGACCAAAGCGCAGCGTGGTGTGAATGCATGCTTTAATGAAAGACGGAAAAAACACGAAGTACACTAAAACAAACTAACCAGACGAACGTGACTGCTATAGAAACATAGTGCTAACATGCAACATCACATCTACAATAACCCACGAAATACCCAAAGAAGATGGCTGCCTAAATATGGTTCCCAATCAGAGACAACAATAAACAGCTGCCTCTAATTGAGAACCAATCTAGGCAACCATAGACATACATAAACACCTAGATGGTAAACTACCCCATGAACCTACAAAACCCCTATACAGTACAAAAACTCATACATCACCCATGTCACACCCTGACCTAACCAAAATACATAAAGAAAACAAAGAATACTCAGGTCAGGGCGTGACAATAGGAGTCACAAAAAGCAGAAATATAGATAAAATGATTCACTAACCTTTGATGATCTTCATCAGATGACACTCATAGGACATCATGTTACACAATACATGTATGTTTTGTTCGATAATATGCATATTTATATCCAAACATCTCAGTTTACATTGGCGCGTTACGTGCAGTAATGTTTTGATTCCAAAACATCCGGTGATTTTGCAGAAATACTCATAATTAACATTGATAGAAGATGCAAGTGTTATTCACAGAATTAAAGATAGACTTCTCCTTAATGCAACCGCTGTGTCATATTTAAAAAAAAACTTAATCATCTGAGAACGGCACCCAGAGCCCAATCCAGCCAGAGAAATATCCGCCATTTTGGAGTCAACAGAAGCTAGAAATAACACTATAAATATTCACTTACCTTTGATGATCTTCATTTGTTCCATAAAGTCCATCATTTATGTCCAAATAACCACTTGTTGTTAACGTGTTCAGCCCAGAAATCCATCTTCATGAGGCGCGAGCACTTCGTCCAGACAAAAACTCAAAGTTCCGTTACAAACGATGTATGGAATCAATGTTTAGGATGTTTTTAACATATATCATCAATAAGGTTCCAACCGGAGAATTCCTGTCTGAAGAAAAGCACTGGAACGAGAGCTAACTCTCTCGTGACCGCGTGTCATGAGACCAAGGCACTCTGTCAGACCACTGACTCAAACAGGTCTCATGAGCCCCTCTTTTATAGTAGAATTCTCAAACAAGTTTCTAAAGACGGTTTGACATCTAGTGGAAGCCGTAGGAAGTGCAACTTTACTCCATAGACACTGTGAATTCGGTAGTTCAAGCTTTGAAAAACTACAAACCTCAGATTTCCCACTTCCTGGTTGGATTTTTCTCAGATTTTCACCTGCCATACAGTATGAGTTCTGTTATACTCACAGACATCATTCAAACCGTTTTAGAAACTTCAGAGTGTTTTCTATCCAATACTAATAATAATATGCATATATTAGCATCTGGGACTGAGTAGGAAGCAGTTCACTCTGGGCACGCTATTCATCCAAAAGTGAAAATGCTGCCCCCTATCCCCAAAAGGATTTATAGTTGTCTGCAGTTCCACTCATGAGTTATTTTACTCCAGGGAGAACAGAGCGCAGATACCGTCGTACCAGTAAAATTCATAGCTGCAGATGTTTAAAGTGGTCGAGCCGCGCTTCACTATTCTTTCCCGTACACATTTTGCCCAGACGTTAATACCTGCCTTACACAAAAAAAAAAAATAACAACATGAGAGCGAGTTGTCGAAAACACGGTCTGTTGCTCTAACAACAGACAGTTGGACGTCTAGAGCTACAGAGCTACTACCTACAGAGCTACTACCTTACTGTAACGGCTCATTCCATTACGGCAGAGTGGGAGATTAAAAGCCATGTCCTTCAAACACGTCCCCTTGAGAGGAGTCACACCAGTGTAAACCTGGGGGAAGAGCTAAGGGAAGTAGTTGCAATGTGGAAGTTGGAGATGGATAATGTAACGGTTCCTGTGACCAGTGACAACACTGGAAATATTGTAAATGCAGTTGCACTAGCTGGACTGGGGCCACAGATAGGATGCTTTGCTCACGTTACCAATCTAGTATCTCAAAAAGCAATGTCAGTGAATCCAATCTCTCGCCTCCTAGCAAAGATCAGGAAGGTGGTATCCTTCTGTCATAAAAGCACAACTGCTGCACATGTTTCCAAGACAAAACAGGAGATGCTGGAGCTGCCAAACCACAAACTAATCCAAGATGTCCCTACTAGATGGAATTCAAGCCATGAAATAGTTGAGAGATACCTTGAGCAGAAAGTTGTGGTGTATTCTACACTGACTGATCTAGCTGTGAGGAAGAATGTCAAAGATATTGTGAGTTTGTCTGAAAATGACATAAGACTAGCAGAGGAAGTAGCAGAGGAAGTTATCAAAGTGTGGAAACCTCTCAAAACAGTCACAACACTGATCTGCACTGAGAGCATTTCATCAGTTTCCATGGTCCTGCCTATGAAAACAATGATCCTGAAATCAATGGTGGCATCTGATGAAGATGAACCCGTAGTAAGGGATGTCAAGACTGCTATCAGAGTTAACCTGGAGCCTAGATATGCTGACCCTGGTGTCCAAGACTTCTTACACAAGATCACCGCTTTGGACCCCCGGTTCAAGTCCCTGCTGCAGCTGGATGCTGCTGCTCGTCTGAGAGTCGACACTGAACTCACAGCAGAGATTGTGACCAATATAACAGGTATTGTTTTTATTTTGTGTGACATTTATTATTTTATTAATTTGTGATTTAACAATTAATTATACAGTAATAATTGTAATTGTCATAATAGTGTCTGATACATATTTCTAACAATAAATCATATTTTTAAAGACACTTCATTTTCATCTCATTTAATTGTGCAGGGTCAAGCCACAGACACCACAGGAGCTAAACCCTCTCCAGAGACGGCAGACGACAGACGTTCTCCTCCAGAAACAAAGTCTGCCATGGCTGAGCTTTTTGGGGAGTTGTTCACGACCCAGGAGCAGGGAACCAAGTCAAAGGTCAAGGAGGAGGTGACCTCATACAGGGAAGTGGACTGTATTCCCCTGGATGCTGATCCACTTACATGGTGGAAGACCAACGAGTTAATATACCCTCATGACCTCTGTCCCCAGCGAGAGGGTATTCTCCACAGCGGCTCACATTGTCACATCTACCTGGTTGTGCTTGGGAGCTCTGTCCCTAGTGAGAGGGTATTCTCCACAGCAGCTCACATTGTTACAGTAAGCCGATCTGTGCTCACTGCAGATAATGTGGATAGTTCCTTAAATAAGCTGAAAATGTTCCAAAGCCAAGCGACTGTACTGCACCATTCCCAGGAAGTTGTGGGAAGGTAGTATGTAAAATAACCACAGGACAACCATGCTCTCACCAAGCTCTATGAAACATGGCTCTCAGAACGTTATGTTCTAGCTGGGAACTTATAAACTGATCTCTTCAGACTATACCACATTCTCAGGGTGGACTATCCACTCTTCATCCCTGGGTGTATTCTCTCCCTGCTCTCCAGATGTATAACTGGGCCCGTAGATTTCTCATTCACATCTCCATCTCTCTATGTTAGTAAATCAGATACACAGAATTGCCTGGTTGAACCTGCTCGTTAATCACAGTTCTGACTGATCACACCTCTGTGGAGGTCAGGAAGTTTATCTGACCCCATGGGTTATGTCTCTTGGAAACCAGGTTAGGCCAATCTATACAGACTGATAGACTCATAGAACACGAGGCTCTAACGTAGATTTTACACAGTGTAAAAGGATAATAAAATAGATTCCCCAGTGTTTGATATTATCTCTCTTTCCAGCTGGCTAGAGAGAGGCACTCGTAATTACAGTCTACTCTCCAAGGCTCTCACTCCAAGAACCACAGTCTATACAGTATACTCCAAGGCTCTCACTCCAAGAACCACAGTCTATACAGTCTATACTCCAAGGCTCTCACTCCAAGAACCACAGTCTATACAGTCTATACTCCAAGGCTCTCACTCCAAGAACCACAGTCTATACTCCAAGGCTCTCACGCCAAGAACCACAGTCTACTCTCCAAGGCTCTCACGCCAAGAACCACAGTCTATACAGTCTATACTCCAAGGCTCTCACTCCAAGAACCACAGTCTATACAGTCTATACTCCAAGGCTCTCACGCCAAGAACCACAGTCTATACAGTCTATACTCCAAGGCTCTCACGCCAAGAACCACAGTCTATACAGTCTATACTCCAAGGCTCTCACTCCAAGAACCACAGTCTATACAGTCTATACTCCAAGGCTCTCACTCCAAGAACCACAGTCTATACTCCAAGGCTCTCACGCCAAGAACCACAGTCTACTCTCCAAGGCTCTCACTCCAAGAACCACAGTCTACTCTCCAAGGCTCTCACGCCAAGAACCACAGTCTATACAGTCTATTCTCCAAGGCTCTCACTCCAAGAACCACAGTCTATACAGTCTATACTCCAGGGCTCTCACGCCAAGAACCAGTCTACTCTCCAAGGCTCTCACGCCAAGAACCACAGTCTATACAGTCTATACTCCAAGGCTCTCACTCCAAGAACCACAGTCTATACAGTCTATACTCCAAGGCTCTCACGCCAAGAACCACAGTCTACTCTCCAAGGCTCTCACTCCAAGAATCACAGTCTACTCTCCAAGGCTCTCACTCCAAGAACCACAGTCTATACAGTCTATACTCCAAGGCTCTCACTCCAAGAACCACAGTCTATACTCCAAGGCTCTCACGCCAAGAACCACAGTCTACTCTCCAAGGCTCTCACTCCAAGAACCACAGTCTATACTCCAAGGCTCTCACTCCAAGAATCACAGTCTACTATCCAAGGCTCTCACTCCAAGAACCACAGTCTACTATCCAAGGCTCTCACTCCAAGAACCACAGTCTACTATCCAAGGCTCTCACTCCAAGAACCACAGTCTACTATCCAAGGCTTTCACTCCAAGAACCACAGTCTATACTCCAAGGCTCTCACTCCAAGAACCACAGTCTATACTCCAAGGCTTTCACTCCAAGAACCACAGTCTATACTCCAAGGCTCTCACTCCAAGAACCACAGTCTATACTCCAAGGCTCTCACTCCAAGAACCACAGTCTACTCTCCAAGGCTCTCACTCCAAGAACCACAGTCTACTATCCAAGGCTTTCACTCCAAGAACCACAGTCTATACTCCAAGGCTCTCACTCCAAGAACCACAGTCTATACTCCAAGGCTTTCACTCCAAGAACCACAGTCTATACTCCAAGGCTCTCACTCCAAGAACCACAGTCTATACTCCAAGGCTCTCACTCCAAGAACCACAGTCTATACTCCAAGGCTCTCACTCCAAGAACCACAGTCTATACAGTCTATACTCCAAGGCTCTCACTCCAAGAACCACAGTCTATACAGTCTATACTCCAAGGCTCTCACGCCAAGAACCACAGTCTATACAGTCTATACTCCAAGGCTCTCACGCCAAGAACCACAGTCTATACAGTCTATACTCCAAGGCTCTCACTCCAAGAACCACTGTCTATACAGTCTATACTCCAAGGCTCTCACTCCAAGAACCACAGTCTATACTCCAAGGCTCTCACGCCAAGAACCACAGTCTACTCTCCAAGGCTCTCACTCCAAGAACCACAGTCTACTCTCCAAGGCTCTCACGCCAAGAACCACAGTCTATACAGTCTATTCTCCAAGGCTCTCACTCCAAGAACCACAGTCTATACAGTCTATACTCCAGGGCTCTCACGCCAAGAACCAGTCTACTCTCCAAGGCTCTCACGCCAAGAACCACAGTCTATACTCCAAGGCTCTCACTCCAAGAACCACAGTCTATACAGTCTATACTCCAAGGCTCTCACGCCAAGAACCACAGTCTACTCTCCAAGGCTCTCACTCCAAGAATCACAGTCTACTATCCAAGGCTCTCACTCCAAGAACCACAGTCTATACAGTCTATACTCCAAGGCTCTCACTCCAAGAACCACAGTCTATACTCCAAGGCTCTCACGCCAAGAACCACAGTCTACTCTCCAAGGCTCTCACTCCAAGAACCACAGTCTATACTCCAAGGCTCTCACTCCAAGAATCACAGTCTACTATCCAAGGCTCTCACTCCAAGAACCACAGTCTACTATCCAAGGCTCTCACGCCAAGAACCACAGTCTACTCTCCAAGGCTCTCACGCCAAGAACCACAGTCTATACAGTCTATACTCCAAGGCTCTCACTCCAAGAACCACAGTCTATACAGTCTATACTCCAAGGCTCTCACGCCAAGAACCACAGTCTATACAGTCTATACTCCAAGGCTCTCACGCCAAGAACCACAGTCTATACAGTCTATACTCCAAGGCTCTCACTCCAAGAACCACAGTCTATACAGTCTATACTCCAAGGCTCTCACTCCAAGAACCACAGTCTATACTCCAAGGCTCTCACGCCAAGAACCACAGTCTACTCTCCAAGGCTCTCACTCCAAGAACCACAGTCTACTCTCCAAGGCTCTCACGCCAAGAACCACAGTCTATACAGTCTATTCTCCAAGGCTCTCACTCCAAGAACCACAGTCTATACAGTCTATACTCCAGGGCTCTCACGCCAAGAACCAGTCTACTCTCCAAGGCTCTCACGCCAAGAACCACAGTCTATACAGTCTATACTCCAAGGCTCTCACTCCAAGAACCACAGTCTATACAGTCTATACTCCAAGGCTCTCACGCCAAGAACCACAGTCTACTCTCCAAGGCTCTCACTCCAAGAACCACAGTCTATACTCCAAGGCTCTCACTCCAAGAATCACAGTCTACTATCCAAGGCTCTCACTCCAAGAACCACAGTCTACTATCCAAGGCTCTCACTCCAAGAACCACAGTCTACTATCCAAGGCTCTCACTCCAAGAACCACAGTCTACTATCCAAGGCTTTCACTCCAAGAACCACAGTCTATACTCCAAGGCTTTCACTCCAAGAACCACAGTCTATACTCCAAGGCTCTCACTCCAAGAACCACAGTCTATACTCCAAGGCTCTCACTCCAAGAACCACAGTCTACTCTCCAAGGCTCTCACTCCAAGAACCACAGTCTACTATCCAAGGCTTTCACTCCAAGAACCACAGTCTATACTCCAAGGCTCTCACTCCAAGAACCACAGTCTATACTCCAAGGCTTTCACTCCAAGAACCACAGTCTATACTCCAAGGCTCTCACTCCAAGAACCACAGTCTATACTCCAAGGCTCTCACTCCAAGAACCACAGTCTATACTCCAAGGCTCTCACTCCAAGAACCACAGTCTATACAGTCTATACTCCAAGGCTCTCACTCCAAGAACCACAGTCTATACAGTCTATACTCCAAGGCTCTCACGCCAAGAACCACAGTCTATACAGTCTATACTCCAAGGCTCTCACGCCAAGAACCACAGTCTATACAGTCTATACTCCAAGGCTCTCACTCCAAGAACCACTGTCTATACAGTCTATACTCCAAGGCTCTCACTCCAAGAACCACAGTCTATACTCCAAGGCTCTCACGCCAAGAACCACAGTCTACTCTCCAAGGCTCTCACTCCAAGAAACAGTCTACTCTCCAAGGCTCTCACGCCAAGAACCACAGTCTATACAGTCTATTCTCCAAGGCTCTCACTCCAAGAACCACAGTCTATACAGTCTATACTCCAGGGCTCTCACGCCAAGAACCAGTCTACTCTCCAAGGCTCTCACGCCAAGAACCACAGTCTATACTCCAAGGCTCTCACTCCAAGAACCACAGTCTATACAGTCTATACTCCAAGGCTCTCACGCCAAGAACCACAGTCTACTCTCCAAGGCTCTCACTCCAAGAATCACAGTCTACTATCCAAGGCTCTCACTCCAAGAACCACAGTATATACAGTCTATACTCCAAGGCTCTCACTCCAAGAACCACAGTCTATACTCCAAGGCTCTCACGCCAAGAACCACAGTCTACTCTCCAAGGCTCTCACTCCAAGAACCACAGTCTATACTCCAAGGCTCTCACTACAAGAATCACAGTCTACTATCCAAGGCTCTCACTCCAAGAACCACAGTCTACTATCCAAGGCTCTCACGCCAAGAACCACAGTCTACTCTCCAAGGCTCTCACGCCAAGAACCACAGTCTATACAGTCTATACTCCAAGGCTCTCACTCCAAGAACCACAGTCTATACAGTCTATACTCCAAGGCTCTCACGCCAAGAACCACAGTCTATACAGTCTATACTCCAAGGCTCTCACGCCAAGAACCACAGTCTATACAGTCTATACTCCAAGGCTCTCACTCCAAGAACCACAGTCTATACAGTCTATACTCCAAGGCTCTCACTCCAAGAACCACAGTCTATACTCCAAGGCTCTCACGCCAAGAACCACAGTCTACTCTCCAAGGCTCTCACTCCAAGAACCACAGTCTACTCTCCAAGGCTCTCACGCCAAGAACCACAGTCTATACAGTCTATTCTCCAAGGCTCTCACTCCAAGAAACAGTCTATACAGTCTATACTCCAGGGCTCTCACGCCAAGAACCAGTCTACTCTCCAAGGCTCTCACGCCAAGAACCACAGTCTATACAGTCTATACTCCAAGGCTCTCACTCCAAGAACCACAGTCTATACAGTCTATACTCCAAGGCTCTCACGCCAAGAACCACAGTCTACTCTCCAAGGCTTTCACTCCAAGAATCACAGTCTACTCTCCAAGGCTCTCACTCCAAGAACCACAGTCTATACAGTCTATACTCCAAGGCTCTCACTCCAAGAACCACAGTCTATACTCCAAGGCTCTCACGCCAAGAACCACAGTCTACTCTCCAAGGCTCTCACTCCAAGAACCACAGTCTACTCTCCAAGGCTCTCACGCCAAGAACCACAGTCTATACAGTCTATTCTCCAAGGCTCTCACTCCAAGAACCACAGTCTATACAGTCTATACTCCAGGGCTCTCACGCCAAGAACCAGTCTACTCTCCAAGGCTCTCACGCCAAGAACCACAGTCTATACAGTCTATACTCCAAGGCTCTCACTCCAAGAACCACAGTCTATACAGTCTATACTCCAAGGCTCTCACGCCAAGAACCACAGTCTACTCTCCAAGGCTCTCACTCCAAGAATCACAGTCTACTATCCAAGGCTCTCACTCCAAGAACCACAGTCTATACAGTCTATACTCCAAGGCTCTCACTCCAAGAACCACAGTCTATACTCCAAGGCTCTCACGCCAAGAACCACAGTCTACTCTCCAAGGCTCTCACTCCAAGAACCACAGTCTATACTCCAAGGCTCTCACTCCAAGAATCACAGTCTACTATCCAAGGCTCTCACTCCAAGAACCACAGTCTACTATCCAAGGCTCTCACGCCAAGAACCACAGTCTACTCTCCAAGGCTCTCACGCCAAGAACCACAGTCTATACAGTCTATACTCCAAGGCTCTCACTCCAAGAACCACAGTCTATACAGTCTATACTCCAAGGCTCTCACGCCAAGAACCACAGTCTATACAGTCTATACTCCAAGGCTCTCACGCCAAGAACCACAGTCTATACAGTCTATACTCCAAGGCTCTCACTCCAAGAACCACAGTCTATACAGTCTATACTCCAAGGCTCTCACTCCAAGAACCACAGTCTATACTCCAAGGCTCTCACGCCAAGAACCACAGTCTACTCTCCAAGGCTCTCACTCCAAGAACCACAGTCTACTCTCCAAGGCTCTCACGCCAAGAACCACAGTCTATACAGTCTATTCTCCAAGGCTCTCACTCCAAGAACCACAGTCTATACAGTCTATACTCCAGGGCTCTCACGCCAAGAACCAGTCTACTCTCCAAGGCTCTCACGCCAAGAACCACAGTCTATACAGTCTATACTCCAAGGCTCTCACTCCAAGAACCACAGTCTATACAGTCTATACTCCAAGGCTCTCACGCCAAGAACCACAGTCTACTCTCCAAGGCTCTCACTCCAAGAATCACAGTCTACTATCCAAGGCTCTCACTCCAAGAACCACAGTCTATACAGTCTATACTCCAAGGCTCTCACTCCAAGAACCACAGTCTATACTCCAAGGCTCTCACGCCAAGAACCACAGTCTACTCTCCAAGGCTCTCACTCCAAGAACCACAGTCTATACTCCAAGGCTCTCACTCCAAGAATCACAGTCTACTATCCAAGGCTCTCACTCCAAGAACCACAGTCTACTATCCAAGGCTCTCACTCCAAGAACCACAGTCTACTATCCAAGGCTCTCACTCCAAGAACCACAGTCTACTATCCAAGGCTTTCACTCCAAGAACCACAGTCTATACTCCAAGGCTCTCACTCCAAGAACCACAGTCTATACTCCAAGGCTTTCACTCCAAGAACCACAGTCTATACTCCAAGGCTCTCACTCCAAGAACCACAGTCTATACTCCAAGGCTCTCACTCCAAGAACCACAGTCTACTCTCCAAGGCTCTCACTCCAAGAACCACAGTCTACTATCCAAGGCTTTCACTCCAAGAACCACAGTCTATACTCCAAGGCTCTCACTCCAAGAACCACAGTCTATACTCCAAGGCTTTCACTCCAAGAACCACAGTCTATACTCCAAGGCTCTCACTCCAAGAACCACAGTCTATACTCCAAGGCTCTCACTCCAAGAACCACAGTCTATACTCCAAGGCTCTCACTCCAAGAACCACAGTCTATACAGTCTATACTCCAAGGCTCTCACTCCAAGAACCACAGTCTATACAGTCTATACTCCAAGGCTCTCACGCCAAGAACCACAGTCTATACAGTCTATACTCCAAGGCTCTCATGCCAAGAACCACAGTCTATACAGTCTATACTCCAAGGCTCTCACTCCAAGAACCACTGTCTATACAGTCTATACTCCAAGGCTCTCACTCCAAGAACCACAGTCTACTCTCCAAGGCTCTCACTCCAAGAACCACAGTCTACTCTCCAAGGCTCTCACGCCAAGAACCACAGTCTATACAGTCTATTCTCCAAGGCTCTCACTCCAAGAACCACAGTCTATACAGTCTATACTCCAGGGCTCTCACGCCAAGAACCAGTCTACTCTCCAAGGCTCTCACGCCAAGAACCACAGTCTATACAGTCTATACTCCAAGGCTCTCACTCCAAGAACCACAGTCTATACAGTCTATACTCCAAGGCTCTCACGCCAAGAACCACAGTCTACTCTCCAAGGCTCTCACGCCAAGAACCACAGTCTATACAGTCTATACTCCAAGGCTCTCACTCCAAGAACCACAGTCTATACAGTCTATACTCCAAGGCTCTCACGCCAAGAACCACAGTCTACTCTCCAAGGCTCTCACTCCAAGAATCACAGTCTACTATCCAAGGCTCTCACTCCAAGATCCTCAGTCTATACAGTCTATACTCCAAGGCTCTCACTCCAAGAACCACAGTCTATACTCCAAGGCTCTCACGCCAAAAACCACAGTCTACTCTCCAAGGCTCTCACTCCAAGAACCACAGTCTATACTCCAAGGCTCTCACTCCAAGAATCACAGTCTACTATCCAAGGCTCTCACTCCAAGAACCACAGTCTACTATCCAAGGCTCTCACTCCAAGAACCACAGTCTACTATCCAAGGCTCTCACTCCAAGAACCACAGTCTACTATCCAAGGCTTTCACTCCAAGAACCACAGTCTATACAGTCTATACTCCAGGGCTCTCACGCCAAGAACCAGTCTACTCTCCAAGGCTCTCACGCCAAGAACCACAGTCTATACTCCAAGGCTCTCACGCCAAGAACCACAGTCTACTCTCCAAGGCTCTCACTCCAAGAACCACAGTCTACTCTCCAAGGCTCTCACGCCAAGAACCACAGTCTATACAGTCTATTCTCCAAGGCTCTCACTCCAAGAACCACAGTCTATACAGTCTATACTCCAGGGCTCTCACGCCAAGAACCAGTCTACTCTCCAAGGCTCTCACGCCAAGAACCACAGTCTATACAGTCTATACTCCAAGGCTCTCACTCCAAGAACCACAGTCTATACAGTCTATACTCCAAGGCTCTCACGCCAAGAACCACAGTCTATACTCCAAGGCTCTCACTCCAAGAATCACAGTCTATCTCCAAGGCTCTCACTCCAAGAACCACAGTCTATACAGTCTATACTCCAAGGCTCTCACTCCAAGAACCACAGTCTATACTCCAAGGCTCTCACGCCAAGAACCACAGTCTACTCTCCAAGGCTCTCACTCCAAGAACCACAGTCTACTCTCCAAGGCTCTCACGCCAAGAACCACAGTCTATACAGTCTATTCTCCAAGGCTCTCACTCCAAGAACCACAGTCTATACAGTCTATACTCCAGGCTCTCACGCCAAGAACCAGTCTACTCTCCAAGGCTCTCACGCCAAGAACCACAGTCTATACAGTCTATACTCCAAGGCTCTCACCCAAGAACCACAGTCTATACAGTCTATACTCCAAGGCTCTCACGCCAAGAACCACAGTCTACTCTCCAAGGCTCTCACTCCAAGAATCACAGTCTACTATCCAAGGCTCTCACTCCAAGAACCACAGTCTATACAGTCTATACTCCAAGGCTCTCACTCCAAGAACCACAGTCTATACTCCAAGGCTCTCACGCCAAGAACCACAGTCTACTCTCCAAGGCTCTCACCCAAGAACCACAGTCTATACTCCAAGGCTCTCACTCCAAGAATCACAGTCTACTATCCAAGGCTCTCACTCCAAGAACCACAGTCTACTATCCAAGGCTCTCACGCCAAGAACCACAGTCTACTCTCCAAGGCTCTCACGCCAAGAACCACAGTCTATACAGTCTATACTCCAAGGCTCTCACTCCAAGAACCACAGTCTATACAGTCTATACTCCAAGGCTCTCACGCCAAGAACCACAGTCTATACAGTCTATACTCCAAGGCTCTCACGCCAAGAACCACAGTCTATACAGTCTATACTCCAAGGCTCTCACTCCAAGAACCACAGTCTATACAGTCTATACTCCAAGGCTCTCACTCCAAGAACCACAGTCTATACTCCAAGGCTCTCACGCCAAGAACCACAGTCTACTCTCCAAGGCTCTCACTCCAAGAACCACAGTCTACTCTCCAAGGCTCTCACGCCAAGAACCACAGTCTATACAGTCTATTCTCCAAGGCTCTCACTCCAAGAACCACAGTCTATACAGTCTATACTCCAGGGCTCTCACGCCAAGAACCAGTCTACTCTCCAAGGCTCTCACGCCAAGAACCACAGTCTATACAGTCTATACTCCAAGGCTCTCACTCCAAGAACCACAGTCTATACAGTCTATACTCCAAGGCTCTCACGCCAAGAACCACAGTCTACTCTCCAAGGCTCTCACTCCAAGAATCACAGTCTACTATCCAAGGCTCTCACTCCAAGAACCACAGTCTATACAGTCTATACTCCAAGGCTCTCACTCCAAGAACCACAGTCTATACTCCAAGGCTCTCACGCCAAGAACCACAGTCTACTCTCCAAGGCTCTCACTCCAAGAACCACAGTCTATACTCCAAGGCTCTCACTCCAAGAATCACAGTCTACTATCCAAGGCTCTCACTCCAAGAACCACAGTCTACTATCCAAGGCTCTCACTCCAAGAACCACAGTCTACTATCCAAGGCTCTCACTCCAAGAACCACAGTCTACTATCCAAGGCTTTCACTCCAAGAACCACAGTCTATACTCCAAGGCTCTCACTCCAAGAACCACAGTCTATACTCCAAGGCTTTCACTCCAAGAACCACAGTCTATACTCCAAGGCTCTCACTCCAAGAACCACAGTCTATACTCCAAGGCTCTCACTCCAAGAACCACAGTCTACTCTCCAAGGCTCTCACTCCAAGAACCACAGTCTACTATCCAAGGCTTTCACTCCAAGAACCACAGTCTATACTCCAAGGCTCTCACTCCAAGAACCACAGTCTATACTCCAAGGCTCTCACTCCAAGAACCACAGTCTATACTCCAAGGCTCTCACTCCAAGAACCACAGTCTATCTCCAAGGCTCTCACTCCAAGAACCACAGTCTATACTCCAAGGCTCTCACCCAAGAACCACAGTCTATACAGTCTATACTCCAAGGCTCTCACTCCAAGAACCACAGTCTATACAGTCTATACTCCAAGGCTCTCACGCCAAGAACCACAGTCTATACAGTCTATACTCCAAGGCTCTCATGCCAAGAACCACAGTCTATACAGTCTATACTCCAAGGCTCTCACTCCAAGAACCACTGTCTATACAGTCTATACTCCAAGGCTCTCACTCCAAGAACCACAGTCTCCAAGGCTCTCACTCCAAGAACCACAGTCTACTCTCCAAGGCTCACGCCAAGAACCACAGTCTATACAGTCTATTCTCCAAGGCTCTCACTCCAAGAACCACAGTCTATACAGTCTATACTCCAGGGCTCTCACGCCAAGAACCAGTCTACTCTCCAAGGCTCTCACGCCAAGAACCACAGTCTATACAGTCTATACTCCAAGGCTCTCACTCCAAGAACCACAGTCTATACAGTCTATACTCCAAGGCTCTCACGCCAAGAACCACAGTCTACTCTCCAAGGCTCTCACGCCAAGAACCACAGTCTATACAGTCTATACTCCAAGGCTCTCACTCCAAGAACCACAGTCTATACAGTCTATACTCCAAGGCTCTCACGCCAAGAACCACAGTCTACTCTCCAAGGCTCTCACTCCAAGAATCACAGTCTACTATCCAAGGCTCTCACTCCAAGATCCTCAGTCTATACAGTCTATACTCCAAGGCTCTCACTCCAAGAACCACAGTCTATACTCCAAGGCTCTCACGCCAAAAACCACAGTCTACTCTCCAAGGCTCTCACTCCAAGAACCACAGTCTATACTCCAAGGCTCTCACTCCAAGAATCACAGTCTACTATCCAAGGCTCTCACTCCAAGAACCACAGTCTACTATCCAAGGCTCTCACTCCAAGAACCACAGTCTACTATCCAAGGCTCTCACTCCAAGAACCACAGTCTACTATCCAAGGCTTTCACTCCAAGAACCACAGTCTATACTCCAAGGCTCTCACTCCAAGAACCACAGTCTATACTCCAAGGCTTTCACTTCAAGAACCACAGTCTATACTCCAAGGCTCTCACTCCAAGAACCACAGTCTATACTCCAAGGCTCTCACTCCAAGAACCACAGTCTACTCTCCAAGGCTCTCACGCCAAGAACCACAGTCTATACAGTCTATACTCCAAGGCTCTCACTCCAAGAACCACAGTCTATACAGTCTATACTCCAAGGCTCTCACGCCAAGAACCACAGTCTATACAGTCTATACTCCAAGGCTCTCACGCCAAGAACCACAGTCTATACAGTCTATACTCCAAGGCTCTCACTCCAAGAACCACAGTCTATACAGTCTATACTCCAGGGCTCTCACTCCAGGAACCACAGTCTACTCTCCAAGGCTCTCACGCCAAGAACCACAGTCTATACAGTCTATTCTCCAAGGCTCTCACTCCAAGAACCACAGTCTATACAGTCTATACTCCAGGGCTCTCACGCCAAGAACCAGTCTACTCTCCAAGGCTCTCACGCCAAGAACCACAGTCTATACAGTCTATACTCCAAGGCTCTCACTCCAAGAACCACAGTCTATACAGTCTATACTCCAAGGCTCTCACGCCAAGAACCACAGTCTACTCTCCAAGGCTCTCACTCCAAGAATCACAGTCTACTATCCAAGGCTCAAGAACCACAAGAACCACAGTCTAGTCTACTCCAAGGCTCTCACTCCAAGAATCACAGTCTACTATCCAAGGCTCTCACTCCAAGAACCACAGTCTACTATCCAAGGCTCTCACTCCAAGAACCACAGTCTACTATCCAAGGCTCTCACTCCAAGAACCACAGTCTACTATCCAAGGCTTTCACTCCAAGAACCACATACTCCAAGGCTCTCACTCCAAGAACCACAGTCTATACTCCAAGGCTTTCACTCCAAGAACCACAGTCTATACTCCAAGGCTCTCACTCCAAGAAGCACAGTCTATACTCCAAGGCTCTCACTCCAAGAACCACAGTCTATACTCCAAGGCTCTCACTCCAAGAACCACAGTCTACTCTCCAAGGCTCTCACTCCAAGAACCACAGTCTACTATCCAAGGCTTTCACTCCAAGAACCACAGTCTATACTCCAAGGCTCTCACTCCAAGAACCACAGTCTATACTCCAAGGCTCTCACTCCAAGAACCACAGTCTATACTCCAAGGCTTTCACTCCAAGAACCACAGTCTATACTCCAAGGCTCTCACTCCAAGAACCACAGTCTATACTCCAAGGCTCTCACTCCAAGAACCACAGTCTATACTCCAAGGCTCTCACTCCAAGAACCACAGTCTATACTCCAAGGCTCTCACTCCAAGAACCACAGTCTACTCTCCAAGGCTTTCACTCCAAGAACCACAGTCTATACTCCAAGGCTCTCACTCCAAGAACCACAGTCTACTCTCCAAGGCTATCACTCCAAGAACCACAGTCTACTCTCCAAGGCTTTCACTCCAAGAACCACAGTCTATACTCCAAGGCTCTCACTCCAAGAACCACAGTCTATACTCCAAGGCTCTCACTCCAAGAACCACAGTCTATACTCCAAGGCTCTCACTCCAAGAACCACAGTCTATACAGTCTATACTCCAAGGCTCTCACTCCAAGAACCACAGTCTATACTCCAAGGCTCTCACGCCAAGAACCACAGTCTACTCTCCAAGGCTCTCACGCCAAGAACCACAGTCTATACAGTCTATACTCCAAGGCTCTCACTCCAAGAACCACAGTCTATACAGTCTATACTCCAAGGCTCTCACGCCAAGAACCACAGTCTATACAGTCTATACTCCAAGGCTCTCACGCCAAGAACCACAGTCTATACAGTCTATACTCCAAGGCTCTCACTCCAAGAACCACAGTCTATACAGTCTATACTCCAGGGCTCTCACTCCAGGAACCACAGTCTACTCTCCAAGGCTCTCACGCCAAGAACCACAGTCTATACAGTCTATTCTCCAAGGCTCTCACTCCAAGAACCACAGTCTATACAGTCTATACTCCAGGGCTCTCACGCCAAGAACCAGTCTACTCTCCAAGGCTCTCACGCCAAGAACCACAGTCTATACAGTCTATACTCCAAGGCTCTCACTCCAAGAACCACAGTCTATACAGTCTATACTCCAAGGCTCTCACGCCAAGAACCACAGTCTACTCTCCAAGGCTCTCACTCCAAGAATCACAGTCTACTATCCAAGGCTCTCACTCCAAGAACCACAGTCTATACTCCAAGGCTCTCACTCCAAGAATCACAGTCTACTATCCAAGGCTCTCACTCCAAGAACCACAGTCTACTATCCAAGGCTCTCACTCCAAGAACCACAGTCTACTATCCAAGGCTCTCACTCCAAGAACCACAGTCTACTATCCAAGGCTTTCACTCCAAGAACCACAGTCTATACTCCAAGGCTCTCACTCCAAGAACCACAGTCTATACTCCAAGGCTTTCACTCCAAGAACCACAGTCTATACTCCAAGGCTCTCACTCCAAGAAGCACAGTCTATACTCCAAGGCTCTCACTCCAAGAACCACAGTCTATACTCCAAGGCTCTCACTCCAAGAACCACAGTCTACTCTCCAAGGCTCTCACTCCAAGAACCACAGTCTACTATCCAAGGCTTTCACTCCAAGAACCACAGTCTATACTCCAAGGCTCTCACTCCAAGAACCACAGTCTATACTCCAAGGCTTTCACTCCAAGAACCACAGTCTATACTCCAAGGCTCTCACTCCAAGAACCACAGTCTATACTCCAAGGCTCTCACTCCAAGAACCACAGTCTATACTCCAAGGCTCTCACTCCAAGAACCACAGTCTATACTCCAAGGCTCTCACTCCAAGAACCACAGTCTACTCTCCTAGGCTTTCACTCCAAGAACCACAGTCTATACTCCAAGGCTCTCACTCCAAGAACCACAGTCTACTCTCCAAGGCTATCACTCCAAGAACCACAGTCTACTCTCCAAGGCTCTCACTCCAAGAACCACAGTCTACTCTCCAAGGCTTTCACTCCAAGAACCACAGTCTATACTCCAAGGCTCTCACTCCAAGAACCACAGTCTACTCTCCAAGGCTCTCACTCCAAGAACCACAGTCTACTCTCCAAGGCTCTCACTCCAAGAACCACAGTCTATGATGCAAGGCTCTCACCCCAAGAATCACAGTCTACACACAGTCTAAATCTACAGATCTCTGCCTAATAGTGTGTGCTCTGTTCCCAGCTGCCCCTGTCTATAGGCCTGTCTTTAGGCCTGTCTATAGGCCTGTCTATAGGCCTGTCTTTAGGCCTGTCTATAGGTCTGTCTATAGGTCTGTCTATAGGCCTGTCTGTAGGCCTGTCTGTAGCCCTGTCTGTAGGCCTGTCTGTAGGCCTGTCTATAGGCCTGTCTATAGCCCTGTCTATATGCCTGTCTATATGCCTGTCTATAGCCCAAATTGTACACTTCTGTTCTGTACTCTTACAGTACTCTGGGCTCTCCCAATAGCGGAGCAGCAAATTAAGTTAAAACCTGTCCTGGAAAAAAAAAACAAGCCCTTAAATGTTGCCATATGCAGGATTGCATGGGAACTTCCTGACACACACATGTTGTTCAGAACCTCTGGTGAGGTGTTGAGTCTGGGGAAAGAGGAGAGGGGCATGACAGGGGAGAGAGCAGAGAAGACAGGGGCATAACAGAGGAGAGGAGAGAAGACAGGGGCATAACAGAGGAGAGGAGAGAAGACAGGGGCATAACAGAGGAGAGGAGAGACGACAGGGGCATAACAGAGGAGAGGAGAGAAGACAGGGGCATAACAGAGGAGAGGAGAGAAGACGGGGGCATAACAGAGGAGAGGAGAGAAGACAGGGGCATAACAGAGGAGAGGAGAGACGACAGGGGCATAACAGAGGAGAGGAGAGACGACAGGGGCATAACAGAGGAGAGGCGAGACGACAGGGGCATAACAGAGGAGAGGAGAGAAGACAGGGGCATAACAGAGGAGAGGAGAGAAGACAGGGGCATAACAGAGGAGAGGAGAGAAGACAGGGGCATAACAGAGGAGAGGAGAGAAGACGGGGGGCATAACAGAGGAGAGGAGAGAAGACAGGGGCATAACAGAGGAGAGGAGAGACGACAGGGGCATAACAGAGGAGAGCAGAGAAGACAGGGGCATAACAGAGGAGAGGAGGGAAGACAGGGGCATAACAGAGGAGAGGAGAGAAGACAGGGGCATAACAGAGGAGAGGAGAGACGACAGGGGCATAACAGAGGAGAGGAGAGAAGACAGGGGCATAACAGAGGAGAGGAGAGACGATAGGGGCATAACAGAGGAGAGGAGAGAAGACAGGGGCATAACAGAGGAGAGGAGAGACGACAGGGGCATAACAGAGGAGAGGAGAGAAGACAGGGGCATAACAGAGGAGAGGAGAGAAGACAGGGGCATAACAGAGGAGAGGAGAGAAGACAGGGGCATAATAGAGGAGAGGAGAGAAGACAGGGGCATAACAGAGGAGAGGAGAGAAGACAGGGGCATAACAGAGGAGAGGAGAGAAGACAGGGGCATAACAGAGGAGAGGAGAGAAGACAGGGGCATAACAGAGGAGAGCAGAGAAGACAGGGGCATAACAGAGGAGAGCAGAGAAGACAGGGGCATAACAGAGGAGAGGAGAGAAGACAGGGGCATAACAGAGGAGAGGAGAGAAGACAGGGGCATAACAGAGGAGAGCAGAGAAGACAGGGGCATAACAGAGGAGAGCAGAGAAGACAGGGGCATAACAGAGGAGAGGAGAGAAGACAGGGGCATAACAGAGTAGAGCAGAGAAGACAGGGGCATAACAGAGGAGAGGAGGGAAGACAGGGGCATAACAGAGGAGAGGAGAGAAGACAGGGGCATAACAGAGGAGAGAACAGAGGAGAGACGACAGGCATAACAGAGGAGAGGAGAGACGACAGGGGCATAACAGAGGAGAGAGAGAAGACAGGGGCATAACAGAGGAGAGGAGAGAAGACAGGGGCATAACAGAGGAGAGGAGAGAAGACAGGGGCATAACAGAGGAGAGGGGAGAAGACAGGGGCATAACAGAGGAGAGGAGAGACGACAGGGGCATAACAGAGGAGAGGAGAGAAGACAGGGGCATAACAGAGGAGAGGAGAGAAGACAGGGGCATAACAGAGGAGAGGAGAGAAGACAGGGGCATAACAGAGGAGAGCAGAGAAGACAGGGGCATAACAGAGGAGAGGAGAGAAGACAGGGGCATAACAGAGGAGAGCAGAGAAGACAGGGGCATAACAGAGGAGAGGAGAGAAGACAGGGGCATAACAGAGGAGAGGAGAGAAGACAGGGGCATAACAGAGGAGAGCAGAGAAGACAGGGGCATAACAGAGGAGAGCAGAGAAGACAGGGGCATAACAAAGGAGAGGAGAGAAGACAGGGGCATAACAGAGGAGAGGAGAGAAGACAGGGGCATAACAGAGGAGAGGAGAGAAGACAGGGGCATAACAGAGGAGAGGAGAGAAGACAGGGGCATAACAGAGGAGAGGAGATAAGACAGGGGCATAACAGAGGAGAGCAGAGAAGACAGGGCATAACAGAGGAGAGGAGAGAAGACAGGGGCATAACAGAGGAGAGGAGAGACAACAGGGGCATAACAGAGGAGAGGAGAGAAGACAGGGGCATAACAGAGGAGAGCAGAGAAGACAGGGGCATAACAGAGGAGAGCAGAGAAGACAGGGGCATAATAGAGGAGAGGAGAGAAGACAGGGGCATAACAGAGGAGAGGAGAGAAGACAGGGGCATAACAGAGGAGAGCAGAGAAGACAGGGGCATAACAGAGGAGAGGAGAGAAGACAGGGGCATAACAGAGGAGAGCAGAGAAGACAGGGGCATAACAGAGAGGAGAGCAGAGAAGACAGGGGCATAACAGAGGAGAGGAGAGAAGACAGGGGCATAACAGAGGATAGGAGAGAAGACAGGGGCATAACAGAGGAGAGGAGGGACGACAGGGGCATAACAGAGGAGAGGAGAGAAGACAGGGGCATAACAGAGGAGAGCAGAGAAGACAGGGGCATAACAGAGGAGAGGAGAGAAGACAGGGGCATAACAGAGGAGAGGAGAGAAGACAGGGGCATAACAGAGGAGAGCAGAGAAGACAGGGGCATAACAGAGGAGAGGAGAGAAGACAGGGGCATAACAGAGGAGAGCAGAGAAGACAGGGGCATAACAGAGGAGAGCAGAGAAGACAGGGGCATAACAGAGGAGAGGAGAGAAGACAGGGGCATAACAGAGGAGAGGAGAGAAGACAGGGGCATAACAGAGGAGAGCAGAGAAGACAGGGGCATAACAGAGGAGAGGAGAGAAGACAGGGGCATAACAGAGGAGAGGAGAGAAGACAGGGGCATAACAGAGGAGAGGAGAGAAGACAGGGGCATAATAGAGGAGAGGAGAGAAGACAGGGGCATAACAGAGGAGAGGAGAGAAGACAGGGGCATAACAGAGGAGAGGAGAGAAGACAGGGGCATAACAGAGGAGAGGAGAGAAGACAGGGGCATAACAGAGGAGAGCAGAGAAGACAGGGGCATAACAGAGGAGAGCAGAGAAGACAGGGGCATAACAGAGGAGAGGAGAGAAGACAGGGGCATAACAGAGGAGAGGAGAGAAGACAGGGGCATAACAGAGGAGAGCAGAGAAGACAGGGGCATAACAGAGGAGAGCAGAGAAGACAGGGGCATAACAGAGGAGAGGAGAGAAGACAGGGGCATAACAGAGTAGAGCAGAGAAGACAGGGGCATAACAGAGGAGAGGAGGGAAGACAGGGGCATAACAGAGGAGAGGAGAGAAGACAGGGGCATAACAGAGGAGAGAACAGAGGAGGAGAGACGACAGGGGCATAACAGAGGAGAGAGGAGAGACGACAGGGGCATAACAGAGGAGAGGAGAGAAGACAGGGGCATAACAGAGGAGAGGAGAGACGACAGGGGCATAACAGAGGAGAGAGAGAAGACAGGGGCATAACAGAGGAGAGGGAGAAGACAGGGGCATAACAGAGGAGAGGAGAGACGACAGGGGCATAACAGAGGAGAGGAGAGAAGACAGGGGCATAACAGAGGAGAGGAGAGAAGACAGGGGCATAACAGAGGAGAGCAGAGAAGACAGGGGCATAACAGAGGAGAGGAGAGAAGACAGGGGCATAACAGAGGAGAGGAGAGAAGACAGGGGCATAACAGAGGAGAGGAGAGAAGACAGGGGCATAACAGAGGAGAGCAGAGAAGACAGGGGCATAACAGAGGAGAGCAGAGAAGACAGGGGCATAACAAAGGAGAGGAGAGAAGACAGGGGCATAACAGAGGAGAGGAGAGAAGACAGGGGCATAACAGAGGAGAGGAGAGAAGACAGGGGCATAACAGAGGAGAGGAGAGAAGACAGGGGCATAACAGAGGAGAGGAGATAAGACAGGGGCATAACAGAGGAGAGCAGAGAAGACAGGGGCATAACAGAGGAGAGGAGAGAAGACAGGGGCATAACAGAGGAGAGGAGAGACAACAGGGGCATAACAGAGGAGAGGAGAGAAGACAGGGGCATAACAGAGGAGAGCAGAGAAGACAGGGGCATAACAGAGGAGAGCAGAGAAGACAGGGGCATAATAGAGGAGAGGAGAGAAGACAGGGGCATAACAGAGGAGAGGAGAGAAGACAGGGGCATAACAGAGGAGAGCAGAGAAGACAGGGGCATAACAGAGGAGAGGAGAGAAGACAGGGGCATAACAGAGGAGAGCAGAGAAGACAGGGGCATAACAGAGGAGAGCAGAGAAGACAGGGGCATAACAGAGGAGAGGAGAGAAGACAGGGGCATAACAGAGGAGAGGAGAGAAGACAGGGGCATAACAGAGGAGAGGAGAGACGACAGGGGCATAACAGAGGAGAGGAGAGAAGACAGGGGCATAACAGAGGAGAGGAGAGACGACAGGGGCATAACAGAGGAGAGGAGAGAAGACAGGGGCATAACAGAGGAGAGGAGAGAAGACAGGGGCATAACAGAGGAGAGGAGAGAAGACAGGGGCATAACAGAGGAGAGGAGAGAAGACAGGGGCATAACAGAGGAGAGGAGAGAAGACAGGGGCATAACAGAGGAGAGGAGAGAAGACAGGGCCATAACAGAGGAGAGGAGAGAAGACAGGGGCATAACAGAGGAGAGGAGAGACGACAGGGGCATAACAGAGGAGAGGAGAGACGACATGGGCATAACAGAGGAGAGGAGAGACGACAGGGGCATAACAGAGGAGAGGAGAGAAGACAGGGGCATAACAGAGGAGAGGAGAGAAGACAGGGGCATAACAGAGGAGAGGAGAGACGACAGGGGCATAACAGAGGAGAGGAGAGAAGACAGGGGCATAACAGAGGAGAGGAGAGACGACAGGGGCATAACAGAGGAGAGGAGAGAAGACAGGGGCATAACAGAGGAGAGGAGAGAAGACAGGGGCATAACAGAGGAGAGGAGAGACGACAGGGGCATAACAGAGGAGAGGAGAGACGACAGGGGCATAACAGAGGAGAGGAGAGAAGACAGGGGCATAACAGAGGAGAGAAGACAGGGGCATAACAGAGGAGAGGGGAGAAGACAGGGGCATAACAGAGGAGAGGAGAGACGACAGGGGCATAACAGAGGAGAGGAGAGAAGACAGGGGCATAACAGAGGAGAGCAGAGAAGACAGGGGCATAACAGAGGAGAGCAGAGAAGACAGGGGCATAATAGAGGAGAGGAGAGAAGACAGGGGCATAACAGAGGAGAGAGGAGAGAAGACAGGGGCATAACAGAGGAGAGCAGAGAAGACAGGGGCATAACAGAGGAGAGGAGAGAAGACAGGGGCATAACAGAGGAGAGCAGAGAAGACAGGGGCATAACAGAGGAGAGCAGAGAAGACAGGGGCATAACAGAGGAGAGGAGAGAAGACAGGGGCATAACAGAGGAGAGGAGAGAAGACAGGGGCATAACAGAGGAGAGGAGAGACGACAGGGGCATAACAGAGGAGAGGAGAGAAGACAGGGGCATAACAGAGGAGAGGAGAGAAGACAGGGGCATAACAGAGGAGAGGAGAGAAGACAGGGGCATAACAGAGGAGAGGAGAGAAGACAGGGGCATAACAGAGGAGAGGAGAGAAGACAGGGGCATAACAGAGGAGAGGAGAGAAGACAGGGGCATAACAGAGGAGAGGAGAGAAGACAGGGGCATAACAGAGGAGAGGAGAGAAGACAGGGGCATAACAGAGGAGAGGAGAGACGACAGGGGCATAACAGAGGAGAGGAGAGACGACATGGGCATAACAGAGGAGAGGAGAGACGACAGGGGCATAACAGAGGAGAGGAGAGAAGACAGGGGCATAACAGAGGAGAGGAGAGAAGACAGGGGCATAACAGAGGAGAGGAGAGAAGACAGGGGCATAACAGAGGAGAGGAGAGAAGACAGGGGCATAACAGAGGAGAGGAGAGACGACAGGGGCATAACAGAGGAGAGGAGAGAAGACAGGGGCATAACAGAGGAGAGGAGAGAAGACAGGGGCATAACAGAGGAGAGGAGAGACGACAGGGGCATAACAGAGGAGAGGAGAGAGAAGACAGGGGGCATAACAGAGGAGAGGAGAGAAGACAGGGGCATAACAGAGGAGAGGAGAGAAGACAGGGGCATAACAGAGGGAGAGGAGAGAAGACAGGGGCATAACAGAGGAGAGGAGAGAAGACAGGGGCATAACAGAGGAGAGGAGAGAAGACAGGGGCATAACAGAGGAGAGCAGAGAAGACAAGGGCATAACAGAGGAGAGGAGAGAAGACAGGGGCATAACAGAGGAGAGCAGAGAAGACAGGGGCATAACAGAGGAGAGGAGAGAAGACAGGGGCATAACAGAGGAGAGGAGAGAAGACAGGGGCATAACAGAGGAGAGCAGAGAAGACAGGGGCATAACAGAGGAGAGCAGAGAAGACAGGGGCATAACAAAGGAGAGGAGAGAAGACAGGGGCATAACAGAGGAGAGGAGAGAAGACAGGGGCATAACAGAGGAGAGGAGAGAAGACAGGGGCATAACAGAGGAGAGGAGATAAGACAGGGGCATAACAGAGGAGAGCAGAGAAGACAGGGGCATAACAGAGGAGAGGAGAGAAGACAGGGGCATAACAGAGGAGAGGAGAGACAACAGGGGCATAACAGAGGAGAGGAGAGAAGACAGGGGCATAACAGAGGAGAGCAGAGAAGACAGGGGCATAACAGAGGAGAGCAGAGAAGACAGGGGCATAACAGAGGAGAGGAGAGAAGACAGGGGCATAACAGAGGAGAGGAGAGAAGACAGGGGCATAACAGAGGAGAGCAGAGAAGACAGGGGCATAACAGAGGAGAGGAGAGAAGACAGGGGCATAACAGAGGAGAGCAGAGAAGACAGGGGCATAACAGAGGAGAGCAGAGAAGACAGGGGCATAACAGAGGAGAGGAGAGAAGACAGGGGCATAACAGAGGAGAGGAGAGAAGACAGGGGCATAACAGAGGAGAGCAGAGAAGACAGGGGCATAACAGAGGAGAGCAGAGAAGACAGGGGCATAACAGAGGAGAGGAGAGAAGACAGGGGCATAACAGAGTAGAGCAGAGAAGACAGGGGCATAACAGAGGAGAGGAGGGAAGACAGGGGCATAACAGAGGAGAGGAGAGAAGACAGGGGCATAACAGAGGAGAGAACAGAGGAGAGGAGAGACGACAGGGGCATAACAGAGGAGAGGAGAGACGACAGGGGCATAACAGAGGAGAGGAGAGAAGACAGGGGCATAACAGAGGAGAGGAGAGACGACAGGGGCATAACAGAGGAGAGGAGAGAAGACAGGGGCATAACAGAGGAGAGAACAGAGGAGAGGAGAGACGACAGGGGCATAACAGAGGAGAGGAGGGAAGACAGGGGCATAACAGAGGAGAGCAGAGAAGACAGGGGCATAACAGAGGAGAGGAGGGAAGACAGGGGCATAACAGAGGAGAGGAGAGAAGACAGGGGCATAACAGAGGAGAGGAGAGAGACAGGGGCATAACAGAGGAGAGAGAGAGAGACAGGGGCATAACAGAGGAGAGGAGAGAAGACAGGGGCATAACAGAGGAGAGGAGAGAAGACAGGGGCATAACAGAGGAGAGGAGAGAAGACAGGGGCATAACAGAGGAGAGGAGAGAAGACAGGGGCATAACAGAGGAGAGGAGAGAAGACAGAGGCATAACAGAGGAGAGGAGAGAAGACAGGGTTATAACAGAGGAGAGGAGAGAAGACAGGGGCATAACAGAGGAGAGGAGAGAAGACAGGGGCATAACAGAGGAGAGGAGAGAAGACAGGGGCATAACAGAGGAGAGGAGAGAAGACAGGGGCATAACAGAGGAGAGGAGAGACGACAGGGGCATAACAGAGGAGAGGAGAGAAGACAGGGGCATAACAGAGGAGAGGAGAGAAGACAGGGGCATAACAGAGCAGAGAACAGAGGAGAGGAGAGACGACAGGGGCATAACAGAGGAGAGGAGAGACGACAGGGGCATAACAGAGGAGAGGAGAGAAGACAGGGGCATAACAGAGGAGAGGAGAGACGACAGGGGCATAACAGAGGAGAGAAGACAGGGGCATAACAGAGGAGAGAACAGAGGAGAGGAGAGACGACAGGGGCATAACAGAGGAGAGGAGGGAAGACAGGGGCATAACAGAGGAGAGCAGAGAAGACAGGGGCATAACAGAGGAGAGGAGGGAAGACAGGGGCATAACAGAGGAGAGGAGAGAAGACAGGGGCATAACAGAGGAGAGGAGAGACGACAGGGGCATAACAGAGGAGAGGAGAGAAGACAGGGGCATAACAGAGGAGAGGAGAGACGACAGGGGCATAACAGAGGAGAGGAGAGAAGACAGGGGCATAACAGAGGAGAGGAGAGAAGACAGGGGCATAACAGAGGAGAGGAGAGAAGACAGGGGCATAACAGAGGAGAGGAGAGAAGACAGGGGCATAACAGAGGAGAGGAGAGAAGACAGGGGCATAACAGAGGAGAGGAGAGAAGACAGGGGCATAACAGAGGAGAGGAGAGAAGACAGGGGCATAACAGAGGAGAGAAGACAGGGGCATAACAGAGGAGAGGAGAGAAGACAGGGGCATAACAGAGGAGAGGAGAGAAGACAGGGGCATAACAGAGGAGAGGAGAGACGACAGGGGCATAACAGAGGAGAGGAGAGAAGACAGGGGCATAACAGAGGAGAGGAGAGAAGACAGGGGCATAACAGAGGAGAGGAGAGACGACAGGGGCATAACAGAGGAGAGGAGAGAAGACAGGGGCATAACAGAGGAGAGGAGAGAAGACAGGGGCATAACAGAGGAGAGGAGAGAAGACAGGGGCATAACAGAGGAGAGGAGAGAAGACAGGGGCATAACAGAGGAGAGCAGAGAAGACAGGGGCATAACAGAGGAGAGCAGAGAAGACAGGGGCATAACAGAGGAGAGGAGAGAAGACAGGGGCATAACAGAGTAGAGCAGAGAAGACAGGGGCATAACAGAGGAGAGGAGGGAAGACAGGGGCATAACAGAGGAGAGGAGAGAAGACAGGGGCATAACAGAGGAGAGAACAGAGGAGAGAGAGACAGGGGCATAACAGAGGAGAGGAGAGACGACAGGGGCATAACAGAGGAGAGGAGAGAAGACAGGGGCATAACAGAGGAGAGGAGAGACGACAGGGGCATAACAGAGGAGAGGAGAGAAGACAGGGGCATAACAGAGAGAGAGAGGAGAAGACAGGGGCATAACAGAGAGAGAGAGATAAGACAGGGGCATAACAGAGGAGAGAGAGAAGACAGGGGCATAACAGAGAGAGGAGAGAAGACAGGGGCATAACAGAGGAGAGGAGAGACAACAGGGGCATAACAGAGGAGAGAGAGAAGACAGGGGCATAACAGAGGAGAGGAGAGAAGACAGGGGCATAACAGAGGAGAGCAGAGAAGACAGGGGCATAATAGAGGAGAGGAGAGAAGACAGGGGCATAACAGAGGAGAGGAGAGAAGACAGGGGCATAACAGAGGAGAGCAGAGAAGACAGGGGCATAACAGAGGAGAGGAGAGAAGACAGGGGCATAACAGAGGAGAGCAGAGAAGACAGGGGCATAACAGAGGAGAGCAGAGAAGACAGGGGCATAACAGAGGAGAGGAGAGAAGACAGGGGCATAACAGAGGAGAGGAGAGACGACAGGGGCATAACAGAGGAGAGGAGAGAAGACAGGGGCATAACAGAGGAGAGGAGAGAGACAGGGGCATAACAGAGGAGAGGAGAGACAGGGGCATAACAGAGGAGAGGAGAGAAGACAGGGGCATAACAGAGGAGAGGAGAGAAGACAGGGGCATAACAGAGAGAGGAGAGAAGACAGGGGCATAACAGAGGAGAGGAGAGAAGACAGGGGCATAACAGAGGAGAGGAGAGAAGACAGGGCCATAACAGAGAGAGAGGAGAGAAGACAGGGGCATAACAGAGGAGAGGAGAGAAGACAGGGGCATAACAGAGGAGAGGAGAGAAGACAGGGGCATAACAGAGGAGAGGAGAGAAGACAGGGGCATAACAGAGGAGAGGAGAGAAGACAGGGCATAACAGAGAGAGGAGAGAAGACAGGGGCATAACAGAGGAGAGGAGAGACGACAGGGGCATAACAGAGGAGAGGAGAGAAGACAGGGGCATAACAGAGGAGAGGAGAGACGACAGGGGCATAACAGAGGAGAGGAGAGAAGACAGGGGCATAACAGAGGAGAGGAGAGAAGACAGGGGCATAACAGAGGAGAGGAGAGACGACAGGGGCATAACAGAGGAGAGGAGAGAAGACAGGGGCATAACAGAGGAGAGGAGAGACGACAGGGGCATAACAGAGAGAGGAGAGAAGACAGGGGCATAACAGAGGAGAGGAGAGAAGACAGGGGCATAACAGAGGAGAGGAGAGAAGACAGGGGCATAACAGAGGAGAGGAGAGAAGACAGGGGCATAACAGAGGAGAGGAGAGAAGACAGGGGCATAACAGAGGAGAGGAGAGAAGACAGGGCCATAACAGAGGAGAGGAGAGAAGACAGGGGCATAACAGAGGAGAGGAGAGAGACAGGGGCATAACAGAGGAGAGGAGACAGGGGCATAACAGAGGAGAGGAGAGAAGACAGGGGCATAACAGAGGAGAGGAGAGAAGACAGGGGCATAACAGAGGAGAGGAGAGAAGACAGGGGCATAACAGAGGAGAGGAGAGAAGACAGGGGCATAACAGAGGAGAGGAGAGAAGACAGGGGCATAACAGAGGAGAGGAGAGACGACAGGGGCATAACAGAGGAGAGGAGAGAAGACAGGGGCATAACAGAGGAGAGGAGAGAAGACAGGGGCATAACAGAGGAGAGGAGAGACGACAGGGGCATAACAGAGGAGAGGAGAGACGACAGGGGCATAACAGAGGAGAGGAGAGAAGACAGGGGCATAACAGAGGAGAGGAGAGAAGACAGGGGCATAACAGAGGAGAGGGGAGAAGACAGGGGCATAACAGAGGAGAGGAGAGACGACAGGGGCATAACAGAGGAGAGGAGAGAAGACAGGGGCATAACAGAGGAGAGGAGAGAAGACAGGGGCATAACAGAGGAGAGGAGAGAAGACAGGGGCATAACAGAGGAGAGGAGAGAAGACAGGGGCATAACAGAGGAGAGGAGAGAAGACAGGGGCATAACAGAGGAGAGGAGAGAAGACAGGGGCATAACAGAGGAGAGGAGAGAAGACAGGGGCATAACAGAGGAGAGCAGAGAAGACAGGGGCATAACAGAGGAGAGGAGAGAAGACAGGGGCATAACAGAGAGAGCAGAGAAGACAGGGGCATAACAGAGGAGAGGAGGAAGACAGGGGCATAACAGAGGAGAGGAGAGAAGACAGGGGCATAACAGAGGAGAGGAGAGAAGACAGGGGCATAACAGAGGAGAGGAGAGAAGACAGGGGCATAACAGAGGAGAGGAGAGAAGACAGGGGCATAACAGAGGAGAGGAGAGAGACAGGGGCATAACAGAGGAGAGGAGAGACGACAGGGGCATAACAGAGGAGAGGAGAGAAGACAGGGGCATAACAGAGGAGAGGAGAGAAGACAGGGGCATAACAGAGGAGAGGAGAGAAGACAGGGGCATAACAGAGGAGAGGAGAGACGACAGGGGCATAACAGAGGAGAGGAGAGAAGACAGGGGCATAACAGAGGAGAGGAGAGACGACAGGGCATAACAGAGGAGAGGAGAGAAGACAGGGGCATAACAGAGGAGAGGAGAGAAGACAGGGGCATAACAGAGGAGAGGAGAGACGACAGGGGCATAACAGAGGAGAGGAGAGAGACAGGGGCATAACAGAGGAGAGGAGAGAAGACAGGGGCATAACAGAGGAGAGGAGAGAAGACAGGGGCATAACAGAGGAGAGGAGAGAAGACAGGGGCATAACAGAGGAGAGGAGAGACGACAGGGGCATAACAGAGGAGAGGAGAGAAGACAGGGGCATAACAGAGGAGAGGAGAGAAGACAGGGGCATAACAGAGGAGAGGAGAGAAGACAGGGGCATAACAGAGGAGAGGAGAGAAGACAGGGGCATAACAGAGGAGAGGAGAGAAGACAGGGGCATAACAGAGGAGAGGAGAGAAGACAGGGGCATAACAGAGGAGAGGAGAGAAGACAGGGGCATAACAGAGGAGAGAGAGAAGACAGGGGCATAACAGAGGAGAGGAGAGAAGACAGGGGCATAACAGAGGAGAGGAGAGAAGACAGGGGCATAACAGAGGAGAGGAGGAAGACAGGGCATAACAGAGGAGAGGAGAGAAGACAGGGGCATAACAGAGGGAGAACAGAGGAGAGGAGAGAGACAGGGGCATAACAGAGGAGAGGAGAGACGACAGGGGCATAACAGAGGAGAGAGAGAAGACAGGGGCATAACAGAGGAGAGGAGAGACGACAGGGGCATAACAGAGGAGAGGAGAGAAGACAGGGGCATAACAGAGGAGAGAGAGGAGAGGAGAGACGACAGGGGCATAACAGAGGAGAGGAGGGAAGACAGGGGCATAACAGAGGAGAGCAGAGAAGACAGGGGCATAACAGAGGAGAGGAGAGAAGACAGGGGCATAACAGAGGAGAGGAGAGAAGACAGGGGCATAACAGAGGAGAGGAGAGACGACAGGGGCATAACAGAGGAGAGGAGAGAAGACAGGGGCATAACAGAGGAGAGGAGAGACGACAGGGGCATAACAGAGGAGAGGAGAGACGACAGGGGCATAACAGAGGAGAGGAGAGAAGACAGGGGCATAACAGAGGAGAGGAGAGACGACAGGGGCATAACAGAGGAGAGAAGACAGGGGCATAACAGAGGAGAGAACAGAGGAGAGAGAGACGACAGGGGCATAACAGAGGAGAGGAGGGAAGACAGGGGCATAACAGAGGAGAGCAGAGAAGACAGGGGCATAACAGAGGAGAGGAGGGAAGACAGGGGCATAACAGAGGAGAGGAGAGAAGACAGGGGCATAACAGAGGAGAGGAGAGACGACAGGGGCATAACAGAGGAGAGGAGAGAAGACAGGGGCATAACAGAGGAGAGGAGAGACGACAGGGGCATAACAGAGGAGAGGAGAGAAGACAGGGGCATAACAGAGGAGAGGAGAGAAGACAGGGGCATAACAGAGGAGAGGAGAGAAGACAGGGGCATAACAGAGGAGAGGAGAGAAGACAGGGGCATAACAGAGGAGAGGAGAGAAGACAGGGGCATAACAGAGGAGAGGAGAGAAGACAGGGGCATAACAGAGAGAAGACAGGGGCATAACAGAGGAGAGGAGAGAAGACAGGGGCATAACAGAGGAGAGGAGAGAAGACAGGGGCATAACAGAGGAGAGGAGAGAAGACAGGGGCATAACAGAGGAGAGGAGAGAAGACAGGGGCATAACAGAGGAGAGGAGAGAAGACAGGGGCATAACAGAGGAGAGGAGAGAGACAGGGGCATAACAGAGGAGAGGAGAGAAGACAGGGGCATAACAGAGGAGAGGAGAGAAGACAGGGGCATAACAGAGGAGAGGAGAGAAGACAGGGGCATAACAGAGGAGAGCAGAGAAGACAGGGGCATAACAGAGGAGAGGAGAGAAGACAGGGGCATAACAGAGGAGAGGAGAGAAGACAGGGGCATAACAGAGGAGAGGAGAGAAGACAGGGGCATAACAGAGGAGAGGAGGGAAGACAGGGGCATAACAGAGGAGAGGAGAGAAGACAGGGACATAACAGAGGAGAGGAGAGAAGACAGGGTTATAACAGAGGAGAGGAGAGAAGACAGGGGCATAACAGAGCAGAGAACAGAGGAGAGGAGAGACGACAGGGGCATAACAGAGGAGAGGAGAGACGACAGGGGCATAACAGAGGAGAGGAGAGAAGACAGGGGCATAACAGAGGAGAGGAGAGACGACAGGGGCATAACAGAGGAGAGGAGAGAAGACAGGGGCATAACAGAGGAGAGAACAGAGGAGAGAGAGAAGACAGGGGCATAACAGAGGAGAGGAGGGAAGACAGGGGCATAACAGAGGAGAGCAGAGAAGACAGGGGCATAACAGAGGAGAGGAGGGAAGACAGGGGGCATAACAGAGGAGAGGAGAGAAGACAGGGGCATAACAGAGGAGAGGAGAGACGACAGGGGCATAACAGAGGAGAGGAGAGAAGACAGGGGCATAACAGAGGAGAGGAGAGAAGACAGGGGCATAACAGAGGAGAGGAGAGAAGACAGGGGCATAACAGAGGAGAGGAGAGAAGACAGGGGCATAACAGAGGAGAGGAGAGACGACAGGGGCATAACAGAGGAGAGGAGAGAAGACAGGGGCATAACAGAGGAGAGGAGAGAAGACAGGGGCATAACAGAGGAGAGGAGAGAGACAGGGGCATAACAGAGGAGAGGAGAGAAGACAGGGGCATAACAGAGGAGAGGAGAGAAGACAGGGGCATAACAGAGGAGAGGAGAGAAGACAGGGGCATAACAGAGGAGAGGAGAGAAGACAGGGGCATAACAGAGGAGAGGAGAGAAGACAGGGGCATAACAGAGGAGAGGAGAGAAGACAGGGGCATAACAGAGGAGAGGAGAGAAGACAGGGGCATAACAGAGGAGAGGAGAGAAGACAGGGGCATAACAGAGGAGAGGAGAGAAGACAGGGGCATAACAGAGGAGAGGAGAGAAGACAGGGGCATAACAGAGGAGAGGAGAGAAGACAGGGGCATAACAGAGGAGAGGAGAGAAGACAGGGGCATAACAGAGGAGAGGAGAGAAGACAGGGGCATAACAGAGGAGAGGAGAGAAGACAGGGGCATAACAGAGGAGAGGAGAGAAGACAGGGGCATAACAGAGGAGAGAGAGAAGACAGGGGCATAACAGAGGAGAGCAGAGAAGACAGGGGCATAACAGAGGAGAGCAGAGAAGACAGGGGCATAACAGAGGAGAGGAGAGAAGACAGGGGCATAACAGAGGAGAGGAGAGAAGACAGGGGCATAACAGAGGAGAGGAGAGAAGACAGGGGCATAACAGAGGAGAGGAGAGAAGACAGGGGCATAACAGAGGAGAGGAGAGAAGACAGGGGCATAACAGAGGAGAGGAGAGAAGACAGGGCATAACAGAGGAGAGGAGAGAAGACAGGGGCATAACAGAGGAGAGGAGAGACGACAGGGGCATAACAGAGGAGAGGAGAGAAGACAGGGGCATAACAGAGGAGAGGAGAGAGACAGGGGCATAACAGAGGAGAGGAGAGAAGACAGGGGCATAACAGAGGAGAGGAGAGAAGACAGGGGCATAACAGAGGAGAGGAGAGACGACAGGGGCATAACAGAGGAGAGGAGAGAAGACAGGGGCATAACAGAGGAGAGGAGAGAAGACAGGGGCATAACAGAGGAGAGGAGAGAAGACAGGGGCATAACAGAGGAGAGGAGAGAAGACAGGGGCATAACAGAGGAGAGGAGAGAAGACAGGGGCATAACAGAGGAGAGGAGAGAAGACAGGGGCATAACAGAGGAGAGGAGAGAAGACAGGGGCATAACAGAGGAGAGAGAGAAGACAGGGGCATAACAGAGGAGAGGAGAGAAGACAGGGGCATAACAGAGGAGAGGAGAGAGACAGGGGCATAACAGAGGAGAGGAGAGAAGACAGGGGCATAACAGAGGAGAGGAGAGAAGACAGGGGCATAACAGAGGAGAGGAGAGAAGACAGGGGCATAACAGAGGAGAGCAGAGAAGACAGGGGCATAACAGAGGAGAGGAGAGAAGACAGGGGCATAACAGAGGAGAGGAGAGAAGACAGGGGCATAACAGAGGAGAGGAGAGAAGACAGGGGCATAACAGAGGAGAGAGAGAAGACAGGGGCATAACAGAGGAGAGGAGAGAAGACAGGGGCATAACAGAGGAGAGCAGAGAAGACAGGGGCATAACAGAGGAGAGGAGGGAAGACAGGGGCATAACAGAGGAGAGGAGAGAAGACAGGGGCATAACAGAGGAGAGAACAGAGGAGAGGAGAGACGACAGGGGCATAACAGAGGAGAGGAGAGAAGACAGGGCATAACAGAGGAGAGGAGAGAAGACAGGGGCATAACAGAGGAGAGGAGAGACGACAGGGGCATAACAGAGGAGAGGAGAGAAGACAGGGGCATAACAGAGAGGAACAGAGGAGAGGAGAGAGACAGGGGCATAACAGAGGAGAGGAGGGAAGACAGGGGCATAACAGAGGAGAGCAGAGAAGACAGGGGCATAACAGAGGAGAGGAGGGAAGACAGGGGCATAACAGAGGAGAGGAGAGAAGACAGGGGCATAACAGAGGAGAGGAGAGACGACAGGGGCATAACAGAGGAGAGGAGAGAAGACAGGGGCATAACAGAGGAGAGGAGAGACGACAGGGGCATAACAGAGGAGAGGAGAGACGACAGGGGCATAACAGAGGAGAGGAGAGAAGACAGGGGCATAACAGAGGAGAGGAGAGACGACAGGGGCATAACAGAGGAGAGAAGACAGGGGCATAACAGAGGAGAGAACAGAGGAGAGGAGAGACGACAGGGGCATAACAGAGGAGAGGAGGGAAGACAGGGGCATAACAGAGGAGAGCAGAGAAGACAGGGGCATAACAGAGGAGAGGAGGGAAGACAGGGGCATAACAGAGGAGAGGAGAGAAGACAGGGGCATAACAGAGGAGAGGAGAGAGACAGGGGCATAACAGAGGAGAGGAGAGAAGACAGGGGCATAACAGAGGAGAGGAGAGACGACAGGGGCATAACAGAGGAGAGGAGAGAAGACAGGGGCATAACAGAGGAGAGGAGAGAAGACAGGGCATAACAGAGGAGAGGAGAGAAGACAGGGGCATAACAGAGGAGAGGAGAGAAGACAGGGGCATAACAGAGGAGAGGAGAGAAGACAGGGGCATAACAGAGGAGAGGAGAGGGAGAAGACAGGGGCATAACAGAGGAGAGAAGACAGGGGCATAACAGAGGAGAGGAGAGAAGACAGGGGCATAACAGAGGAGAGGAGAGAAGACAGGGGCATAACAGAGGAGAGGAGAGAAGACAGGGGCATAACAGAGGAGAGGAGAGAAGACAGGGGCATAACAGAGGAGAGGAGAGAAGACAGGGGCATAACAGAGGAGAGGAGAAGACAGGGGCATAACAGAGGAGAGGAGAGAAGACAGGGGCATAACAGAGGAGAGGAGAGAAGACAGGGGCATAACAGAGGAGAGGAGAGAAGACAGGGGCATAACAGAGGAGAGCAGAGAAGACAGGGGCATAACAGAGGAGAGCAGAGAAGACAGGGGCATAACAGAGGAGAGGAGAGAAGACAGGGGCATAACAGAGTAGAGCAGAGAAGACAGGGGCATAACAGAGGAGAGGAGGGAAGACAGGGGCATAACAGAGGAGAGGAGAGAAGACAGGGACATAACAGAGGAGAGGAGAGAAGACAGGGGCATAACAGAGGAGAGGAGAGAAGACAGGGGCATAACAGAGCAGAGAACAGAGGAGAGGAGAGACGACAGGGGCATAACAGAGGAGAGGAGAGACGACAGGGGCATAACAGAGGAGAGGAGAGAAGACAGGGGCATAACAGAGGAGAGGAGAGACGACAGGGGCATAACAGAGGAGAGGAGAGAAGACAGGGGCATAACAGAGGAGAGAACAGAGGAGAGGAGAGACGACAGGGGCATAACAGAGGAGAGGAGGGAAGACAGGGGCATAACAGAGGAGAGCAGAGAAGACAGGGGCATAACAGAGGAGAGGAGGGAAGACAGGGGCATAACAGAGGAGAGGAGAGAAGACAGGGGCATAACAGAGGAGAGGAGAGACGACAGGGGCATAACAGAGGAGAGGAGAGAAGACAGGGGCATAACAGAGGAGAGGAGAGACGACAGGGGCATAACAGAGGAGAGGAGAGAAGACAGGGGCATAACAGAGGAGAGGAGAGAAGACAGGGGCATAACAGAGGAGAGGAGAGAAGACAGGGGCATAACAGAGGAGAGGAGAGAAGACAGGGGCATAACAGAGGAGAGGAGAGAAGACAGGGGCATAACAGAGTTGAGGAGAGAAGACAGGGGCATAACAGAGGAGAGAAGACAGGGGCATAACAGAGGAGAGGAGAGAAGACAGGGGCATAACAGAGGAGAGGAGAGAAGACAGGGGCATAACAGAGGAGAGGAGAGAAGACAGGGGCATAACAGAGGAGAGGAGAGAAGACAGGGGCATAACAGAGGAGAGGAGAGAAGACAGGGGCATAACAGAGCATAACAGAGGAGAGGAGAGAGGGGGCATAAACAGAGGAGAGCAGACAGGGGCATAACAGAGAAGACAGGGGCATAACAGAGGAGAGGAGAGAAGACAGGGGCATAACAGAGGAGAGGAGAGAAGACAGGGGCATAACAGAGGAGAGAGAGAAGACAGGGGCATAACAGAGGAGAGGAGAGAAGACAGGGGAACAGAGGAGAGGAGAGAAGACAGGGGCATAACAGAGGAGAGGAGAGAAGACAGGGCATAACAGAGGAGAGGAGAGAAGACAGGGGCATAACAGAGGAGAGGAGAGAAGACAGGGGCATAACAGAGGAGAGGAGAGAAGACAAGACAGAGGGGAGAGAAGACAGGGGCATAACAGAGAGGAGAGAAGACAGGGGCATAACAGAGGAGAGGAGAGAAGACAGGGGCATAACAGAGGAGAGGAGAGAAGACAGGGGCATAACAGAGGAGAGGAGAGAAGACAGGGGCATAACAGAGGAGAGGAGAGAAGACAGGGGCATAACAGAGGAGAGGAGAGAAGACAGGGGCATAACAGAGGAGAGGAGAAGACAGGGGCATAACAGAGGAGAGCAGAGAAGACAGGGGCATAACAGAGGAGAGGAGAGAAGACAGGGGCATAACAGAGGAGAGGAGAGAAGACAGGGGCATAACAGAGGAGAGAGAGAAGACAGGGGCATAACAGAGGAGAGGAGAGAAGACAGGGGCATAACAGAGGAGAGGAGAGAAGACAGGGGCATAACAGAGGAGAGGAGAGAAGACAGGGGCATAACAGAGGAGAGGAGAGAAGACAGGGGCATAACAGAGGAGAGAGAGAAGACAGGGGACAGACAGAGGAGAGAAGACAGGGGCATAACAGAGGAGAGGAGAGAAGACAGGGGCATAACAGAGGAGAGGAGAGAAGACAGGGGCATAACAGAGGAGAGAGAGAAGACAGGGGCATAACAGAGGAGAGGAGAGAAGACAGGGGCATAACAGAGGAGAGGAGAAGAAGGGGCATAACAGAGGAGAGGATAGAAGACAGGGGCATAACAGAGGAGAGGAGAGAAGACAGGGGCATAACAGAGGAGAGGAGAGAAGACAGGGGCATAACAGAGGAGAGGAGAGAAGACAGGGGCATAACAGAGGAGAGGAGAGAAGACAGGGGCATAACAGAGGAGAGGAGAGAAGACAGGGGCATAACAGAGGAGAGGAGAGACGACAGGGGCATAACAGAGGAGAGGAGAGAGAAGACAGGGGCATAACAGAGGAGAGAGAGAAGACAGGGGCATAACAGAGGAGAGGAGAGAAGACAGGGGCATAACAGAGAGAGGAGAGAAGACAGGGGCATAACAGAGGAGAGGAGAGACGACAGGGGCATAACAGAGGAGAGGAGAGAAGACAGGGGCATAACAGAGGAGAGAGAGACGACAGGGGCATAACAGAGGAGAGGAGAGAAGACAGGGGCATAACAGAGGAGAGGAGAGAACAGGGGCATAACAGAGAGACGACAGGGGCATAACAGAGGAGAGGAGAGAAGACAGGGGCATAACAGAGGAGAGGAGAGAAGACAGGGGGCATAACAGAGGAGAGGAGAGAAGACAGGGGCATAACAGAGGAGAGGAGAGAAGACAGGGGCATAACAGAGGAGAGGAGAGAAGACAGGGGCATAACAGAGGGAGAGGAGAGAAGACAGGGGCATAACAGAGGAGAGGAGAGAAGACAGGGGCATAACAGAGGAGAGGAGAGAAGACAGGGGCATAACAGAGGAGAGGAGAGAAGACAGGGGCATAACAGAGGAGAGGAGAGAAGACAGGGGCATAACAGAGGAGAGGAGAGAAGACAGGGGCATAACAGAGGAGAGCATAAACAGAGAGAAGAGAAGACAGGGGCATAACAGAGGAGAGGAGAGAAGACAGGGGCATAACAGAGGAGAGGAGAGAAGACAGGGGCATAACAGAGGAGAGGAGAGAAGACAGGGGCATAACAGAGGAGAGGAGAGAAGACAGGGGCATAACAGAGGAGAGGAGAGAAGACAGGGGCATAACAGAGGAGAGGAGAGAAGACAGGGGCATAACAGAGGAGAGGAGAGAAGACAGGGGCATAACAGAGGAGAGGAGAGAAGACAGGGCATAACAGAGGAGAGGAGAGAAGACAGGGGCATAACAGAGGAGAGAGAAGACAGGGGCATAACAGAGGAGAGGAGAGAAGACAGGGGCATAACAACAGAGGAGAGAAGACAGGGGCATAACAGAGGAGAGGAGAGAAGACAGGGGCATAACAGAGGAGAGGAGAGAAGACAGGGGCATAACAGAGGAGAGGAGGAGAAGACAGGGGCATAACAGAGGAGAGGAGAGAAGACAGGGGCATAACAGAGGAGAGGAGAGAAGACAGGGGCATAACAGAGGAGAGGAGAGAAGACAGGGGCATAACAGAGGAGAGGAGAGAAGACAGGGGCATAACAGAGAGAGAGAGAGAAGACAGGGGCATAACAGAGGAGAGAGAGAAGACAGGGGCATAACAGAGGAGAGAGAGAAGACAGGGGCATAACAGAGGAGAGGAGAGAAGACAGGGGCATAACAGAGGAGAGGAGAGAAGACAGGGGCATAACAGAGGAGAGGAGAGAAGACAGGGGCATAACAGAGGAGAGAGACAGGGGAGGAGAAGACAGGGGCATAACAGAGGAGAGGAGAGACGACAGGGGCATAACAGAGGAGAGGAGAGAAGACAGGGGCATAACAGAGGAGAGGAGAGAAGACAGGGGCATAACAGAGGAGAGAGGAGAGAAGACAGGGGCATAACAGAGGAGAGGAGAGAAGACAGGGGCATAACAGAGGAGAGGAGGAAGACAGGGGCATAACAGAGGAGAGCAGAGAAGACAGGGGCATAACAGAGGAGAGGAGAAGACAGGGCATAACAGAGGAGAGGAGAGAAGACAGGGGCATAACAGAGGAGAGGAGAGAAGACAGGGGCATAACAGAGGAGAGAGAGAAGACAGGGGCATAACAGAGGAGAGGAGAGAAGACAGGGGCATAACAGAGGAGAGAGAGAAGACAGGGGCATAACAGAGAGAGAGAGGAGAAGACAGAGAGGGGCATAACAGAGGAGAGGAGAGAGAAGACAGGGGCATAACAGAGGAGAGGAGAGAAGACAGGGGCATAACAGAGGAGAGGAGGGAAGACAGGGGCATAACAGAGGAGAGGAGAGAAGACAGGGGCATAACAGAGGAGAGGAGAGAAGACAGGGGCATAACAGAGGAGAGGAGAGAAGACAGGGGCATAACAGAGGAGAGGAGAGAAGACAGGGGCATAACAGAGAGAGAGAGAGAAGACAGGGGCATAACAGAGGAGAGGAGAGAAGACAGGGGCATAACAGAGGAGAGGAGAGAAGACAGGGGCATAACAGAGGAGAGGAGAGAAGACAGGGGCATAACAGAGGAGAGAGAGAAGACAGGGGCATAACAGAGGAGAGGAGAGAAGACAGGGGCATAACAGAGGAGAGGAGAGAAGACAGGGGCATAACAGAGGAGAGGAGAGAAGACAGGGGCATAACAGAGGAGAGGAGAGAAGACAGGGGCATAACAGAGGAGAGGAGAAGACAGGGGCATAACAGAGGAGAGGAGAGACGACAGGGGCATAACAGAGGAGAGGAGAGAAGACAGGGGCATAACAGAGGAGAGAGAGAAGACAGGGGCATAACAGAGGAGAGCAGAGAAGACAGGGCATAACAGAGGAGAGGAGAGAAGACAGGGGCATAACAGAGGAGAGGAGAGAGACAGGGGCATAACAGAGGAGAGAGAGAAGACAGGGGCATAACAGAGGAGAGGAGAGAAGACAGGGGCATAACAGAGGAGAGACAGGGCAAGACAGGGGCATAACAGAGGAGAGGAGAGAAGACAGGGGCATAACAGAGGAGAGGAGAGAAGACAGGGGCATAACAGAGGAGAGGAGAGAAGACAGGGGCATAACAGAGGAGAGGAGAGAAGACAGGGGCATAACAGAGGAGAGGAGAGAAGACAGGGGCATAACAGAGGAGAGGAGAGAAGACAGGGGCATAACAACAGAGGAGAGCATAACAGAGAGAAGACAGGGGCATAACAGAGGAGAGGAGAGAAGACAGGGGCATAACAGAGGAGAGGAGAGAAGACAGGGGCATAACAGAGGAGAGGAGAGAAGACAGGGGCATAACAGAGGAGAGGAGAGAAGACAGGGGCATAACAGAGGAGAGGAGAGAAGACAGGGGCATAACAGAGGAGAGGAGAGAAGACAGGGGCATAACAGAGGAGAGGAGAGAAGACAGGGCATAACAGAGGAGAGGAGAGAAGACAGGGGCATAACAGAGGAGAGGAGAGAAGACAGGGGGCATAACAGAGAGAGAGGAGAGAAGACAGGGGCATAACAGAGGAGAGGAGAGAAGACAGGGGCATAACAGAGGAGAGAGAGAAGACAGGGGCATAACAGAGAGAGGAGAGAAGACAGGGGCATAACAGAGGAGAGGAGAGAAGACAGGGGCATAACAGAGGAGAGGAGAGAAGACAGGGGCATAACAGAGGAGAGGAGAGAAGACAGGGCATAACAGAGGAGAGGAGAGAAGACAGGGGCATAACAGAGGAGAGAGAGAAGACAGGGGGCATAACAGAGGAGAGGAGAGAAGACAGGGGCATAACAGAGGAGAGAGAGAAGACAGGGGCATAACAGAGAGAAGACAGGGGCACAACAGGAGAGAGAAGACAGGGGCATAACAGAGGAGAGGAGAGAAGACAGGGCATAACAGAGGAGAGGAGAGAAGACAGGGGCATAACAGAGGAGAGGAGAGAAGACAGGGGCATAACAGAGGAGAGGAGAGAAGACAGGGGCATAACAGAGGAGAGGAGAGAAGACAGGGGCATAACAGAGGAGAGGAGAGAAGACAGGGGCATAACAGAGAGAGAGCAGAGAAGACAGGGGGCATAACAGAGGAGGGGCATAACAGAGGAGAGGAGAGAAGACAGGGGCATAACAGAGGAGAGGAGAGAAGACAGGGGCATAACAGAGGAGAGGAGAGAAGACAGGGGCATAACAGAGGAGAGGAGAGAAGACAGGGGCATAACAGAGGAGAGGAGAGAAGACAGGGGCATAACAGAGGAGAGAGAGAGAAGACAGGGGCATAACAGAGGAGAGGAGAGAAGACAGGGGCATAACAGAGGAGAGAGAGAAGACAGGGGCATAACAGAGGAGAGGAGAGAAGACAGGGGCATAACAGAGGAGAGGAGAGAAGACAGGGGCATAACAGAGGAGAGGAGAGAAGACAGGGGCATAACAGAGGAGAGGAGAGAAGACAGGGGCATAACAGAGGAGAGGAGAGAAGACAGGGGCATAACAGAGGAGAGGAGAGAAGACAGGGGCATAACAGAGGAGAGGAGAGAAGACAGGGGCATAACAGAGGAGAGGAGAGAAGACAGGGGCATAACAGAGGAGAGGAGAGAAGACAGGGGCATAACAGAGGAGAGGAGAGAAGACAGGGGAGAGGAGAGGAGAGAAGGGCATAACAGAGGAGAGGAGAGAAGACAGGGGCATAACAGAGGAGAGGAGAAGACAGGGGCATAACAGAGGAGAGGAGAGAAGACAGGGGCATAACAGAGGAGAGGAGAGAAGACAGGGGCATAACAGAGGAGAGGAGAGAAGACAGGGGCATAACAGAGGAGAGGAGAGAAGACAGGGGCATAAGAGAGGAGAGAGAGAGAGGAGACAGACAGGGGCATAACAGAGGAGAGGAGAGAAGACAGGGGCATAACAGAGGAGAGGAGAAGACAGGGGCATAACAGAGGAGAGGAGAGAAGACAGGGGCATAACAGAGGAGAGGAGAGAAGACAGGGGCATAACAGAGGAGAGGAGAGAAGACAGGGGCATAACAGAGAGAGGAGAGAAGACAGGGGCATAACAGAGGAGAGGAGAGAAGACAGGGGCATAACAGAGGAGAGGAGAGAAGACAGGGGCATAACAGAGGAGAGGAGAGAAGACAGGGGGCATAACAGAGGAGAGGAGAGAAGACAGGGGCATAACAGAGGAGAGAGAGAGAAGACAGGGGCATAACAGAGGAGAGGAGAGAAGACAGGGGCATAACAGAGGAGAGGAGAGAAGACAGGGCATAACAGAGGAGAGGGGGCATAACAGAGGAGAGGAGAGAAGACAGGGGCATAACAGAGGAGAGGAGAGAAGACAGGGGCATAACAGAGGAGAGGAGAGAAGACAGGGGCATAACAGAGGAGAGGAGAGAAGACAGGGGCATAACAGAGGAGAGGAGAGAAGACAGGGGCATAACAGAGGAGAGGAGAGAAGACAGGGGCATAACAGAGGAGAGGAGAGAAGACAGGGGCATAACAGAGGAGAGGAGAGAAGACAGGGGCATAACAGAGGAGAGGAGAGAAGACAGGGGCATAACAGAGGAGAGGAGAGAAGACAGGGGCATAACAGAGGAGAGAGAGAGAAGACAGGGGCATAACAGAGGAGAGGAGAGAAGACAGGGGCATAACAGAGGAGAGGAGAGAAGACAGGGGCATAACAGAGGAGAGAGAGAAGACAGGGGCATAACAGAGGAGAGGAGAGAAGACAGGGGCATAACAGAGGAGAGAGAGAAGACAGGGGCATAACAGAGGAGAGGAGAGAAGACAGGGGCATAACAGAGGAGAGAGAGAAGACAGGGGCATAACAGAGGAGAGGAGAGAAGACAGGGGCATAACAGAGGAGAGGAGAGAAGACAGGGGCATAACAGAGGAGAGGAGAGAAGACAGGGGCATAACAGAGGAGAGGAGAGAAGACAGGGGCATAACAGAGGAGAGGAGAGAAGACAGGGGCATAACAGAGGAGAGGAGAGAAGACAGGGGCATAACAGAGGAGAGGAGAGAAGACAGGGGCATAACAGAGGAGAGGAGAGAAGACAGGGGCATAACAGAGGAGAGGAGAGAAGACAGGGGCATAACAGAGGAGAGAGAGAAGACAGGGGCATAACAGAGGAGAGGAGAGAAGACAGGGGCATAACAGAGGAGAGGAGAGAAGACAGGGGCATAACAGAGGAGAGGAGAGAAGACAGGGGCATAAACAGAGGAGAGAGAGAAGACAGGGGCATAACAGAGGAGAGGAGAGAAGACAGGGGCATAACAGAGGAGAGGGAGAGACAGACAGACAGGGGCATAACAGAGGAGAGGAGAGAAGACAGGGGCATAACAGAGGAGAGGAGAGAAGACAGGGGCATAACAGAGGAGAGGAGAGAAGACAGGGGCATAACAGAGGAGAGGAGAGAAGACAGGGGCATAACAGAGGAGAGGAGAGAAGACAGGGGCATAACAGAGGAGAGGAGAGAAGACAGGGGCATAACAGAGGAGAGGAGAGAAGACAGGGGCATAACAGAGGAGAGCAGAGAAGACAGGGGCATAACAGAGGAGAGGAGAGAAGACAGGGGCATAACAGAGGAGAGGAGAGAAGACAGGGGCATAACAGAGGAGAGGAGAGAGAAGACAGGGGCATAACAGAGGAGAGGAGAGAAGACAGGGGCATAACAGAGGAGAGGAGAGAAGACAGGGGCATAACAGAGGAGAGGAGAGAAGACAGGGGCATAACAGAGGAGAGGAGAGAAGACAGGGGCATAACAGAGGAGAGCAGAGAAGACAGGGGCATAACAGAGGAGAGGAGAGAAGACAGGGGCATAACAGAGGAGAGGGAGAGACAGACAGGGGCATAACAGAGGAGAGGAGAGAAGACAGGGGCATAACAGAGGAGAGGAGAGAAGACAGGGGCATAACAGAGGAGAGGAGAGAAGACAGGGGCATAACAGAGGAGAGGAGAGAAGACAGGGGCATAACAGAGGAGAGGAGAGAAGACAGGGGCATAACAGAGGAGAGGAGAGAAGACAGGGGCATAACAGAGGAGAGGAGAGAAGACAGGGGCATAACAGAGGAGAGGAGAGAAGACAGGGGCATAACAGAGGAGAGGAGAGAAGACAGGGGCATAACAGAGGAGAGGAGAGAAGACAGGGGCATAACAGAGGAGAGGAGAGAAGACAGGGGCATAACAGAGGAGAGGAGAGAAGACAGGGGGGGAGATAGACAGGGGAGGAGAGGAGAGAAGACAGGGGCATAACAGAGGAGAGGAGAGAAGACAGGGGCATAACAGAGGAGAGGAGAGAAGACAGGGGCATAACAGAGGAGAGGAGAGAAGACAGGGGCATAACAGAGGAGAGGAGAGAAGACAGGGGCATAACAGAGGAGAGGAGAGAAGACAGGGGCATAACAGAGGAGAGGAGAGAAGACAGGGGCATAACAGAGGAGAGGAGAGACAGGGGCATAACAGAGGAGAGAGAGAAGACAGGGGCATAACAGAGGAGAGGAGAGAAGACAGGGGCATAACAGAGGAGAGGAGAGAAGACAGGGGCATAACAGAGGAGAGGAGAGAAGACAGGGGCATAACAGAGGAGAGAGAGAAGACAGGGGCATAACAGAGGAGAGAGAGAAGACAGGGGCATAACAGAGGAGAGGAGAGAAGACAGGGGCATAACAGAGGAGAGGAGAGAAGACAGGGGCATAACAGAGGAGAGGAGAGAAGACAGGGGCATAACAGAGGAGAGGAGAGAAGACAGGGGCATAACAGAGGAGAGGAGAGAAGACAGGGGCATAACAGAGGAGAGGAGAGAAGACAGGGGCATAACAGAGGAGAGGAGAGAAGACAGGGGCATAACAGAGGAGAGGAGAGAAGACAGGCATAACAGAGGAGAGGAGAGAAGACAGGGGCATAACAGAGGAGAGGAGAGAAGACAGGGGCATAACAGAGGAGAGGAGAGAAGACAGGGGCATAACAGAGGAGAGGAGAGAAGACAGGGGCATAACAGAGGAGAGGAGAGAAGACAGGGGCATAACAGAGGAGAGGAGAGAAGACAGGGGCATAACAGAGGAGAGGAGAGAAGACAGGGGCATAACAGAGGAGAGGAGAGAAGACAGGGGCATAACAGAGGAGAGGAGAGAAGACAGGGGCATAACAGAGGAGAGGAGAGAAGACAGGGGCATAACAGAGGAGAGGAGAGAAGACAGGGGCATAACAGAGGAGAGGAGAGAAGACAGGGGCATAACAGAGGAGAGGAGAGAAGACAGGGGCATAACAGAGGAGAGAGAGAGAAGACAGGGGCATAACAGAGGAGAGGAGAGAAGACAGGGGCATAACAGAGGAGAGGAGAGAAGACAGGGGCATAACAGAGGAGAGGAGAGAAGACAGGGGCATAACAGAGGAGAGGAGAGAAGACAGGGCATAACAGAGGAGAGGAGAGAAGACAGGGGCATAACAGAGGAGAGGAGAGAAGACAGGGGCATAACAGAGGAGAGGAGAGAAGACAGGGGCATAACAGAGGAGAGAGAGAAGACAGGGGCATAACAGAGGAGAGGAGAGAAGACAGGGGCATAACAGAGGAGAGGAGAGAAGACAGGGGCATAACAGAGGAGAGGAGAGAAGACAGGGGCATAACAGAGGAGAGGAGAGAAGACAGGGGCATAACAGAGGAGAGGAGAGAAGACAGGGGCATAACAGAGGAGAGGAGAGAAGACAGGGCATAACAGAGGAGAGGAGAGAAGACAGGGGCATAACAGAGGAGAGGAGAGAAGACAGGGGCATAACAGAGGAGAGGAGAGAAGACAGGGGCATAACAGAGGAGAGGAGAGAAGACAGGGGCATAACAGAGGAGAGGAGAGGAGATAAGACAGGGGCATAACAGAGGAGAGGAGAGAAGACAGGGGCATAACAGAGGAGAGGAGAGAAGACAGGGGCATAACAGAGGAGAGGAGAGAAGACAGGGGCATAACAGAGGAGAGGAGAGAAGACAGGGGCATAACAGAGGAGAGGAGAGAAGACAGGGGCATAACAGAGGAGAGGAGAGAAGACAGGGGCATAACAGAGGAGAGGAGAGCAGAGAAGACAGGGGCATAACAGAGGAGAGGAGAGAAGACAGGGGCATAACAGAGGAGAGGAGAGAAGACAGGGGCATAACAGAGGAGAGCAGAGAAGACAGGGGCATAACAGAGGAGAGGAGAGAAGACAGGGGCATAACAGAGGAGAGGAGAGAAGACAGGGGCATAACAGAGGAGAGGAGAGAAGACAGGGGCATAACAGAGGAGAGGAGAGAAGACAGGGGCATAACAGAGGAGAGGAGAGAAGACAGGGGCATAACAGAGGAGAGAGAGAAGACAGGGGCATAACAGAGGAGAGGAGAGAAGACAGGGGCATAACAGAGGAGAGGAGAGAAGACAGGGGCATAACAGAGGAGAGGAGAGAAGACAGGGGCATAACAGAGGAGAGGAGAGAGACAGGCATAACAGAGAGAGGAGAGAAGACAGGGGCATAACAGAGGAGAGGAGATAAGACAGGGGCATAACAGAGGAGAGCAGAGAAGACAGGGGCATAACAGAGGAGAGGAGAGAAGACAGGGGCATAACAGAGGAGAGGAGAGACGACAGGGGCATAACAGAGGAGAGGAGAGAAGACAGGGGCATAACAGAGGAGAGCAGAGAAGACAGGGGCATAACAGAGGAGAGGAGAGAAGACAGGGGCATAACAGAGGAGAGGAGAGAAGACAGGGGCATAACAGAGGAGAGGAGAGAAGACAGGGGCATAACAGAGGAGAGGAGATAAGACAGGGGCATAACAGAGGAGAGCAGAGAAGACAGGGGCATAACAGAGGAGAGGAGAGAAGACAGGGGCATAACAGAGGAGAGGAGAGAAGACAGGGGCATAACAGAGGAGAGAGAGAAGACAGGGCATAACAGAGGAGAGGAGAGAAGACAGGGGCATAACAGAGGAGAGAGAGAAGACAGGGGCATAACAGAGGAGAGGAGAGAAGACAGGGGCATAACAGAGGAGAGGAGAGAAGACAGGGCATAACAGAGGAGAGGAGAGAAGACACAGGGGCAGAAGAGGAGAGGGGCATAACAGAGGACAGAGACGACAGGGGCATAACAGAGGAGAGGAGAGAAGACAGGGGCATAACAGAGGAGAGCAGAGAAGACAGGGGCATAACAGAGGAGAGCAGAGAAGACAGGGGCATAACAGAGGAGAGGAGAGAAGACAGGGGCATAACAGAGGAGAGGAGATAAGACAGGGGCATAACAGAGGAGAGCAGAGAAGACAGGGGGCATAACAGAGGAGAGGAGAGAAGACAGGGGCATAACAGAGGAGAGGAGAGACGACTGGGGCATAACAGAGGAGAGGAGAGAAGACAGGGGCATAACAGAGGAGAGGAGAGAAGACAGGGCATAACAGAGGAGAGGAGAGAAGACAGGGGCATAACAGAGGAGAGGAGAGACGACAGGGGCATAACAGAGGAGAGGAGAGAAGACAGGGGCATAACAGAGGAGAGGAGAGAAGACAGGGGCATAACAGAGGAGAGCAGAGAAGACAGGGGCATAACAGAGGAGAGGAGAGACGACAGGGGCATAACAGAGGAGAGGAGAGACGACAGGGGCATAACAGAGGAGAGGAGGGTAGAAGAGTAGAAAAAAGAGGAGAGGTGCTGAGACCACTGTAAAGTTGTGTGCTTTGCTCTGCCAGGGGGTTGACATGTGAATAAATGGCCAAGGCTCCCATGTCTTTGCTGAGAGGGCAGTGTGGTATTCTATTGTATTTTTCACTTCAGTATTTCAACCAGTTTTTTTCCCAGGCATATTTCCCACAACAGTTACATTTTTGACTTTCATTTTATTTGACGTTCACATTGATCCTGCAGTAAACATAACAAAGACTAGTAATAGCTCCTCACTGTGGGATCCAATAGTATATATTATATTGTCTCTTTCAATAAAGACTGAAGCATTGGTATCCAGCTTCTAACCCTGGTCTGGACATCATTGTAACTAGGCACCAGTACAGCCTCTCTGGTCTGGATATCATTGTAACTAGGCACCAGTACAGCCTCTCTGGTCTGGACATCATTGTAACTAGGCACCAGTACAGTCTGGACATCTCTGTACAGTCTGGACATCATTGTAACTAGGCACCAGTACAGCCTCTCTGGTCTGGACATCATTGTAACTAGGCACCAGTACAGCCTCTCTGGTCTGGACATCATTGTAACTAGGCACCAGTACAGCCTCTCTGGTCTGGACATCATTGTAACTAGGCACCAGTACAGCCTCTCTGGTCTGGACATCATTGTAACTAGGCACCAGTACAGCCTCTCTGGTCTGGACATCATTGTAACTAGGCACCAGTACAGCCTCTCTGGTCTGGACATCATTGTAACTAGGCACCAGTACAGCCTCTCTGGTCTGGACATCATTGTAACTAGGCACCAGTACAGCCTCTCTGGTCTGGACATCATTGTAACTAGGCACCAGTACAGCCTCTGCTTTTCCCACGTGTTCTTTTACTGCTTTTAATTGAGGTGAATACTGTTATAATTTTGGATTTGCATTGAACTGGTATCTTATATTCTGTTTCTGTTCTGCACAACTGTTAGATGTAGGGAGTGTTTTGCCACCTCTGCATCTCTACAACCCCCTGTTCTGACATACACATCTCCAGGATGTGATCATTTAGCCTCTTATAGTCTAAGACCTGTCTAAGTCCGTTCTACTAAGCTATATGGAATTGTTTAAGAATGTCATACCAAGGATCGTTTAGCTATTTTATTTAGAATTTTAAGACCCCTGGAAGTATCCCCCCGAAACAAAATGTTGACGACAATTTTTGGAGGCCTTATTGCTATTAGGCCATACAAACACATCAAATAACAGATTCACTACATAGAAAAACATTCCCAAAATATCAAAAGGAAGTTTGTTCTGAAGTGTCTGTCCTATATCTGAGAGATACAGTGCCTTGCAAAAGTATTCGGCCCCCTTGAACTTTGCGACCTTTTGCCACATTTCAGGCTTCAAACATAAAGAAATAAAACTGTATTTTTTTGTGAAGAATCAACAACAAGTGGGACACAATCATGAAGTGGAACGACATTTATTGGATATTTCAAACGTTTTTAACAAATCAATAACTGAAAAATTGGGCGTGCAAAATTATTCAGCCCACTTAAGTTAATACTTTGTAGCGCCACCTTTTGCTGCGATTACAGCTGTAAGTCGCTTGGGGTATGTCTCTATCAGTTTTGCACATCGAGAGACTGACATTTTTTCCCATTCCTCCTTGCAAAACAGCTCGAGCTCAGTGAGGTTGGATGGAGAGCATTTGTGAACAGCAGTTTTCAGTTCTTTCCACAGATTCTCGATTGGATTCAGGTCTGGACTTTGACTTGGCCATTCTAACACCTGGATATGTTTATTTTTGAACCATTCCATTGTAGATTTTGCTTTATGTTTTGGATCATCATCATCTCCGTCCCAGTCTCAGGTCTTTTGCAGACTCCATCAGGTTTTCTTCCAGAATGGTCCTGTATTTGGCTCCATCCATCTTCCCATCAATTTTAACCATCTTCCCTGTCCCTGCTGAAGAAAAGCAGGCCCAAACCATGATGCTGCCACCACCATGTTTGACAGTGGGGATGGTGTGTGTTCAGGGTGATGAGCTGTGTTGCTTTTACGCCAAACATAACGTTTTGCATTGTTGCCAAAAAGTTCAATTTTGGTTTCATCTGACCAGAGCACCTTCTTCCACATGTTTGGTGTGTCTCCCAGGTGGCTTGTGGCAAACTTTAAACAACACTTTTTATGGATATCTTTAAGAAATGGCTTTCTTCTTGCCACTCTTCCATAAAGGCCAGATTTGTGCAATATACGACTGATTGTTGTCCTATGGACAGAGTCTCCCACCTCAGCTGTAGATCTCTGCAGTTCATCCAGAGTGATCATGGGCCTCTTGGCTGCATCTCTGATCAGTCTTCTCCTTGTATGAGCTGAAAGTTTAGAGGGATGGCCAGGTCTTGGTAGATTTGCAGTGGTCTGATACTCCTTCCATTTCAATATTATCGCTTGCACAGTGCTCCTTGGGATGTTTAAAGCTTGGGAAATATTTTTGTATCCAAATCCGGCTTTAAACTTCTTCACAACAGTATCTCGGACCTGCCTGGTGTTTTCCTTGTTCTTCATGATGCTCTCTGCGCTTTTAACGGACCTCTGAGACTATCACAGTGCAGGTGCATTTATACGGAGACTTGATTACACACAGGTGGATTGTATTTATCATCATTAGTCATTTAGGTCAACATTGGATCATTCAGAGATCCTCACTGAACTTCTTGAGAGAGTTTGCTGCACTGAAGGTAAAGGGGCTGAATAATTTTGCACGCCCAATTTTTCAGTTTTTGATATGTTAAAAAAGTTTGAAATATCCAATAAATGTCGTTCCACTTCATGATTGTGTCCCACTTGTTGTTGATTCCTCACAAAAAAATACAGTTTTATATCTTTATGTTTGAAGCCTGAAATGTGGCAAAAGGTCGCAAAGTTCAAGGGGGCCGAATACTTTTCCAAGGCACTGTATAAGAAAGATCAGGAAACACACATTTTGTTGGCACTAAACAGTCTCCATATATACATGAATTCAACTGATACCAGGGGACCTTCAGATAAGTCTTGTGAGGCCTGTGGGTGTCCTAGAGCAACTCAACTGACAAGTTCGTGTAGAGGGTCATAATATTTTGTAGGCCAAACCATTCGGGTGCTACAGACGATTTTGTGAGGAGGTCTGACAAACACCTCTCTAGCTCTGTCACCTTTCACCCCAGATGTCTCATGGTCTGACAAACACCACTCTAGCTCTGTCACCTTTCACCCCAGATGTCTTCTGGTCTGACAAACACCACTCTAGCTCTGTCACCTTTCACCCCAGATGTCTTCTGGTCTGACAAACACCACTCTAGCCCTGTCACCTTTCACCCCAGATGTCTTCTGGTCTGACAAACACCTCTCTAGCTCTGTCACCTTTCACCCCAGATGTCTTCTGGTCTGACAAACACCACTCTAGCTCTGTCACCTTTCACCCCAGATTTCTTCTGGTCTGACAAACACCACTCTAGCTCTGTCACCTTTCACCCCAGATGTCTTCTGGTCTGACAAACACCACTCTAGCTCTGTCACCTCTCACCCCAGATGTTTTCTGGTCTGACAAACACCAATCTAGCTCTGTCACCTCTCACCCCAGATGTCTTCTGGTCTGACAAACACCACTCTAGCTCTGTCACCTTCCACCCCAGATTTCTTCTGGTCTGACAAACACCACTCTAGCTCTGTCACCTTTCACCCCAGATGTCTTCTGGTCTGACAAACACCACTCTAGCTCTGTCACCTCTCACCCCAGATGTTTTCTGGTCTGACAAACACCAATCTAGCTCTGTCACCTCTCACCCCAGATGTCTTCTGGTCTGACAAACACCACTCTAGCTCTGTCACCTTTCACCCCAGATGTCTTCTGGTCTGACAAACACCGCTCTAGCTCTGTCACCTTTCACCCCAGATGCAGAAGTGTGACATAGTGGATGCGGTGGATTGAGACGCATCCAAGGCAAAAAGAACAGATATCTCAAGCTTAAACTGAAAGATGTTCATGGGGATTTGTATTATGCTCATTAGATTTCAGTGGGGGCGTGGACATTGACACTAGTTAGCTTGCCCTTATGTAGTTGTTGACATGTCAATTGCCCCAGTGGAACACAATGGAACAGGGAACATTACTATGGTAGCTCATGCTTCATTTGCGATCTGATTATGCATGCTGTGTTTGGCTTTGCACTGTGTAACAGGTGTTTGTGTGTATGTGTGTGTGTGTGTGTGTGTGTGTGTGTGTGTGTGTGTGTGTGTGTGTGTGTGTGTGTGTGTGTGTGTGTGTGTGTGTGTGTGTGTGTATGTGTGTGTGTTCCAGGACTATTGGTTCTCACTGGTGTTGTGTCTGTGTGGGCCCCAGTGGTGTGTGTGTGTGTGTGTGTGTGTGTGTGTGTACAGTGTGAAACCACAGTGTGTGGTGTGGTGTGTGTGTGTGTGTGTGTGTGTATGTGTGTGTGTTCCAGGACTATTGGTCCTCACTGGTGTCAGCTTCTGGTGGGCCCCAGGGTCCACAACTGGCATATACTGTACCAGCTTACAGAGGAAACCACAGCCAGGGAGGGTCATCCGAGACAAACTACGCATTTACGCCCATTGTACCAGCTTCCACAAGTAAGTCCTGCAGCCCTGTACCAGCTTCCACAAGTAAAAACCAGAGCCATATACTGTACCAGCTTCCACAAGTAAAAACCAGAGCCATATACTGTACCAGCTTCCACAAGTAAAAACCAGAGCCATATACTGTACCAGCTTCCACAAGTAAAAACCAGAGCCATATACTGTACCAGCTTCCACAAGTAAAAACCAGAGCCATATACTGTACCAGCTTCCACAAGTAAAAACCAGAGCCATATACTGTACCAGCTTCCACAACTAAAAACCAGAGCCATATACTGTACCAGCTTCCACAACTAAAAACCAGAGCCATATACTGTACCAGCTTCCACAACTAAAAACCAGAGCCATATACTGTACCAGCTTCCACAACTAAAAACCAGAGCCATATACTGTACCAGCTTCCACAACTAAAAACCAGAGCCATATACTATACCAGCTTTCACAAGTAAAAACCAGAGCCATATACTATACCAGCTTCCACAACTAAAAACCAGAGCCATATACTATACCAGCTTTCACAAGTAAAAACCAGAGCCATATACTGTACCAGCTTCCACAATTAAAAACCAGAGCCATATACTGTACCAGCTTAAAAACAAGTAAAAACCAGAGCCATATACTGTACCAGCTTCCACAAGTAAAAACCAGAGCCATATACTGTACCAGCTTCCACAAGTAAAAACCAGAGCCATATACTGTACCAGCTTCCACAAGTAAAAACCAGAGCCATATACTGTACCAGCTTCCACAAGTAAAAACCAGAGCCATATACTGTACCAGCTTCCACAAGTAAAAACCAGAGCCATATACTGTACCAGCTTCCACAAGTAAAAACCAGAGCCATATACTGTACCAGCTTCCACAAGTAAAAACCAGAGCCATATACAGTACCAGCTTTCACAAGTAAAAACCAGAGCCATATACTGTACCAGCTTCCACAAGTAAAAACCAGAGCCATACACTGTACCAGCTTCCACAAGTAAAAACCAGAGTCATATACAGTACCAGCTTTCACAAGTAAAAACCAGAGCCATATACTGTACCAGCTTCCACAAGTAAAAACCAGAGCCATATACTGTACCAGCTTCCACAAGTAAAAACCAGAGCCATACACTGTACCAGCTTCCACAAGTAAAAACCAGAGTCATATACAGTACCAGCTTTCACAAGTAAAAACCAGAGCCATATACTGTACCAGCTTCCACAAGTAAAAACCAGAGCCATACACTGTACCAGCTTCCACAAGTAAAAAAGAGCCATATACTGTACCAGCTTCCACAAGTAAAAACCAGAGCCATACACTGTACCAGCTTCCACAAGTAAAAACCAGAGCCATATACAGTACCAGCTTTCACAAGTAAAAACCAGAGCCATATACAGTACCAGCTTTCACAAGTAAAAACCACAGCCATACACTCTATCAGATCCCACAAGTAAAGATTACAGCCATACACTGTACCAGCTTCCACAAGTAAAGATTACAGCCATACACTGTACCAGATTCCACAAGTAAAGATTACAGCCATACACTGTACCAGATTCCACAAGTAAAGATTACAGCCATACACTGTACCAGCTTCCACAAGTAAAGACTACAGCCATACACTGTACCAGATTCCACAAGTAAAGATTATAGCCATACACTGTACCAGCTTCCACAAGTAAAGATTACAGCCATACACTCTACCAGATTCCACAAGTAAAGATTACAGCCATACACTGTACCAGATTCCACAAGTAAAGACTACAGCCATACACTGTACCAGATTCCACAAGTAAAGATTACAGCCATACACTGTACCAGATTCCACAAGTAAAGATTACAGCCATACACTCTACCAGATTCCACAAGTAAAGATTACAGCCATACACTGTACCAGCTTCCACAAGTAAAGACTACAGCCATACACTGTACCAGATTCCACAAGTAAAGATTACAGCCATACACTGTACCAGCTTCCACAAGTAAAGATTACAGCCATACACTGTACCAGATTCCACAAGTAAAGATTACAGCCATACACTGTACCAGATTCCACAAGTAAAGATTACAGCCATACACTGTACCAGATTCCACAAGTAAAGATGACAGCCATACACTGTACCAGATTCCACAAGTAAAGATTACAGCCATACACTGTACCAGATTCCACAAGTAAAGATTACAGCCATACACTCTACCAGATTCCACAAGTACAATTTTGGAAGTACAATTTTGGCCTAAGGACAAAGATTAGTTTGGTGGCTAAAAAGCACTCAAAGCCCAGACTTCTATGGCTTGTCCCATTTTCCTTACCTTTGTGTTACATTCTTAATAGATTCACAGACACCTGAGGCACGGTGTCTAGTCACTGTGTCTAGTCTCTCCTGCACTATAGCCCATTAATAAGCCACTCTAGCCATGATAAATCACATTAATTACCCAGCCTGCCATAATTCTGCCTGGTCAGCTCATAAATAACCCTCATCCAGACTACTCAGTCTTTCAGAGCGGCCAGGCCATAAAACATAACAGGTATCACTTATCAGGTGTGTGAGGGACTCTTCTCTTTGTCAGAGAGGCGGCAACAGTCCTTTATCTCAGCTCGGATTGGTTGGAGGGGGTTTTGGGGGAGTGTGAGGGGAGATGGAGGTACAATGGGTACGTCTGTCCCAGAATAGATAAAGAGCAGCACCATCCCCCTGTTCCCCCTGTTCAAGGTTATCATTTAACCCAGCCGTATGTGATGTGTAACAGGTCAGCAGCAGAGATTTCATCACCAGGCTAGACTTACTGCCCTCTGTCCCATCCATACACACACGGCTCAGTTACATCTGTTCACCTGGCTCCGCACACCACATTATCTATATGTAATAACTATGTTCTATATTTTTTATTGAATATACAATAAACACCTATAAGCGTTTATCAGTCTTCCATCTTTGCTGGTGAACATTTTCTTTGATCTTTCTCCTCAGGTCCAGGCCATTGGATGTTTCCCTGTTCTATTCCATCTCAGTTGCAGGTGTGGTGTAGAGAGCAGTAGCGTAATGATACACTCTAGGGACTCGGGATCTACTGATACAGACACACCTCACATCTGATCTGTTACCCACGGTGTGGCCTGTTGACAGATCTGCAGAGATTTTAAATAGTTGTCATCCAATGCTTTCCATCTGGCACCTCGAAGGATAGGACGCCTATTATGATCGGAGCCTTTAGCCCTGGCACTTATATCTGGATCTCAACAGTCATCCTCCTTTAACCAGTTAGCAGTTTCAGTACGCTTTTGCTATCAAGGGTATTGTATTCTTCTCGCCAGTTCGCCACTTAGCAGGTTAAGTACTCTGTTGCTACCAAGGGTATTGTATTATTCTAGCCAGTTAGCCAGTTAACCAGTTAGCCCGTTATTGGTTTCAGTACTCTTTTGCTATCAAGGGTATTGTATTCTACTAGCCAGTTAGCCAGTTCGCCAGTTAGCGGTTTCAGTACTCTTTTGCTATCAAGGGTATTGTATTCTTTAGCCAGTTAGCCAGTTAGCCCATTATCGGTTTCAATACTCTTTTGCTCTCAAGGGTATTGTATTCTTCTAGCCAGTTAGCCAGTTAGCCAGTTAGCCCATTATTGGTTTCAATACTCTTTTGCTATCAAGGGTATAGTATTCTTTAGCCAGTTAGCCAGTTAACGGTTTCAGTTCTATTTTGGCTATTGTATTCTTCTAGCCATTTAGCAGTTTCTAGCTTTCCAGACATTTAGTGGTTAGCATGGTCTGTTTCACTCTAAACCAATGCTTCAGCATCAAACAACGTAAAGGTTGTTTACTTTCCTGCTTCTAATGCCTCAGAACCTCATCTTTTTGAAATCCTGGACTGTCTTTATCCCTCTCTCCATCTCTTCATCTAATCTATCGGTATCTGACACTCCATCTCTTTCTGTCTGATACATCCCAGCCCTGAGCAATGTTTGGCATAAGGCTTTAATAGTTGAGCAGAATAAATACTCCAGGGCTGAGTGATTACACTGTCTGACACAAAGACAGACAGACGTTCTGTTTACAGACGTGACCAACCCTGATTCTAATCTGTTCTCTTTCCATGTGTCTATGTTTGCATTTTTCAAGTCACTTGAATCGGCTCTCTGTGGGTCTGCTCAGCATTTCCTTGTTGTACGATGAGGTGTAGAAACGGAGAGTGAACAAAAACCTCAAGCCGTGAGAGCTGGAGAATGAGAGAGATGGAGAGATTGCTAATCAGAGAAGGATCGCTAATCGACCGATCTGATAAAGCCCAACCCTGACCCTTAACAATGTGGTCCTCTGAAACCTATAGTGCACACACACACACCCTGAAACCTATGGTGCACACACACACACCCTGAAACCTATGGTGCACACACACACACACACACACACACACACACACACACACACACACACACACACACACACACACACACACACACACACACACACACACACACACACACACACACACACACACACACACACCACACACAACACCCTGAAACATATGGGACCACTCCAGTTGTGCTGATCTAGCCTTCACATTATGCAGTGTATTACATGTTATCATGTTTTTCTTATCTTTGGCCAATATTCCCTAAATCCTCTCCCCAGCACTCTGAACACATGCAGTGTTGTCTGTGTAATTCTAGGAGGTCAGTCCCACACGTTCACACCCTCCAATTCATCCCTAATGTGATGTGAGTAGAGACTACAGGTCTTAGGTCTTGAGCATATCAAAACATATTAGATCCATTCAATCTGGGCATATACCACAGTGTTATGAAATGTACTGTAAATATCTAGAAAAAGGGCTAAGAGGGCAATGGAAGAATAACACAAAATACACTTTTATCTGGACTTATAAACTAAACATAATAATAGGTTCAGGATTGTTATAAAGATAATATATTACAGTGAATTTATGGAATGCTTGGAACACATTTGATCCTGTTATTAAATGGTCCGACAGAGCCTTTACTCTGTTTTTAACATGTCTGTTCTCCTGTTCAGTTACTGACGTTTCTATTGTACTTAGCAGAGGAAGACACTATAGAGCACCTTACAGATCTAGATGGACATAGTGAGACAAGGGGAGTGAGAAAGCAACAAAAGGTAGTCTCTGCAGTGGGGGGGGGGGGGGGTGATGCTTAGTGTTTTGGGACTGATTCATGCGATTAGAAGAAGAACTAATATTTGTGTTTACCATTCATTTAGAATGCTTCTCTTCCTTCCAGTCATAACTACGTGAAAGGGTCCATAACGATCTATATCATCAACCTGCATCGGTCCAGGAAGAAAATCAAGCTGGCGGGAACCTTGCGTAACAAGACTGTCCATCAGTACCTGCTGCAGCCCTACGGGACAGACGGACTACACGCCAGGTCAGTAGTGCATAGCAGGGGTGTGATACACACTCACAAATACACACTCTCTCTCTCTCTCTCTCTCTCTCTCTCTCTCTCTCACTCCTTTCTCCTTACTCTCGCTCTCTTTCTCTCCTTCTCTCTCTCCTTTCTCTCCTCCTCTCTCCTTCCATTTCTATTTATTTATCTCTATATCTCTCGCTGTCTCAGGGATCATGTGTAGCTATACGGCCAATATTTAGGTGTTTCCCCCAAGAAATGTTTCTTTTGAAAAGAAGCTCATTTACTGCATTTCTATACAATACAAAACTCTTTAAAATGCTATTTGGAGAACAGCAAAAACAAGCTAAAAAGACCCCAGCCATTATCACCTTGGCTGCTGTAGCTTCATTCACCTCAGTCCATCTACAAAGAACACACAGCCTGTTAGCTATACAATTGTAATGTTATGCCCCACCACAAGTTTGTGAACCACAGAACTGACCTCTGTCTCCTCTGCTTCCTCCTGCATGCATTGCAGCCTGCCCCAGCCTCACCACTGAGTGCCACATCACTGTCTGTTTCAGTATACTCTGTGTAAAGTTATTTTGAGTATTTTTTGCTAATGCATTTAAAAAAAAACATTTTATTTAACCTTTATTTAACTAGGCAAGTCAATCTTTTGTCTGGCATCTCGCCAACACACTACCAGCAGCATCTCCAGACTAATTGCCTATTGAGCCGACTGTGAGATGGGGTAGTTCGTTTCATATCTCAGGTGCTCAGCCTGTGCCGTGAGAGTGCGGAGTTAGCTGTTCGAGAGTGTGTTGAATGTTCTGTGCATCGGCCGGACAGAACAGTTATGTCCGGTAAGACGAGGGGTGGTGGTGTGTGTCTATTTCTCAATAACAACTGGTGAGCAATGTCTTATAACAAGGAAGTCTCTAGGTATTGCTCGCTTGAGGTGGAGCACCTCATGAAAAACAATAGACAACACTTTCTACCAAAACATATTTCATCTATATTTGTTCAAAGCCATCTATTTACCACCACAAACCAATGCTGGCAGTACGACCACATTTAACGAGCTGTATAATTTTAACAAGGCTAATCTGAAAACAAGGCTCCCTAAATTTTTATCAGCATATCGAATGCACGACCCGGGCTGGCAAAATTCTGGATCATTGTTACTCTAACTTCCGTGATGCATACAAAGCCCTCCCTCGCCCTCCTTTCGGCAAATCTGACCACGACTCCATTTTGATGCTTCCAGCCTATAAACCGAAACTAAAACATGAAACGCCTGTGCTCAGGTCTGTTCAATGCTGGTCCGACCAATCTGATTCCACGCTTCAAGATTGCTTCGATCACGTGGACTGGGATACGTTCCGGATAGTATCGAACAACAACATTGAAGTATACGCTGACTCTGTGAGCGAGTTCATTAGCAAGTGCATCGGTGATGTTGTACCCATGGCGACTATTAAAACCTTCCCCAAACAGAAACCGTGGATTGATGGCAGCATTCACGCAAAACTGAAAGCCGAACCACTGCTTTTAATTAGGGCAAGGTGACCGGAAACATGACAGAATACAAACAGTGTAGCTATTCCGCCGTAAGGCAATCAAACAATCTAAGCGTCAGTATAGAGACAAAGTAGAGTCGCAATTCAATGGCTCAGACACAAGACGTATGTCGCAGGGTCTACAGTCAATCACAGACTACAAAAAGAGAACCAGTCCCGTCGCAGACCCCGATGTCTTGCTCCCAGACAAACTAAACAACTTCTTTGCTCTCTTTGAGGACAATACAGTGCCACCGATACGGCCTGTCACCAAAACCTGCGGGCTCTCTTTCACCGCAGCCAACGTGAGTAAAACATTTAACCCTCGCAAGGCTGCCGGCCCAGACGGCATCCCATAGCAGTGTCCTCAGAGCATGCACAGACCAGCTGGCTAGTGTGTTTACGGACATATTCAATCAATCCCTATCCCAGTCTGCTGTTCCCTCATGCTTCAAGAGGGCCACCATTGTTCCTGTTCCCAAGTAAGCTAAGGTAACTGAGCTAAATGACTATCGCCCCGTAGCACTCACTTCCGTCATCATGAAGTGCTTTGAGAGACTCTACTCTAATTTGCTTACTGCCCCAATAGGTCCACAGATGACACAATCACACTGCACACTGCACACTGCCCTGTCCCATCTGGACAAGAGGAATACAAATGTAAGAATGCTGTTCATCGACTACAGCTCAGCATAGTACCCTCCAAACTCACCATTAAGTTCGAGACCCTGGGTCTCGACCCCGCCCTGTGCAACTGGGTCCTGGACTTTCTGATGGGACGCCCCCAGGTGGTGAGGGTAGGAAACAACATCTCCACCCTGATGATCCTCAACACTGGGGCCCCACAAGGGTGCGTTCTGAGCCCTCTCCTGTACTCCCTGTTCACCCATGACTGCGTGGCCACGCACGCCTCGAACTCAATCATCAAGTTAGCAGACAACACAACAGTGGAATGGATTGATTACCAAAAGCGACGAGATGGTCTAGAGGGAGGAGGTGAGGGCCCTCGGAGTGTGGTGTCAGGAAAATAACCTCACACTCAACGTCAACAAAACAAAGGAGATGATCTTGGACTTCAGGAAACAGCAAAGGTAGCACCCCCTATCCACATCGACGAGACAGTAGTGGAGAAGGTGGAAAGTTTTAAGTTCCTTGGCGTACACAACACGGACAAACTGAAATGGTCCACCCACACAGATAGCATGGAGAAGAAGGCGCAACAATGTCTCTTCAACCTCAGGAGACTGATGAAATTTGTGTTGTCACCAAAAACACTCACAAACTTATGCAGATGCACAATCGAGAGCATCCTGTCGGGCTGTATCACCGCCTAGTACGGCTGCTCCGCCCACAACCGTAAGGCTCTCCAGAGGGTAGTGAGGTCTGCACAACGCATCACCGGGGGCAAACTACCTGCACTCCAGGACACCTACACCACCCGTTGTCACAGGAAGGCCAAAAAGAACATCAAGGACAGCAACCACCCGAGCCACTGCCTGTTCACCCCGCTTCTCATATATGGGGCTGTAGTGGAGCGGGTCGAGAGTTTCAAGTTCCTTGGTGTCCACATCACCAACAAACTATCATGGTCCAAACACACCAAGAAAGTCGTGAAAAGGGCATAACAACAAATTTTTCCCCTTGGGAGAATGAAAAGATTTGCCATGCGTCCCCAGATCCTCAAAACGTTCTACAGCTGCACCGTCGAGAGCATCTTGACCAGTTACATCCCTGCCTGGTATGGCAACCGTAAAGCCTACAGAGGATGGTGCGTTTGGCCCAGTAAATCATTGGGGCCAAGCTTCCTGCCATCCAGGACCTACAGTGGGGAGAACAAGTATTTGATACACTGCCGATTTGGCAGGTTTTCCTACTTACAAAGCATGTAGAGGTCTGTAATTTTTATCATAGGTATCACATTGTATGATTTTTAAGTAATTAATTTGTATTTTATTGCATGACATAAGCATTTGATCACCTACCAACTAGTACGAATTCTGGCTCTCACAGACCTGTTCGTTTTTCTTTAAGAAGCCCTCCTGTTCTCCACTGATTACCTGTATTAACTGCACCTATTTGAACTCGTTACCTGTATAAAAGACACCTGTCCACACACTCAATCAAACAGACTCCAACCTCTCCACAATGGCCAAGACCAGAGAGCTGTGTAAGGACATCAGGGGTAAAATTGTAGACCTGCACAAGGCTGGGATGGGCTACAGGACAATAGGCAAGCAGCTTGGTGAGGAGGCAACAACTGTTGGCGCAATTATTAGAAAATGGAAGAAGTTCTAGATGATGGTCAATCACCCTCGGTCTGGGGCTCCATGCAAGATCTCACCACGTCAGCCCAGAACTCCACGGCAGGACCTGGTCAATGACCTGAAGAGAGCTGGGACCACAGTCTCAAAGAAAACCATTAGTAACACACTACGCCGTCATGGATTAAAATCCTGCAGCGCACGCAAGGTCCCCCTGCTCAAGCCAGGGCATGTCCAGGCCCGTCTGAGGTTTGCCAATGACCATCTGGATGATCCAGAGGAGGAATGGGAGAAGGTCATGTGGTCTGATGAGACAAAAATAGAGCTTTTTGGTCTAAACTCCACTCACGGGTTTGGAGGAATAAGAAGGATGAGTACAACCCCAAGAACACCATCCCAACCGTGAAGCATGGAGGTGGAAACATCATTCTTTGGGGATGCTTTTCTGCAAAAGGGGACTGGACGACTGCACCGTATTGAGGGGAGATCTTATCGCGAGATCTTGGCCAACAACCTCCTTCCCTCAGTAAGAGCATTAAAGATGGGTTGCGGCTGGGTCTTCCAGCATGACAACGACCTGAAACACACAGCCAGGGCAACTAAGGAGTGGCTCCATAAGAAGCATCTCAAGGTCCTGGAGTGGCCTAGACAGTCTCCAGACCTGAACCCAATAGAACATCTTTGGAGGGAGCTGAAAGTCCATATTGCCCAGCGACAGCCCCAAAACCGGAAGGATCTGGAGATGGTCTGTATGGAGGAGTGGGCCAAAATCCCTGCTGCAGTGTGTGCAAACCTGGTCAAGAACTACAGAAAACGTATGATCTCTGTAATTGCAAACAAAGGTTTCTGTACCAAATATTAAGTTCTGCTTTTCTGATGTATCAAATACTTATGTCATGCAATAAAATGCAAATTAATTACTTTAAAATCATACAATGTGATTTTATGGAATTTTGTTTTAGATTCCGTCTCTCACAGTTGAAGTGTACCTATAATAAAAATGGCAGACCTCTACATGCTTTGTAAGTAGGAAAACCTGCAAAATCGGCATTGTATCAAATACTTGTTCTCCCCACTGTATATACTAGGCGGTGTCAGAGGAAGACCCAAAGAATTGTCAGACTCCAGTCACCCAAGTCTGCTTCTCTCTGCTACCGCACGCCAATCATTATCAGAGCACCAAGCCTAGGTCCAAATGGCTCCTTAACAGCTTCTACCCCAAGTCATAAGACTGTTGAACAATTAATCAAATGGCCACTGGACTATTTACATTGTCCCCCATTGGTTTTGTATACTGCTGCTACTCGCTTTTCATTATCTATGCATTGTCAATTTACCCCTACCTACATGTACATATTACCTTGACTAACATGTACCCCTGTACATTGACTCAGTAACGGTACCCCCTGTATATAGCGTCATTTTTGTTATTTTATTGTGTTACTTATTTTATGTTTTTTTTTTTACATTCGTTTATCTATTAAATATAACTATATTTCTTGAACTGCATTGTTGGTTAAGGGCTTGTAAGTAAGCATTTCAAGGTAAGGTCTGCACTTGATTGTGACAAATACAATTAGATTTGATTTGGTTTAAAAAATATAGATGTTCTGAGCTTTGATCAAAGCTGGGAGCAATATTTAGATGTTGACCCGTCATTCATATTTTGTGCAATAGGCCCCATACTGTATATATTTTTATTTGTGCAATAGGCACCATACTGTATATATTTTTATTTGTACAATAGGCCCCATACTGTATATATTTTTATTTGTGCAATAGGCCCCATACTGTATATATTTTTATTTGTGCAATAGGCCCCATACTGTATATCTGTATATATTTTTATTTGTGCAATAGGCCCCATACTGTATATATTTTTATTTGTGCAATAGGCCCCATACTGTATATATTTTTATTTGTAAAATAGGCCCCATACTGTATATATTTTTATTTGTGCAATAGGCCCCATACTGTATATATTTTTATTTGTGCAATAGGCACCATACTGTATATATTTTTATTTGTACAATAGGCCCCATACTGTATATATTTTTATTTGTACAATAGGCCCCATACTGTATATATTTTTATTTGTACAATAGGCCCCATACTGTATATATTTTTATTTGTACAATAGGCCCCATACTGTATATATTTTTATTTGTGCAATAGGCACCATACTGTATATATTTTTATTTGTACAATAGGCCCCATACTGTATATATTTTTATTTGTACAATAGGCCCCATACTGTATATATTTTTATTTGTACAATAGTCCCCATACTGTATATATTTTTATTTGTACAATAGGCCCCATACTGTATATATTTTTATTTGTGCAATAGGCCCCATACTGTATATATTTTTATTTGTACAATAGGCCCATACTGTATATATTTTTCTTTGTGCAATAGGCCCCATACTGTATATATTGTTATTTGTGCAATAGGCCCCATACTGTATATATTTTTATTTGTGCAATAGGCCCCATACTGTATATATTTTCTTTGTACAATAGGCCCCATACTGTATATATTTTTCTTTGTGCAATAGGCCCCATACTGTATATATTTTTATTTGTGCAATAGGCACCATACTGTATATATTTTTATTTATACAATAGGCCCCATACTGTATATATTTTTATTTATACAATAGGCACCATACTGTATATATTGTTATTTGTGCAATAGGCCCCATACTGTATATATTTTTATTTGTGCAATAGGCACCATACTGTATATATTTTTATTTGTGCAATAGGCCCCATACTGTATATATTTTTCTTTGTACAATAGGCCCCATACTGTATATATTTTTCTTTGTGCAATAGGCCCCATACTGTATATATTTTTCTTTGTACAATAGGCCCCATACTGTATATATTTTTCTTTGTGCAATAGGCCCCATACTGTCTATATTTTTACTTGTACAATAGGCCCCATACTGTATATATTTTTACTTGTACAATAGGCCCCATACTGTATATATTTTTACTTGTGCAATAGGCCCTATACGGTATATATTTTTATTATAAACTTTTTATTCAAATTAGAAAACATTATCGAGGACCAGACCTCGGCGTCTTAATATGTAGTTGCACACACACACATGCACGCACGCATACACACCGTGACCCACTGACCTGGCAATTCCAACATACAGGAGAGAGCCAGAGAGACCTAGGTTACCATAACACAGCTGTCCCTCTAGCTAACCTCTCTGTGGGAAACAGGGTGGGGGGGGGGTTCTCCTTTAATAGGGAAGATTGGAAGATAGGATTTGTGCATCTCTACTGAAGCATTTTTGGTTCCACTGTAAATAAACCACATCTTTAAAGGCTCAAGCCTTCATAAACCCTTTATAAGGTCTTCATACTATAGATACTTAGTGCTGGAATGAAGCAAAAACGTGCATAACCCTGCAGCCCTCCAGGACCATAGTTGTCTAGATACTACACTACACAGCAAGGTTGCCCATATAATTATTATTATAAACATTTTAGAACTGTCATTGTTGGACATAAAAGACGATAAAAACATAGTCAGCTACAAGTGATTTTCATTTTGGAAAACTGTTCCCAAGTATTCCCACGCATAATAGATTGTATACAAATGTAAGCAAGATTTGAAATGAATGTGTTTTAGTCAAATATGATATCTGTTTGGGTGACTTGCAGTCAATTTGCAGTCTACAAATGATTTGTAATTATGTCTCTGCCCCCCGACCCTCCGCTCAAGAAACAAATCGTCCCGCTGCTGAATCTAGTTGATGATCCCTGCTCTACAGTATACTGGATGGTAAGAAGACTTGAGGGTCTTTTTAGCCAGGTTATAAAGATTCATATTTGATTATTTCAAAGAAAAATATTAAAAGGTCTCAAAAGGTAGAATTTTTCTCCAAATGGTGGGATTTTTGACAGGCTATAGTATTTCTACAGAGGGAATATGCTATGATGTTTACCGTTGGATGTATTTATAGTAGGAGCAAATGTTCATGAGAGGGAAGCAGTCAGTCATGACATACACACACACACACACAGCAAAGAGATATCAAACATCAAACATCCAAACGTCCATGGTTGAGAATTGGCAATAGAATCCGATTAGCACAATAAGTTTGTCCTTGTTTATTGAAATTGAAAAGTGAACTGTGTGGGCCGTGATAATAAACATATGCTGGTACCAAAGGACTTACTAGAGGGGATGGTTCTGGTCTGGATCTGGTTCTGGTCTGATCTGGTCTGCACCCCCAGAGCCCTCTGGGAAGATTAGCTGTTCTACCAGTACCAGTAGCCCTGCACAGCCCTACACTCCATCCACCCCATTCCCCTGTCTTCTACCTCACTGTTACCATTCCATACCAGTAGCCCTGCACAGCCCTACACTCCATCCACCCCATTCCCCTGTCTTCTACCTCACTGTTACCATTCCATACCAGTAGCCCTGCACAGCCCTACACTCCATCCACCCCGTTCCTCTATCTTCTACCTCACTGTTACCATTCCATACCAGTAGCCCTGCTGCCCTCCCTCCATTCACCCATTTTCTCTTGCTCCTTTCTCTCTCTCCATTCCTGACATCTCTACACATCCATCCTTCTTTTATTCTCTCCTCTCCTTGTCTCCCCCTGTTTTCCAGGCAGTAAAACCCCAGTCCTTTTCACTAACTCTGCTGCAATCGTTTCCCCACATTGCTCTCTCCTTCCCCCTCCTCTCTGCCTGTCTGTCTGGCAGTAATCCATCCCTCTCTTGACCTCTCCAGCCTAAACTCAGCCTGTTATTCAGACACAAGGCTGATCCTGCAATAACGGCCTAATGAGTGTGTGTGTGTGTGCACGTTCACATGGGTGTACGGACCTGTGTGTGTGTGCACGTTCACATGGGTGTACGGACCTGTGTGTGTGCATGTGTTTCTGTGTGCATTGTAATAACAGGTTAATGATGAGGATGTGTTAGTGGTGTTACAAGGGATTATAGTGGTTGTTAATATAACCGTGAGCAACGGAGGAGAACGCCGGCTCTGTTCTAGACTCCAACTGGTGGTCTTACTGCTTTCACTCAGCATAGGTAGAGCACTGGGGACTTTTATTATTGTTTGAGCAACTCCAGATGTCTATAAATGTGACTACAATGCAACAGCCAGCCCTGTACATGTATACGCAGGTCTGGCCACAGGAAATGGATCTTAGTTTGTTTAATGGCTTTGCATTCTCTAGATTTAACATGTTGGTCATTTAGCAGACACTCTCAGTCTCAATAAATCTGGTCAATCAGCAAATGAGGTGCTCTCTAATTCTTCTTTCCACTTTGGAGCCTATGGTCTCAATCAGGTCATTATCATAGTATAATTCCATTCTCCTTTCTTATTTTGTATTACTTTATTTAGACAGTATGAAACAGGAAAGGTGGCCACAGGGTTGAAACCCCTGACGTATCGGGGTCTGGTGTGTGCTCATTGCCAGGAGTGATACCACTCAACTATATATGTGTATGAACAATTAAATGTTAGGTAAGGTTATACTAACTCCCGGGGCTAATCAAGAAGTGTAATGGAATATCATACTGTTCCTGGTAGGACTGTATCCACAGGGTTTAATGCATCCTGGTAAATATAGCTGTTTCGCAAAACAACTCACATTTTTTATGGAATATGGAAGAATTGTTGTCAAGGTATATTGCAGTGAATTCCCAGGGGAGCCCGAACTGGACTTGAATAAGGGTCTCTGTGATTGTTACTATAGTCCAGGGGTCTTCAACCTTTATTGCCCAGGGACCCCCTCCCAGGCAAACCGGCGAACTCCATCATGTTATGTCTTGTCTTATTATCATGTGAATGGTAATGGCAAGGAGAAGTAATCAACATTTTTAAATTGACAGATTTGGTAGATAGTTTTTCATTATTTTGTCCTTCCCACATTATAATTGGAAGAAGAAGTGTGAACTCTAATGTAGCCTATTAGCTAGAAAAGGTAACTCCAAACACATTTTTGCTAAGCACCGAGCAGTTAAACAAAGGTTAACCATGTGTATGCAAAAATTTATGTCCATGTCAAGAAAGCTTACCAGCAGCCTGTAGCACATGCCGCACTGATAGCCTATTCGAGGATGGTTACACTTGGTCTGCGGTGGTGAGGCCGGTTGGACTTACTGCCAAATTCTTTATAATGAAGTTGGAGGCGGCTTATGGTAGATAAATGAACATTAAATTCTCTGGCAACAGCTCTGGTGAACATTCCTGCAGTCAGTTGCCAATTGCACGCCCCCTCCAAACGTAAGACATCTGTGGCATTGTGTTGTGTGACAAAACTGCACATTTTAGAGTGGCCTTTTATTGTCCCAAGCACAAGGTGCACCTGTGTAATGATCATACAGTTGAATCACCTTTTTGATATGCCACACCTGTCAGGTGTATGGATTATATTGGCAAAAGAGAAGTGTTCACTAACAGGGATGTAAACCAATTTGTGCACAACATTTGAGAGAAATAAGCTTTTTGTGCGTATGGAACATTTCTGGGATCTTTTATTTCAGCTCATTAAACATGGGACCAACACTTTACATGTTGTGCTTATTTTTTATTCTGTATACATTTCTGCGGACCCTCTGCAACCATCCGTTGAATACCATGCTGTAATCTAACAGTGTTGGAGTGAAAGTTAGGTGAAACTTGTTGACTTGAAGGGTCACACACACACACACACACACACACACACACACACACACACACACACACACACACACACACAGAGAGAGAGAGAGATACATCTGTAGCCAGGAGCTGCTGAAGGAACAGCATATGGAAGTGTAATTTCATTTACATTATATAAAAAGGATATTTAGACTTTTCCCCTATTTTCTTTCTTTCTGTCTCCTTCTACTCCCCCTTCCTGTCTCTCTCTTGCTCTCTGTTTTTCTCTCTTCATCTCTGTTTCTCTCTCATTCCACTTCCCTGCTCCCCAGTGCTTTGAACTGGCTAACATAAATCGTCTGAGAGGCGTTAGTGAAGATCAACATTGGGGTTCTGAAGCCTGCTGTTTTACACACATTAGCACCCCAAGCTGAGACAGAGAGAGAGTTCACCCTACAGCTCCTTGTATTTTCAAAAGAAAGCCAAGTTGGAGGTGTGGGTTGATAGTTAGGTGTTGCCCGAACCATATATACAGTACAAGTCAAAAGTTTGGACACACCTACACATTCAATAATTTTTCTTTATGTTTACTATATTCTACTTTGTAGAATAATAGTGAAGACATCAAAACTATTAAATAACACGTATGGAAACATGTAGTAACCAAAAAAGTGTTAAACAAATCATTCAACCAGCTTCGTGAGGAATGATTTTCCCACAGTCTTGAAGGAGTTCACACATACAGTTAAAGTCGGAAGTTTACATACACCTTAGCCAAATACATTTAAACTCAGTATTTCACAATTCCTGACATTTAATCCTAGTAAAAATTCCCTGTTTTAGGTCAGTTAGGATCAGCACTTTATTTTAAGAATATGAAATGTCAGAATTATAGTAGAGAGAATGATTTATTTCAGCTTTTATTTATTTCATCATATTCCTAGTGGGTCAGAAGTTTACATACACTCAATTAGTATTTGGTAGCATTGCCTTTAAATTGTTTAACTTGGGTCAAACAAATCAAATCAAATTTATTTATATAGCCCTTCGTACATCAACTGATATCTCAAAGTGCTGTACAGAAACCCAGCCTAAAACCCCAAACAGCAAGCAATGCAGGTGTAGAAGCACCGTGGCTAGGAAAAACTCCCTAGAAAGGCCAAAACCTAGGAAGAAACCTAGAGAGGAACCAGGCTATGAGGGGTGGCCAGTCCTCTTCTGGCTGTGCCGGGTGGAGATTATTTATTTATTTTTCCATTATTTTACCAGGTAAGTTGACTGAGAACAAGTTCTCATTTGCAGCAACGACCTGGGGAATAGTTACAGGGGAGAGGAGGGGGATGAATGAGCCAATTGTAAACTGGGGATTATTAGGTGACCGTGATGGTTTGAGGGCCAGATTGTGAATTTAGCCAGGACACCGGGGTTAACACCCCTACTCTTACAATAAGTGCCATGGGATCTTTAATGACCTCAGAGAGTCAGGACACCCGTTTAACGTCCCATCCGAAAGACGGCACCCTACACAGGGCAGTGTCATTGGGATATTTTGTTAGACCAGAGGAAAGAGTGCCTCCTACTGGCCCTCCAACACCACTTCCAGCAGCATCTGGTCTCCCATCCAGGAACTGACCAGAAGCAAGCCAGCAGTGGTATGCAGGGTGGTATGCTGCTGGCATTATAACAGAACATGGCCAAGATGTTCAAATGTTCATAAATGACCAGCATGGTCAAATAATAATACTCACAGGCAGAACAGTTGAAACTGGAGCAGCAGCACGGCCAGGGGACAGCAAGGAGTCATCATGCCAGGTAGTCCTGAGGCATGGTCCTAGGGCTCAGGTCCTCAGAGAGAGAGAAAGAAAGAGAGAAAGAGAGAATTAGAGAGAGCATACTTAAATTCACACAGGACACCGGATAAGACAGGAGAAGTACTCCAGATATAACAAACTGACCCTAGCCCCCCCGACACATAAACTACTGCAGCATAAATACTGGAGGCTGAGACAGGAGGGGTCAGGAGACACTGTGACCCCATCCGATGATACCCCCGGACAGGGCCAAACAGGAAGGATATAACCCCACCCACTTTGCCAAAGCACAGCACCCACACCACTATAGGGATATCTTCAACCGCCAACTTACCATCCTGAGACAAGGCAGAGTATAGCCCACAAAGATCTCCGCCACAGCACAACCCAAGGGGGGGCGCCAACCCAGACAGGAAGATCACATCAGTGACTCAACCCACTCAAGTGACGCACCCCTCCTAGGGACGACATGAAAGAGCACCAGTAAGCCAGTGACTCGGCCCCTGTAGTAGGGTTAGATGCAGAGAATCCCAGTGGAAAGAGGGGAACCGGCCAGGCAGAGACAGCAAGCGTGCTTCGCGTAGCCTTCCACAAGCGTCCCACAATAAGTTGGGTGAATTTTGGCCCGTTCCTCCTGACAGAGCTGGTGTAACTGAGTCAGGTTTGTAGGCCTCCGTGCTCGCACACGCCTTTTCAGTTCTGCCAACAAATTGTCTATGGGATTCAGGTCAGGGCTTTGTGATGGCCTCTCCAATACCTTGACTTTGTTGTCCATATGCCATTGTGACACAACTTTGGAAGTATGCTTGGAGTCATTGTCCATTTGGAAGACACATTTGCAACCAAGCTTTAACTTCCTGACTGATGTCTGGAGATGTTGCTTCAATATTTCCACATACGTTTCTGTCCTCATGATGCCATCTATTTTGAGAAGGCCCTCCTGCAGCAAAGCACCCCCACAACATGATGCTGCCACCGCCGTGCTTCACGGTTGGGAAGGTGCTCTTCGGCTTGCAAGCCTCCTCCTTTTTCCTCCAAGCACAACAATGGTCATTATGGCCAAACAGTTATATTATTGTTTCATCAGACCAGAGGACATTTCTCCAAAAAGTATGATCTTTGTCCCCATGTGCAGTTGCAAACCATAGTCTAACTTTTTTATGGAGGTTTTGGAGCAGTGGCTTCTTCCTTGCTGAGCGGCCTTTCAGGTTATGTCGATATCGGACTCGTTTTACTGTGGATATACGTTGATACTTTTGAACCTGTTTCCTCCAGCATCTTCACAATTTCCATGGCTGTTGTTCTGTGATTGATTTGTATGTAAACTTCTGACCTACTGGAATTATGATACAGTGAATTACAAGTGAAATAATAATATTGTTGAAAAAAGTACTTGTGTCATGCACAAAGTAGATGTCCTAACCGACTTGCCAAAACTATAGTTTGTTCACAAGAAAATTGTGAGTGGTTGAAAAACGAGTTATACTGACTCCAACCTCAGTGTATGTAAACTTCCGAATTCAACTGTATGCTGAGCACTTGTTTGCTGCTTTTTCTTCACTCAGCGACACCACTCATCCCAAACCATCTCAATTAGGTTGAGGATTAGGGGATTGGGGAGGCCAGGTCATCTGATGCAGCACTCCATCACTCTCCTTCTGGGTCAAATAACCCTTACACAGCTTGGAGGTGTGTTTTGGGTCATTGTCCTTGTTGAAAGACAAATGATCGTCCCGCTAAGCGCAAACCAGATGGACGCATACCAGGCAATGATGCAACCAGTCAGGATGCTCTCGATGGTGCAGCTGTAGAAACTTTTGAGGATCTGAGGACCCATGCCAAGTCTTTTCAGTCTCCTGAAAGGGAGTAGGTTTTGTTGTGCCCTCTTCATGACTGTCTTGGTGTGCTTGAACCATGTTAGTTTGTTGGTGATGTGGACACCAAGGAACTTGAAGCTCTCAACCTGCTCCACTGCAGCCCCGCCGATGAGAATGGGGCGTGCTCGGTCCTCTTTTTCCTGTAGTCACAATCATCTCCTTTGTCTTGATCACGTTGAGGGAGAGGTTGTTATCCTGGCATCACACTGCCAGGTCTCGGACCTCCTCCCTATAGGCTGTCTCGTCATTGTCGGTGATCAGGCCTACCACTGTTGTGTCATCGGCAAACTTAATGATGGTGTTGGAGTCGTGCCTGGCCGTGCAGTCATGAGTGAACAGGGAATACAGGAGGGGACTGACCTCGCTCCCCTGAGGTGCCCGTGTTGAGGATCAGCGTGGCGGATGTGTTGTTATCTACCCTTACCACCTGGGGGCGGCCCGTCAGGAAGTCCAGGATCCAGTTGCAGAGGGAGGAGTTTAGTCCCAGGGTCCTTAGCTTATTGATGAGCTTTGAGGGCACTATGGTGTTGAACCCTGAGCTGTAGTCAATGAATATCATTCTCACATAGGTATTCCTTTTGTCCATTTGGGAAAAGGGCAGTGTGGAGTGCAGTAGAGATTGCATCATCTGTGGATCTGTTGGGCGGTTGCAGTTTGGAGTGGGTCTAGGGCTTCTCGGATAATGGTGTTGATGTGAGCCATGACCAGCCTTTCATATCACTTCATGGCTACAAACGTGAGTGCTACGAGTTGGTAGTCATTTAGGCAGGTTACCTTAGTGTTTTTGGGCACAGACACTATGGTGGTCGGCTTAAAACATGTTCTTATTACAGACGCGGACAGGGAGAGGATGAAAATGTCAGCGAAGACACTTGCCAGTTGGTTAGCGCATGCTCGCAGTACACGTCTTGGTAATCTGTCTGGCCCTGCATCCTTGTGAATGTTAACCTGTTTAAAGTTCTTACTCACATCGACTGCGAAGAGCGTGATCACACTGTCGTCCAGAATAGCTGGTGCTCTCTTGCATGTTTCAGTGTTATTTGCCTCGAAGCGAGCACATAAGTCATTTAGCTCATCTGGAGGCTCGTGTCACTGGGCAGCTCTTGGCTGCGCTTCCCTTTGTAGTGTGTAATGGTTTGCAAGCCTTGCCACATCTGACGACGTCAGAGCCGGTGTAATGCGATTTGATCTTAGTCCTGTATTGATGCTTTGCCTGTTTGATGGTCCCTTGGAGGGCATAGTGGGATTTCTTCTAAGCTTCCGGGTTAGAGTCCCGCTCCTTGAAAGCGGAAGCTTTAGACTTTAGCTCAGTGCGGATGTTGGATAAAATCCATTGCTTCTTGATGGGGTATGTATAAATGGTCACTGTGGGGATGACGTCATCGATGCACTTATTGATGAAGCCAATGACTGATGTGGTGTACTCCTCAATGCCATCGGAAAATCCGTAACATATTCCCGTCTGTGCAGGCAAAACAGTCCTCGAGCTTAGCATCTTAGCCCCTTGTCTTACCATGGAGAATAAGAACACCTCCTCCCAGCTGCCCACTGCACTGAAGATAGGAAACACTGTCACCACCGATAAATCCACTATAATTGCGAATTTCAATAAGCATTTTTCTACGACTAGCCATGCTTTCCACCTGGCTACCCCTACCCTGTCAACAGCACTGTACCCGCCACAGCAACTCGCCCAAGCCTTCCCCCATTCCTCCTTCTCCCAAATCCAGTCAGCTGATGTTCTGAAAGAACTGCAAAATCTGGACCCCTACAAATCAGCCGGGCTAGACAATCTGGAACCTTTCTTTCTAAAATTATCTGCGAAATTGTTGCCACCCATATTACTAGCCTGTTCAACCTCTCTTTTGTGTCGTCTGAGATTCCCAAAGATTGGAGATCAGCTGCGGTCACCCCACTCTTCATAGGGGGAGACACTCTACAGACCTATATCTATCCTACCCTGCCTTTCTAAGGTCTTCGAAAGCCAAGTCAACAAACAGATTACTGACCATTTCGAATCCCACCATACCTTCTCCGCTATGTAATCTGGTTTCAGAGCTGGTCATGGGTGTACCTCAGCCACGCTCAACGTCCTAAACGATATCTTAACCGCCATCGATAAGAAACAATACTGTGCAGCCGTATTCATTGACCTGGCCAAGGCTTTCGACTTTGTCAATCACCACATCCTCATCGGCAGACTCGATATCCTTGGTTTCTCAAATGATTGCCTCGCCTGGTTCACCAACTACTTCTATAATAGATTTCAGTGTGTCAAATCGGAGGGCCTGTTGTCCGGGCCTCTGGCAGTCTCTATGGGGTGCCACAGGGTTCAATTCTTGGACCGACTCTCTTCTCTGTATACATCAATGATGTCGCTCTTGCTGCTGGTGAGTCTCTGATCCACCTCTACGCAGACGACACCATTCTGTATATTTCTGGCCCGTCTTTGGACACTGTGTTAACAACCCTCCAGGCGAGCTTCAATGCCATACAACTCTCCTTCCGTGGCCTCCAATTGCTCTTGAATACAAGTAAAACTAAATGCATGCTTTTCAACCGATCGCTGCCTGCACCTGCCCGCCCGTCCAGCATCACGGTTCTGACTTAGAATATGTGGACAACTACAAATACCTAGATGTCTGGTTAGACTGTAAACTCTCCTTCCAGACTCACATCAAACATCTCCAATCCAAAGTTAAATCTAGAATTGGCTTCCTATTTCGCAACAAAGCATCCTTCACTCATGCTGCCAAACATACCCTTGTAAAACTGACCATCCTACCAATCCTTGACTTCGGCGATGTCATTTGCAAAATAGCCTCCAATACCCTACTCAATAAATTGGATGCAGTCTATCACAGTGCAATCCATTTGGTCACCAAAGCCCCATATACTACCCACCACTGCGACCTGTACGCTCTTGTTGGCTGGCCCTCGCTTCATACTCATCGCCAAACCCACTGGCTCCGGGTCATCTACAAGACCCTGCTAGGTAAAGTCCCCCCTTATCTCAGCTAGCTGGTCACCATAGCAGCACACGCCTGTAGCAAGCGCTCCAGCAGGTGTATCTCTCTGGTCACCCCCAAAACCAATTCTTCCTTTTGCCACCTCTCCTTCCAGTTCTCTGCTGCCAATGACTGTAACGATCTACAAAAATCTCTGAAACTGGAAACACTTATCTCCCTCACTAGCTTTAAGCACCAGCTGTCAGAGCATCTCACAGATTACTGCACCTGTACATAGCCCATCTATAATTTAGCCCAAACAACTACCTCTTTCCCTACTGTATTTATTTATTTTGCTCATTTGCACCCCATTATTTCTCTCTACTTTGCACATTCTTCCACTGCAAATCAACCATTCCAGTGTTTTACTTGCTATATTGTATTTACTTCGCCACCATGGCCTTTTTTTTGCCTTTACCTCCCTTATTTCACCTTACTTGCGCACATTGTATATAGACTTATTTTTCTACTGTATGTCTGTATGACTGTACGTTTGTTTTACTCCACGTGTAACTCTGTGTTGTTGTTTGTGTCGAACTGCTTTGCTTTATCTTGGCCAGGTCGCAATTGTAAATGAGAACTTGTTCTTAACTTGCCTACCTGGTTAAATAAAGGTGAAATATATATATATTTTCCCAGACGCCGATGTTCTATACCGCCAGTACATCGAATAACCAGCTGTATGTTGATAGTGTCGTCGTTCAGCCACGACTCCGTGAAGCATAAGATATTACAGTTTTGAATGTAATTTTCCGCGTAGGTCATCGATTTTATTCTCCAAAGATTGCACGTTTGCTGGCAGAATGGAGTGAAGTGGGGGTTTATTCAATGGCCTACAAATTCTCAGAAGGCAGCCCGCTGGCCCCTTTTTCTCCGCCTCCTCTTCACGCAAATCATGGGGACCTGGGCTTGTTCCCGAGATAGTAGTATATCATTCGCTCGGGCTCGTCAGATTCGATAAAGGAAAACAAGGATTCTGGCAGTCCGTGGTGAGTAATCGCAGTCCTGATGACCAGAAATTATTTTCGGTCATAAGAGACGTCAATATTATGTACAAAATAAGTTAAAAAACAAGTTACAAACAACGCAAGTAAACGAACAAACAAACAGAATCGGTTGGAGACACGTAAAACATCAGCCTTCTTCTTCTCACACCTGTTAATTGACATGCATTCCAGGCGACTACCTCATGAAGCTGGTTGAGAGAATGTCAAGAGTGTGCAAAGCTGTCATCAAGTCAAAGGGTGGCTACTTTGAAGAAATAATTTGAACACTTTTGGCTACAACATGATTCCATATGTGTATCTCGTAGTTTTTTGGCTACAACATGATTCCATATGTGTTATCTCATAGTTTTGATGTTTTCACTACTATTCTACAATGTTGAAAATAGTACAAATAAAGAAAAACCCTTTGTCAGGCGTGTGCGTACTCGTGGTGAAGTCAGGTGCAGGAGAGCAGAGAATTGTGAACAGGAGCACACTTTATTACTGCAGGGGAAAGATTACAGACGGACGCAGCTGCGTTAAAAACCTCCAGCCAACAAGGCAAAGTGTATAGCGGGCACAAACAGTCACACAACATGAATGTTTAACAATTCATACAGGCTTCGTGAAATAACACGGAAAATAACAAACACATAGCCTAGTGCGTACAACACATAACACACAAACAATTTCACACAGAGACATGAGGGGGAACAGAGGAATAAATACATGTAGTGTAATTGGGGAATGTAAACCAGGTGTGAATGGAACAAGACAAAACAAATGGATAATCGAAGAATGGAGCGGCGATGGCTAGAAAGCCGGTGACGTCAACCGCCGAACGCCGCCAGAGGAGGAGAATACACCCTTGAATGAATAGGTGTGTCCAAGTATTTGACTGGTCCTGTATATATGTCTCTGAGTCTTGCTTTTTCCCCTGAGAAATTGTTACAAATTGCCCTTTAATTTTTATAACCGTGTTAATCATTTGCTATTTCGCTGCGTTTAACGCTGGCATGGACGTTGAAACATTGCATTGGATTCATTAGCGTTCACGTTCAGTTATCTAGTGTACTGCTGACTTTCTACAGGCCTCCACTCACAGACGACGGGACAGGAAAATGTCTATTGGAATCTGTCAGTCTCATAAAAATACAGAAGAATTTTGTTGTGTTATTTCGTAGGGCTATTTATTTTAGGATATCCAGTGTAATCCCCACTTCCAAAGGGTTGAAACTTCTCAGTGCACTCTGAGGCAGACTTTAATGAGTTGGTGATCAGTTCCTTGTCAGTTAGTTGTATTAGACTGGAATCCACCCATGATAGTGCAGATCAATTCAGCATTTGCCTGGAATTGAGAGAAAATAAACCACAACCTAGCCACTCTTCCATCTAGTTAAGAGGGGATCACATCTGTCACAAAACCGCCCCGTCAGGACGGTGCCATTATGTAACTTTACCTCCCCTAGTGTTCAGATGACTGGACATGCAGCCTCAGAAGGACTGCTGCTCCACCACTCCAGCTTTTCTCCCACACTTCCCTCTCTCACCCTCTCTCAATTATCCTTCTCCTCTCTTTTATCTTTCATTCCACTCTCTTCATCTCTCCAACTCCACTCTCTCCTGTCTCCCCCAGGTCAGTCCAGTTGAACGGAGAAAAGTTGTTGATGGTGGACAGCGAGACGTTCGGAATTGAAGCCTCAGACGCTGCGGGCAGGGAGGACGATAGCCATGCCCCCTATGACCATCGGCTTCTATGTCATCAAGAACATCAACGCTTATGCCTGCCGCAGATAATCCTCAGCATACTCCTCCTCACCCTTTACCCCTTACCCTTCAGCTCCACACCCCTACCCCTCACCCTCACCCTTCACCCCCATACTTCTCACCACTCACCCTTCAGCCCTCACCCCAACTCCTTACCACTCACCCCTCACCCCCACACTCCTTACCACTCACCCTTCAGCCCTCACCCCAACTCCTTACCACTCACCCCTCACCCCACACTCCTTACCACTCACCCTTCAGCCCTCACCCCAACTCCTTACCACTCACCCCTCACCCCCCACACTCCTTACCACTCAACCTTCAGCCCTCACCCCCACACTCCTCACCCTTCAGCCCTCACCCCAACTCCTTACCACTCACCCCTCACCCCCACACTCCTCACCACTCACCCCCACACTCCTTACCACTCACCCTTCAGCCCTCACCCCAACTCCTTACCACTCACCCCTCACCCCCACACTCCTCACCCCCTCACCCTTCACCCCCATACTCCTCACCACTCACACTTCAGCCCCTCACCCTTCACCCCCATACTCCTTACCACTCACCCCTCACCCCACAGCCTTCAGCCCTCACCCCAGCCCTCACCCCAACTCCTCACCACTCACCTTCCCCTCACCCCCAACTCCTTACCACTCAACCTTCAGCCCTCACCCCACCTCCTCACCCTTCAGCCCTCACCCCAACTCCTTACCACTCACCCCTCACCCCCACACTCCTCACCACTCAACCCCCACACTCCTCACCCTCACCCTTCAGCCCTCACCCCAACTCCTTACCACCCTCACCCCTCAGTCACCCACACTCCTCACCACTCACCCTTCAGCCCTCACCCCAACTCCTTACCACTCACCCTCACCCCCACACTCCTCACCACTCACCCTTCAGCCCTCACCCCAACTCCTCACCCTCACCCTTCAGCCCTCACCCCAACTCCTCACCCTTCACCCCTCACCCCACTCCTTACCCTCACCCTTCACCCCTTAGCCCCCACACTCCCCACTCCTCACCCCTCACCCCCACTCCTCACCCTCAACCTTCAGCCCTCACCCCCACACTCCCTCACCCCTCACCCTTCAGCCCTCACCCCAACTCCTTCACCACTCACCCCACACCCCCACTCACCTCACCCCCACACCCCTTACCACTCACGCTTCAGCCCTGACCCCAACCCTTACCACTCACCCCTCACCCCAACACTCCTCACCACTCAACCTTCAGCCCTCACCCCAACTCCTTACCACTCACCCCTCACCCCACACTCCTCACCCTCACCCTTCAGCCCCCACCCCAACTCCTTACCCCTCACCCTCACCCTTCACCCCCATACTCCTCACCACTCACATTTCAGCCCTCACCCCAACTCCTTACCACTCACCCCTCACCCCCACACTCCTCACCCTCACCCTTCAGCCCTCACCCCAACTCCTACCACTCACCCCTCACCCCCCACACTCCTCACCACTCACCCTTCAGCCCTCACCCCAACTCCTTACCACTCACCCCTCACCCCCACACTCCTCACCCTCACCCTTCAGCCCTCACCCCAACTCCTCACCCTTCACCCCTCACCCCCACATTCCTCACCACTCACCCTTCAGCCCTCACCCCAACTCCTTACTACTCACCCCTCACCCCCACACTCCTCACCTTCACCCTTCAGCCCTCACCCCAACTTCTCACCCTTCACCCCTCACCCCACACTCTTTACCTTCACCCTTCACCATTTACCTCCACACTCCTCACCCTTTCCCCCCTACACTCCTCACCTCACACCCTAGCCATCACCCCTTACCCCCTCCTTCTCACCCGTCATTCTTTTGGTTCTTTATCACTAGTCCCTAGTCCCTGGTCTGACTCAGAAAGGCTTGCCCTTTGTCCCAGACAAGGGTTGCACTGAATACCTTTCAATAGCTCTTTACACCGTCTCCCCATGTGCTACAAGACGGACAGGGATGATTCTACTATTGGGATTTTGTATTGTTTTGTAAAAAGGTTATTGAGTTTTGTTATGACAGAACTGCTATTTCAGAAGGTTGTATCATCCTCCATGTCCATCTAGAATTGTTTTCCATGTCTTTGATCATCAGATCCACTAACAGACACTCAAATTTATATCTGCCAACAACTCTTATTGTTTCCCCTGCAAACTCCTCTCAACTCTTTGTTGTTGATACTCTGAAGCTCCTGGCAGACGGAGAGACAGAAAGAAGAGAAAACCTGAAGAAAACAAAACCAGTCAACCCCAGGATGTGTCAGCCCCAGCAGCCATGTCTGCTGTCTGACTGAATCATCACTGGGTGTGGTGTGGTGTGGTGTGATATGGTGTGGTGTGGTATGGTGAGGTATGGTGAGGTATGGTGTGGTGTGGTATGGTATGGTGTGGTATGGTATGGTGTGGTGTGGTATGGTGTGGTAGGGTGAGGTATGGTGTGTATGGTATGGTGTGGTGTGGTGTGGTGTGGTGTGGTATGGTGTGGTGTGGTATAGTGTGGTGTGGTATGGTGTGGTGTGGTATGTTGAGGTATGGTGTGGTGTGGTATGGTGTGGTAGGGTGAGGTATGGTGTGGTATGGTGTGGTATGGTGAGGTATGGTGTGGTAGGGTGAGGTATGGTGTGGTGTGGTATGGTATGGTGTGATATGTTATGGTATGATGTGGTAGGGTGAGGTGTGGTGTGGTGTGGTAGGGTGAGGTATGGTGTGGTGTGGTATGGTATGGTGTGGTATGGTGTGGTGTGGTATGGTAGGGTGGTATGGTGATGGTATGGTGTGGTAGGGTGAGGTATGGTGTGGTGTGGTATGGTATGGTGTGGTGTGGTATGGTGTGGTAGGGTATGGTGTGGTATGGTGTGGTAGGGTATGGTGTGGTATGGTGAGGTATGGTGTGGTAGGGTGAGGTATGGTGTGGTGTGGTGTGGTGTGGTGATATGGTGGTGTGGTATAGTGTGGTGTGGTATGGTGTGGTA